>NW_024070191.1:36571172-36615084 GCF_014754425.2 Oryx dammah
TCCTCGGGGCCCTGGGCTTGCAGCCGCACCTCTTCCGTCTCTGCCTCTGTCCCCATGTGCTGTCCTATCTGCCTGTCCCTGTCCTCCCGTGGTCAGCTGAACTGGGACCCACTGAGCTCCATGTGACCCCAGCCTAACTCATCACACCTGCCACCATCCCGCTTCCACCTCAGGTCACACTCTGAGGTCCTGGGGGCGAGGGTGCGGACACAGTTCAACTGCGATACCTACCAAGTCTTCAGCCCTCTTTACCAGACCTTCTAGGGAAGTGGCGCGCAGCATCTGGAGTCCCTGAACTGCCGCCTTCTGCCTGCACCTTCCATGGACATCCGTCCCCACGACCCCTCTCCCACGCCTCCTGCCATGTGGCTCATTATCCCTGTCCACTCAGCTTGCCCCCTGCTCCTGCAAGCAGAAATCACCCACTGCTCTTTGGACCCTTCAGAGACTCGAAAGGAGCCTCCCGGGAAACACCTTAGGAGCCCACAGCCCAGCCCAGATTCAGGATCAAGAAGCCGCTGGAGTGGATGGTGACTTGGTGGGCGAGCGTTCCTGGAAGACGTGGGGTAGGGTGACTGGGATGGGAGGAGAAGAGAACTCTGGAAACTGCTTCTGAAAATACCGCTGTTTGTCTGGGGTAGGACCGGGGCTGGGCTTCCCAATGAGGCTGTTTCTGGATGCTCTGCACGGGGCTCACCCAGAAGCGCATCTGGCAGCCAGTTGAGGCGGTTGGGCTGGTTGTCACAGTTACACCTTGGGGTGGTTGCTGCCAGGCTCTGCCCTCTGCACAGCTTTGGACAACCCCATCCTGTGTTTCAGGTCTGTGCATTTAGGTACATCAGTGAGATGGTCCTCTGCCTTTAGTAATGTAACAAGAAACTGTACATCCATGCAACTTTGGGGGACTGTTAGTTTGGCCAAGAAGGCGGTTTTTAAAAATGCAGAGGTTGGCGCTTCTGTTTCTTTGATGATGGTGGTTAGAACGGAGAGGCTTGGTGGAGATGAGGAGTAGCTTGATGGGAAGGTCTTTGGGGTGGGCTGATTGGTAGTTTAGTGGGAGAGATTCTAAGACCATGTGGGCCCTGGGCGAACAGGCAGAGTGAGTTTCCGGAAGCAGAGTGCCCGTGCCTAGAGGGGGCGCTGTGGATGGACACGGCTGCCATTGCTACCTTTGGCTTGGCCCCAGTGGGCACATGTGTCCTTTTCCGCTTCCTGTGTCATTGGGTGGACGCTAAAGGAAGGTTTAGTCTTGGATACCTCTGAGCGCTAACCCGGGTCTCAGGGCTTCATCACTACTGCCATCTCGGGCATGCAGCTTCCTCACCTGCAACGCAGAGGGGATACCGCCTTTGAGACTCCGGGAAGAGTCAGTGAAGTTAAGATATTTGAGAACTGGCTGGCCCAGTACTGCTGGGCATGGGGGAGATGCCACATGCTGTTGGTTTATCCCCTTCTAGGTCTGAGGAGTATGGAGACCGCAACAGACAGGAGGGAAGCGGCAGCTGTGGGCTTGCCAGGGCCAGCCTGGAGCAGAGAAGTACACTGTCTGTGTGACCCTGCGGGCAGTCATGAGATGCTGAGTCCGGGTTAAAAATTCAGCCGTGGAAGCCTATGGGCTCGTAGGGCTTTTCCACTCTCTGTCCTTTGTTTTAGAGCCGAAGATTCATTTGGAGATTGAATGTCTGAAAAATATTGATTTTTTAAGAGCCATTTAAAAAATTGAAGTGTAGTTAATTTCCAGTGTTGTGTTAGTTTCAGGTATAAAGCAAAGTGATTCAGTTATACATAAATATATATATACACACATACACACACACACATACACACACACATATACATACACACATATACACATGTGTATATTTTTCTTTTCCAGATTTCCATTATAGGTAATTTGAAGATATTGAATAAGGTTCCCTGTCCTTGTCGTTTATCCCTTTTATGTATAGTACTGTTTATCTGTTAATCCCAAACTCCTAATTTATCTCCACCTCTCCCCCTGCTCCCCCGACTATCCCCTTTGCTAACCATGAGTTTGTGAGAAATATTAATTTGTAAATGTAATGATAGTGTTGATTTCGGACTTTATACTGTAAAAGCTTCCTTATAAGCGGAAGTTTTATTTGTGATGTCCATTTAAACGGACAAGACTGTTGGGATATATTACTTCTTGCCACTCAACACACAGGATTTGCTCACCCGTATTTTCTCACCAGTGTGAATTGAATCCTCTTAACATTTATTGTTGAAGTTGTTAGAATCTCTTCCTTTGTCTCTTTGTCTACTTCCTCACCACCTCACCTTCCTGCAGGAGGGCGGTGTTTTCAACTGCTGTAAAACTGATTGATCAAACATTTCAGGCTGCAAATATCAGTTCTAAAACTTTCAGTTCTGTATTTCCTGCCCCAACCCCTGCCCTAGCACTACGCAACAATCATTTTGATGATTATTTACTATTTTACTGGACCTGACTTAACACAAGGACCATGGGTTATCCTCTAAAGACATGTAGGGAACTGAAGTTGCAGTGCCCTCTGAAATAGATTTTTATTGAAAGTATAAATTAAGGGAAAAAAAAGACTATGGGAAGATTGACCCAAATCTCTTAAGTCAGCAGCGAGGCTCTGGAAAAGGTGGGCCAGGGTCAGTCTTCCTGGGAGACTATAGGGACTGTCTGCAGTACTTTCAGAAAGAATGGGAAGAGACGCTCTTAGTCTGTTCAGTTAAAGAGGAGATGGTGAAATAGACAATCTACACAGCATTGAGCCGATTCTCCTTAGCCCTCATGTTATATAAATATAAGAGGAGCACAAATGCCAATGATAAATTCAGGAACATTGCCTCAGCAACTGGCAAACAGTCATGCTAGGAAATAATTACAGGGTTTCAGACAGTTTAACACATTATTATGCAAGAAGTGTTAAATGAAGAATTTTTTGGTTTTAACCCTTCGAATGTTCCTTCTCTCTTCCTCCTTCATACAGAAAGTATAGAGTACATGCCCCAAGCACTCAGGGTCCACTCCCTGGAATTCATAAATATTGAGCTATGTTTGCTTCAGATTTTTTTTTTTAATGAAAGGAGCAGGATGTTTCTGATAGATGAACTCTTCATCTGCTGCCTCCTCTCCCTTCTCAGAGGAAGCCACTGTGGTGGGTTTGGTGAGCTTCCTGTCGTGGGGTGTATGGTTGTTTGATGGTTGAGGTGATGACCAGCTTGGAGGTCTTACAGGAACTGACCTTTGTGCAGATGACTTTCCTGCCTCTTGTGTTCGTCGCCCAGTCGTGTCTAACTCTTTGTGACCCCATGGACTGTCGCCCACCAGGCTCCTCTGTCCATGGGATTTTCCCAGCAAGAATACTAGAGTGGGTTGCCATGCCCTCCTCCAGGGAATCTTCCCAACCCAGGGATCGAACCCGGGTCTCTCGCATTGCAGGTGGATTCTTTACCATCTGAGCCACCAGGGAAGCCCAAATCCTGCTTCACCGTGGGCTTTCAAAGTCAGCGGGGTGCCGGGATGCTCAGCTGATCATTATTTCTTGACATATGGATTATGAACCCCGTTCACTCCCCATGCAGAGTCATGCTGTGTTCGTTTTTGATTATGCATTTTATGGAATGACAGAGAGACCATAATTAATTTTTGCCTTTTTTTCAGTTCTGTTTTAACACTTGAAATGAGAAGTGGCAGATAGTTTCCAGGGATATGGAGTAAGCTGATTTAGTTGTCATGCTTTCCAGAGACATGGGGTAAGCTGGTTTAGTTGTCATGCTTTCCCTAGAAGTATTCCTTAGAGAGGAAGAGTCAAGCCTCCAAGGAGTAAACGCTTTGTACACACAGTGTGGCCTCGCTCCAGACTGTGACATGAAAAGAAGTCATTACTCCTGGACATGGCCTTTCACCTGGCCTTCACTCGGGGTTTGGTTTATGTGCTGTTGGAGCAGAGGGTCTGAAGTGGAAGGCCTTAACCCCCTGGTGGCCCATGGCTCTGTTCCAAGTTCACTTACAGACTTACCTGAGTAGCTCTTAATTCAGGCTGTACTTCTGAAACCCTCGGGGGGCTGGAGGACTCCAGGACGCACCCAGGTGGCCACATCCCTGGGGTTTTGGACTCACCAACTGCCCCCTCGCCCCAGGAGTTCAGCTGACAGTCCCTCTTCCGATGGGCTTTCCTGGACCAGCCTTTCTAGAACAATCCCTCCCCCCCGACACCACCGAAGCGTGGCACCCAGTGTGTTTCCTTCCTGGCGCTAGAGCCGTCGGAAATCGTCTGCGAGTCTGCTCCCTGGGTTATTGTCTCCCCTCTCCCCTTGAGGGCAGGCCCTGCTTCTTGTTTACACCACGCTCCTCTGCCTGGCACGGCGCCTGGCATAACACATACTTGGGAAATGGTTGTCAAGTGAGAATGTGAATTCTGATATCAAAAGGCATCAAAGGGCCACTGGGCATAAGTTTGTCCTTTTTCTAAGACCTAAAGAACGCTAACTTCTTTGCTGAAAAGATGCACCAGTCTCTTTGGGAGTGTTTAATCAGAGTGCTGGGCAGTGTGTCCTGGAACCCAGTCCTGGGCCTGTATCTTGGCCTTCCCTCATTATTTCCTAATGAATAATAATTATTATTATATAAGAAAAATACAGCCTCAAGCATGTATACAATAGTAATAGGCTCTAAATGTTAGTCGCTCAGTCGTGTCCGACTCTCTGTGACCCCGTGGACTGTCGCTCACCAGGCTCCTCTGTCCATGGGATTCTGCAGGCAAGACTATTAGAGTGGGTTGCCTTTCCCTTCTCCAGGCAGTCTTCCTGACCCAAGGACCAAACCCAGGTCTCCCGCATTGCAGGCGGATTCTTTAGCATCTGAACCACCAGGGAAGCTTTTTCTGACCAGATCCTTTCTTCAGAGGTGGGGAGATCACACACAGGTGGTGAAAGAGGCTCAAAGCAGGTAGATAATGTGGTTGATAAATTAGGATGTTGGGATTAACATACACAAGCTGCTGCTGCTGAGTCGCCTGAGTCGTGTCCGACTCTTTGTGACCCTCTTGACTAAACCGCCGGGCTCCTCTGTCCGTGGGATTCTCCAAGCAAGAATACTGGAGAGGGTTGCCGTTCCCTTCTCCAGGGGGCCTTCCTGACCGAGGGATCAAACCCACATCTTTTACGTCTCTTGCATGGGCAGGCAGGTTCTTTACCACTAGCGCCACCTGGGAAGGTTTTATATACACACTACTACATGTAAAATCCTGGAGAAGGGAATGGCAATCCACTCCAGTACTCTTGCCTGGAGAATCCCATGGGCGAGAAGTCTGGCAGGCTACAGTCCATGGGGTCGCAAAGAGTCAGACATGACTGAGCGATTCACACACACACACACACACACACACACATAGAATAAATAATCCTCAGACTGTATACTGTATAGGAAACTCTACTCTACTCTGTATATCCTAAGTGGAAAAAGAGTCTGAAATAGAAAATACATATATATGTGTGTGTGTGTGTATAACTGAACCAGTTTGCTGTATACCTGGAACTAACACAACGTTGTAAATCAACTATACTCCAATAAAAAATAAGAATTAAAAAATTAAAATTGAGATTAAAAGTAATAGATAAATAAGTAAATAGCGTGGCCTTGTCCACATGGTGGTGCAGAGGACTGGGCTGGGTGCCCCCTCGGTGGGGTTAGGGCACCGGGCGCGCACTGCCCCTCCACTCCGTGCTCCCGGTTTCCCGCGGCTCCTCTCTGGGTGCAGGTGAGGACTGGGAGCCTTGGCTCTGCTCCACAGGGAACCCTCCCTCCTCGGTGACCTGCTGTGAACCCTCATCACGGCAGACCATGAGTTTCGGGAAGAGATCCGAAAGCCTGGAGTCCTCACCAGTCAGTGCGTCAGCGTCTAAGTGCCTGACTAACAGAGATGAAAATCCGTCACCTGGATGGGCCTCCGTGCAGTGTGTTGGGGTGGGTTCTGCCCTGGCTCGGATGCAGTGGGTGGATCACGGGTGCCGAATTGATGAGTTAGCTTCATTGCTTAGTGTGCGCTGCGTGTGTCCCTCTGCACGGAAACATTGCATCGTTGAGCCGTTAAGACTTGAGAAATGAAGTAGTCGTGTGATCGGTCACCTTGACCTCGGGTCCAGACTAACCCGTATTTCTCTGGTTCCACCTCCCGCCTCATCCCCCAACTTTGTCCCTGTCTCTGCTGGCTCCTTGTGTTCGCTCACGATGGAGCTGCCGAGTGGTTTTGCTGTTTACATTTAGTAGAGTTTTAAGGGCATTTGGGGGTGGATTTTAAGTGATGTCAGCTAAACCTTTGATCCCCGCCATCGATTTAATTTGAACGTGGCCCCTGAGGATGGTGACCACACGCTGGCCGCCCGGGATGCCCTGGGGGCTGTCTGCTGCCCCGCACAGTCATCAGCGGTGGTGCCCTCCCTCTCTGATGTGTGCCCCCTTGGATGATAAGTTACAGAGGCCACCTTCTCCAGAGCAATCATCTCCCAACTTCCCATGTTCAATCAATGACTTTCAGTAAACGGTCTCCACCTCTGACGCTGTGTCACTTACAGCGGTGCTGGTCCGGCTGTCATTCTTCCTGCCACTGACCTACCCTCAGGTATTTGTTGCTGTTCAGTTGCTCAGTTGTGTCTGACTCTTTGCGACCTCATGAGCTGCAGCACGCCAGGCTTCCCTGTCCTTCACCATCTCCCGGAGCTTGCTCCAACATATGTCTGTTGAGTCAGTGATGCCATCCAACCATCTCATCGTCTGTTGTCCCCTTCTCCTCCTGCCTTCAATCTTTCCCAGCATCAGGGTCTTTTCTGATGAGTTGGCTCTTTGCATCGGGTGGCCAAGGTATCAGAGCTTCAGCTTCAGGGTTAGTCCTTCCAGTGAACATTCAGGATTGATTTCCTTGAAGACTGACTCGTTTGATCTCCTTGTAGTCCAAGGACTCTCAAGAGTCTTCTCCAACACCACATGTCCTCTAAATCAGGCAGCTCTATAGGAAATAATTGCTCAGTGGGTTGGCATCTGCAGTATTAACCGGGCCCCTTAGTTAGCATGCATGCTTAGTTGCTCAATCGTGGACTCCTCTGTCCATGGGACTCTCCAGACAAGGATACTGGAGCGGGTCGCCATTTCCTTCTCCAGGGGATCTTTCCTACCCAGAGACTGAACCTGAGTCTCCTGCATTGCAGGTGGGTTATTTACCTCTCTGAGCCACCAGGGAAGCCCTTAACTGGAATTCGGAGGTTGGCGCTGGCTCTGTGTAATTGTGCGTTTTGGACACAGAACTGCCTGAGCTCTCAACCAAGCAAGGATTTCCTGGCTTCAGCAGCAGGATTTCCACCGGCAGTGCTGGTGTTCTAAGATCCTGTTGAACCTCACGCTGCTTTTCCCTTGAGCTGCCTTCTGGATTTCCTGGCCTCGGATGACTTTGGTCAGCGGATCAGAGAGGCCGCCTCCTCCTGTTGGCTGGACCCCTCGGTGCTGGGACAGCTTCCCCAGGGCCTCCCTCCAGGCCCCTTTCTCAGACATCCTGAGGGTCACGAGTTTCCCTTCTGTGATGTATTTTAGCCTGAGGACTGTCTGTGGTGTTGATTTTTGCTCAGATAGGATGTGGAGGGAAGTGAGAGCCACCACACCAGGCCTTTGCTTGGCGTTGCCTCCACCTCCTGCTGGGGGACGGCATCCTGGGGGGACCGCATCCTGGGGGGATCTGGCCTCCAGATGCCTGGGGTGCAGCCACAGATGTTTATTATCCCCATGACAGCAATCCCTCTCCTTCCCTGGAGGCTGGAGACGTAAGAAAGAACTCTTCCGAGGGGTCTGGTGGGCTTCAGACGAGGAACAGGCACCCCGAAGCCCTGCGTGGTCCTCCCTGCCCCGACTGGTGCCTGGGCTCACATTCCTGGCAGCCTGAGTGGAGACGGCTCCGACAGCTCTGGCGGGTGGGCTGGCGTGTGGGGCACCATCAGCCTCCCTGCCCCCTACAGCTTTCCTTTTAGGAAGTCAAGTTTCCTTTGCGGATGTTGAGGAAAACGCTGGTCCCTACGAGAACACAGATACGGCTGAGCTGGGCTTTGGCTCACACTCTTGGCTACTTTGTGAAATCTGTTAGAACCGGAAACAGAATTCTTCCTAATTTAAATGGAGGGGTTCTGGGGATTTGCTGGCAGACAAAGAAAGAGGGGTGTAAACACCTCCCCCCTACTGTGGTTTACTGGGTAAGGCCAGGTGTGATATGGGGAGGAGAGGGACGAGATGTGTTTTAAAATAAAAACCCAGCATTCATGATACTTTGGAACAGTCCATCTGAAGCCAGCGTGACGGGGGCTCCAGAAGCGCGCAGGGCTGAGGTGTGCTTTTCTTCTCTTTCCAGCAGCTCGTTCACTGGGTGACGTTTTCCAGGCGATGGGGGCACGGGGGAGGGGAGGAGAGAAGGGTGGGAACGTGACTCCCTGAGTTACCTAATTACCCGTACAATGCAGCCAATTCGGAGCATTCTCATTCTTCATTCAAAACCTTGAAAATCTCTCCCAAGTGCAGTGCGGATGTTACTCTCAGAGGGCAGAAAAGCACAGCAGAGTGGGTGCCGCCCTCCAGGGGTGGGTTTGTGTGTGTGTGTGTGTGTTTGTGTGTGTGTTAGTCGCTTAGTTGTGTTCGATGCTTTGCTACCCTATGGATTGTAGCCCGCCAGGCTCCTCTGTCCATGGGATTCTCCAGGCAAGAATTCTGGAGTAAGGATTGCCATGCCTTCTTCCAGGGGATCTTCTCTACCCAGGGATGGAACCTGAGTCCCTTGCATTGCTGGCAGATTCTTTACCATCTGAGCCAGCAGAGAAGTCCCTGCCCTCCAGGAGCCCCCAGCTACTGGGAGGACTGCTGTCTAGATGCCCACACACCGTGTGTGTGATATGAGGAATCTCAGGGTCAGGAGGCGTGCCTGGGGTCCCATGAGCAGAGGACCCTGCTGGCAGCTGTCGCCCTGGGGAGAACTGCAGTCAATCACACCCAGAAGCTCCAGGCTTGGCTCTCGTGCGAGTCGTGCATTGAATCTAATGGCTTTTATCCATCAGTGAGACCGGCAGCCCCAGGAGGAGGCTCTGTGTTTGGCTGAACTTGGGTTTCCTGTGCAAGATGCTCTTCTGTCAGTGGTAATCAACGCTCCCATTGGTCTCAGGGGAAGTGAGTCCCTTCTTAGGGGGTCCTGGCCTTGGGCCAGCTGCCTTCTGCATTTCCTTGCCTCAGATGAGTTTGGTCATTGGGTCAGCAAGGCAGTGGCCTCCTGTTGACTGGACCCCTCGGTGCTGGGAGAGCTTCCCTGGGGCCTCGCTCACCCCCCTTTCTCAGACATCCTGGGGATTATGTGTTTCCCTTTCGTGGAGTATTTTTAGCTTGAAGATTGTCCAAGGTGTTGATTTTGATCCGACGACAGGAAGAAAGTGGAAAGGATGCTCAGTGGGCAGGGGCCCGAGGCGGGTGAGTGATGCTGGACGAGATCCAGTCCTGGCCCTGGTCTGCGTGGGGGCTGCTGCCAGGCTGGGCTCCCCCCATTCTCTCTAGGGAGACTCTGAAACCCAGAGTTTTCCCTCCCCAGACAGATCCGTGGCAGCTGAGCCCTTGTCTGGAAGGAAGCCACAACATGGCATGCGAGCTATTTGACTTGGTCTTATGGGTGAGGTCTGATGCTGAAGGTGGAGCTGGGGGAGGGCTGGTAGAGGATGTGTGTCCGTGTGCACGTGCCAGGGTCCAAGATGGAGAAGCCCAGGTGAACGCAGGGCACGCTGGAGGGCGTGGAGTGGGGAGTGGGGAGGCGGGAAGGTGGGGAGAGTCTGGGGGCACCAGCAGGCCACGTGGACCACTGAAGCCTTGTGTGAAGAGCTGGGATGAGATCAGAGTGGGTTTTCGGGAGGTGAATCTTGCCGTGGTGGAGGGGGTGAGGAGGGACTTCCGGAGGAGACCATGGTCATGGTCTACGCGGGATTTAAGGCAACATTAAAGCAGCTGTGAAGCTGGTCAAGGGCCTGTGAGGCTTACGAGGGTCTCATTCTTGCAGGAAGCAGTGGCTCAGAGGAGTGGTTTGGGGCTGACGTGAGATAAGAATTTCCCTCTGTGAATCAGCAAAGCTTCTTAAAGATTAACGTATCTGTGGAGGTTACTTTGTGCAGTGTATGTTCGTATGTCGTGTGTGATATTATGGTCTTTAGTCAAAAGCATGGACTGTGGATTCAGAGCCCGGCCTCCAGCTTATTAGCTGCGAGACCTTGGGTGAACTGCTTTAGCCTTCCTGTGCTTCAGTGCCTGCTCCCTCAGAAAGACTAACATCACCATCATCTGTAACATTTATAATATTTATAACAAAAGTCTTATCACCGAGATACGGGATCTTTTTGGTAGCCTACGTATTCCCCTTTAAGAACTGCCTTCGGCTGAGAGTTAACAGACAGTCTATCCCACCGTGATCTTAAATACTCAAGTGTTTATTTTCGTAACAAGAAGACTACTGGCGGACAGTTGCTGACACTGCTTTGATGTCTTCAGGATGTTAGGACACCTGAGATTCTCTTGGCCTCCCTCCTTCATGGGCTCAAGACGGCTGCTGCCACTCCAGCCATTCTGCCTATCTCAGTGAAGGATGAAGAATGAAGAGGGAAGGTCAGAAGGGTACCTGCAGGTTCAGTAAGCTAGAAACCCTATCTAATGACTTCCAGTAATGTCTTATTGCCCGTCTCTATCTTCAGGGGATGTTGGGAAACGCAATTTTCTCCAGGCACTGTCAGTTCGGTTCAGTTCAGTTTAGTCGCTCAGTTGTGTCCAACTCTTTGCGACCCCATGCACTGCAGGCCTGGACTGCAAGGAGATCCAACCAGTCCCTTCTAAAGGAGATCAGCCCTGGGTGTTCTTTGGAAGGAACGATGCTAAAGCTGAAACTCCAGTACTTTGGCCACCTCATGTGAAGAGTTGACTCATTGGAAAAGACTCTGATGCTGGGAGGGATTGGCGGCAGGAGGAGAAGGGGACGACAGAGGATGAGATGGCTGGATGGCATCCCTGACTCAATGGACGCAAGTCTGAGTGAACTCCGGGAGTTGGTGATGGACAGGGAGGCCTGGCGTGCTGCTGTTCATGGGGTTGCAAAGAGTCGGACACGACTGAGCGACTGAACTGAACTGAGGCCTCCCTGTCCATCACCAACTCCCGGAGTTCACTCAAACTCATGTCCATCGAGTTGGTGATGTCATTCAGCCATCTCATCCTCTGTTGTCCCCTTTTCTTCCTGCCCCCAATCCCTCCCAGCATCAGAGGCTTTTCCAATGAGTCAGCTCTTCGCATGAGGTGGCCAAAGTATTGGAGTTTCAGTTTTAGCATCGTTCCTTCCAAAGAACACCCAGGGCTGATCTCCTTTAGAATGGACTGGTTGGATCTCCTTGCAGTTCAAGGGACTCTCAAGAGTCTTCTCCAACACCACAGATCAAAAGCATCAATTCTTCGGTGCTCAGCTTTCTTTATGGTCCAACTCTCACATCCATACATGACCACTGGAAAAACCATAGCTTTGACTAGACGGACCTTTGTTGGTAAAGTAATGTCTCTGCTTTTCAATATGCTATCTAGGTTGGTCATAACTTTTCTTCCAAGGAGTAAGTGTCTTTTAATTTCATGGCTGCAATCACCATCTGCAGTGATTTTGGAGCCCCCCAAAAATGAAATCTGACACTGTTTCCACTGTTTCTCCATCTATTTGCCATGAAGTGATGGGACCAGATGCCACGATCTTAGTTTTCTGCATGTTGAACTGTAAGCCAACTTTTTCACTCTCCTCTTTCACTTTCATCAAGAGGCCTTTTAGTTCCTCTTTACTTTCTGCCATAAGGATGGTGTCATCTGCATATGTGAGGTTATTGATATTTCTCCCAGCAATCTTGATTCCAGCTTGTGCTTCTTCCAGCCCAGCGTGTCTCATGATGTACTCTGCATAGAAGTTAAATAAGCAGGGTGACAGTACACAGCCTTGACGTACTCCTTTTCCTATTTGGAACCAGTCTGTTGTTCCATGTCCAGTTCTAACTGTTGCTTCCTGACCTGCATACAGATTTCTCAAGAGGCAGGTCAGGTGGTCTGGTATTCGCATCTCTTTCAGAATTTTCCACAGTTTATTGTGATCCACACAGTCAAAGGCTTTGGCATAGTCAATAAAGCAGAAATAGATGTTTTTCTGGAATTCTCTTGCTTTTTCCATGATCCAGCGGTTGTTGGCAATTTGATCTCTGGTTCCTCTGCCTTTTCTAAAACCAGCTTGAACTTATGGAAGCTCACGGTTCACATATTGCTGAAGCCTGGCTTGGAGAATTTTGAGCATTACTTTACTGGCATGTGAGATGAGTGCAGTTGTGCGGTAGTCTGAGCATTCTTTTGCATTGCCTCTCTTTGGAATTGGAATGAAAACGGACCTTTTCCAGTCCTGTGGCCACTGCTGAGTTTTCCAAATTTGCTGGCGTATTGAGTGCAGCACTTTCACCTCCACTAGCTTTGTTCGTAGTGATGCTTTCTAAGGCCCACTTGACTTCACATTCCAGGATGTCTGACTATAGGTCACACCATCGTGGTTATCTTGGTCATGAAGGTCTTTTTTGTACAATTGTTCTGTGTATTCTTGCCACCTCTTCTTAATATCTTTTGCTTCTGTTAGGTCCATAACATTTCTGTCCTTTATCGAGCCCGTCTTTGCAAGAAATGTTCCCTTGGTATCTCTAATTTTCTTGAAGAGATCTCTAGCCTTTCCCATTCTGTTGTTTTCTGGAATGGGTGAATTTAACTCAGATGACCATTATATCTACTACTGCGGGCAGGAATCCCTTAGAAGAAATGGAAGAGCCATCATGGTCAACAAAAAGAGTCTGAAATGCAGTACTTGGATGCAGTCTCAAAAACGACAGAATGATCTCTGTTCGTTTCCAAGGCAAACCATTCAATATTACAGTAATCCAAGTCTATTCCCAAACCAGTAACACTGAAGAAGCTGAAGTGGAACGGTTCTATGAAGACCTACAAGACCTTTTAGAACTAACACCCCCCAAACATATCCTTTTCATTATAGGGGACTGGAATGCAAAAGTAGGAAGTCAAATTTGCCTGTTACTCCAGGCACTTTACTCCCCTCAAAATACAGATGTTCTGTTGCTAAGAAATAAAAGAAGGGTGGATATTGTATGGGCAACTGGTGGTCTCTGCCACAGTGGGACCTCACTGCAAGAAAGCTACCTCAAGGGCTTAAAATAATTTTGTCTGTTTCTGTGTTAGCAGTTGATTGCCGTCTCCCAAATCGACAGCTTCTGGTAGTCTAATCAGTTAAGTTTTTAGCGTTTATAAGTTTTCGCTTATAAGAAGTTTGTTCAAAAAAGAAAAGGCAATTACAGAAAGAGATGGGAACATAGGCTATTTTTAAGCTCAATGAATTGTCAGTATAAGTGTAGTAGGCGGGAGTCGCAGTTTTTACTTAAGATCCACTCTGTGGATTGCATAACGAACGGTGCCCCCTGATGGTGGGGAAGCTTTGTCATTTGGTCCGACTCCTGCCTATCATATTTCTGTAGTATAGTCAGGCTGACGGTGACATAGAAACTCTCCACATATCGTAGGAGATACAAAGAAGGAAGCTAATTCGCCTGATTCTGTAGATAAGAAAGACTGTCGGGCAAGAGTTACACGTAGAGGGGCCACGACAGTGAGTTGTGAGGACCTACCTAACCTCAAGTCTGAGTCAGCGTTGAAAGCAGGTCCGAGAGCCCTGTTTAGTAAGATCCATGTCCGGAAATAGGAGGTTTCAGCTCTAGGCTCAGAGCTGGAGTAACCGATTTCTATAACTGAAAAAATAACCTAGGGACTTCCCTGGTGGTCCAGTGGTTCAGAATCCGCCTGCCAGTGCAGAGGACAGGGGTTCGATCCCTGGTCCAGGAGGATCCCATGTGCCATGAGGTCGTGAAGCCTGTGTGCCACAACTGCTGAGCGCTCAAGCCCTAGAGCTGCGAGAGGAAGCCTGAACACAGCCGCTGGAGAGTGGCCCCTGCCTGTTGCAGTGCACACACAGCCACGAAGACCCAGCACAGCCCCCCAGATAAAAATAAATAAATAAAAATATTTAACATAGCTTAGGCTGTTTGTGCGGTGGGGAGTACACATAACATAAAATTCACCGCCCTCACCATTTCCAGGTGTGTGGTTCAGTGGCGCTGAGCCATCATGGTCACACGGTGTCACCATCACCACCATCCGTCTGCAGAACTTTTTCATCTTCTCCGACTGAACCCCTGTGTCTGGTAAACAATACCTGCGCCTTCCCTCCCCCTCCCCAGCCCGAGGCAACCCGCCTTCTCCTTTGTCTCTGTAATCTTGACGCCTTCAGTTAACTCAGATAACTGGGTTCATACAGCTTGTGTCCGTTTGTGAGTGGCTTCCTGCGCCAGGAATAATGTTTTCAGGGTTCATTCATGGTAACAGCATGCACCAAAATCTCCTTCCCTTATAGGGGCTGAGTAATATTCCGTTGCCTACACCACATTTTGTTTATCGGTTCATTTGTCGATAGACACTGGGGTTGCTTCCACCGTTTGCCTGTTACAGATAGTGATGCCGGGAACATGAATGTGCAGATATTTCTTTGAGGCTCTGCTGTCGATTCTCTTGGGTATATATCCTGAAGCAGAATTGCTGGATCTGTTTTTAATTTTTGAAGCACAGCCATACTGTTATGCATGGTGGCTCCACTATTCTGCATTCCTACCACGACCCACAAAGGTAACAGTTTCTCCACATCCTCAGCAACATTTGTTTTCTCTACTTTGGATGGTAGCCATCCTAATAGGAGTGAGGTGTGAGTAGTGCTTCCAGTTAACTTCCCTTTGAATCACTGCTTCTCTGCTTAATCCTCCGGCAAGTTACTGACTCTGAGAGCTTCAATTTCATTTTACACTCAACATAATTTCCAGAGCGGAGGGGTTGTATAGATGTTGATGAGATAAAGCCCATTCAGATACTCATTTTATGGCCCTGGAAAAGCTAAGTGTTAACCAAGTGCATCGTTGTTAATAGTACCATTGTTCCTAGCTGTAGATTGCCTCCTACATCCTAACCCCAAACAAAATGTTTCCAAAGCATCACAGTGGAAAGGGTGTTGGTCTTGGAGCTGGAACTCATGGAAGAGAATTTCAACTTTCCCACGTTCTAGTTGAGGGACTTCGGGCAAATATCTGGCTCTTATGTAACTGTGGGCACCTCACTGGACTAGACATTTACACTCAGCTCTCCCTAACTCCCCATAAAGCCTGAAGTTTCTTCCCAGCTTTATTGAGATGGTGTTGACCTGTAACTCATGCAGGTTTAAGGCTACAGTATAGTGACCGCTGCGTACTGCAACATGCTTGCCAGAATAAGACAGGCTAACACCTCCATCCCCTCAGATTGCTGTTTTTCTGTTAACAACGTTTAAGATCCACTCTCTTGACAATTTTGGAATAAAGCATACAGTCAGTTATAGTCACCGTGATGTATGTCAGGTCCCTGGAAT
This sequence comes from Oryx dammah, assembly GCF_014754425.2. Taxonomy (NCBI): domain Eukaryota; kingdom Metazoa; phylum Chordata; class Mammalia; order Artiodactyla; family Bovidae; genus Oryx; species Oryx dammah. The sequence continues at coordinate 36,586,742 of NW_024070191.1, forward strand.
ATATGAGTCTTACGTTTGGAGTTTGGGAGTTTGTACCTTTGAGCACCATCTCCCCATCATGCCCCCACCGCCCCCTGCCCATCCCCACTGGTCCCTAGCAGTCATCCTTCTATGCTCTGTTTTCTGAGTTTGACTTGTAAAAGTTTGCGTATAAGTGAAAACATAAGGTACTTAATGTCTTTGGCCTGTTTCCCTTCGCATAACACCCTCAAGGGCTGTCCATGGTGTGGCAGATGGCAGCCCTTCCTTCTTTCTCATGCTGCCTAAGATCTGCTTGTCTGTATCTGCACACGTGGCCCTTGAGGCTCGTGTCCACTCCTCCTGGATGGACGCTTAGGCCATATCCCCGTCTTGACTGTGTTGAGTAAACCTGCACTGAGCCTGGGAGGCAGCTGTCTTTAAGACAGCGGCTTCATCTCCTTCGAATAAATGCCGGGAAGTGGGATTCCCACTGCTCCCTTCCACTGCCACCCCTGACCTCCCATGTTCCCCTTGGGAAGTTCAGGCTGCCCTCAGCTCTCGTGGGGACGCTGCTCCCTGAGTCTGGACAGCTTGGGGCCTCGTCTTCTCTGAGGCTCCTCAGCATCTGGCCGTGTTTTCTGCTCTGTCTGCGGTCTTCGCCCTGGCTTCCTGGGACACTGCTTCCCTCTGGTTTCGCGTGTCCAAAGAGAGTCTTCTATGAGCACCCTCTCCCTCCCCTTCCACTAGTCCTCCTCACTCTCTCCAGGGGGGCGGGCGGGGGACACCCCTATCTGTGTCTGGACTTTGCCTTCTGAACTCCAGGCCCCTCTTTCCAGCTCCCTCCTGTGGTCAGCGTGTACCCGGGATATCCCCGCCTCAGCTTGCCCGGCCCCCTTGAGAACCTGGAGAATTGCCTTGCAGGGGTGTGGCCGCTCCCCCTTCCTCCCCCCGCCGCCCCGTGGCCCCAGGGTCTCACCTGGGTCACTGCTGTGTCTGGACCCCTCCCTGTGACCCTCCTCCTCCCCCGGAGTGCCCATCAAGCCATCAGTCAATCCCTCCATGCACCTTTTTGATCTGGCTGTCACTGGGGACTCCCTGCTGTCCCTCTCCCTGGTGACCCACTGAGGGTCCCTGAGCTTCTGCCTGGCTCCCACGTCCTCACCTCTACATCCTCACCACCACTTTCTTTTTCGGGCTGGGGTCGCCTTTCCTTGTCACTGTTGTCTTAGCCCCATTCCGTCGCTTTGTCCCCATCCTGGCTTTCCTGGTGGCTCAGTGGTAAAGAATGCCTGGCAATGCAAGAGCCCCGGGTTTGATCCCTGGGTTGGGAAGATCCCCTGGAGGAGGAAATGGCAACCCGCTGCAGTATTCTTGCCTGGGACGTCCCATGGATGGAGGAGCCTGGTGGGCTACAGTCCATGGGGTCGCAGCTTCGGGCGTGACTGAGCAACTAACACTTCACTTAGCTGCCCCCTTCCAGGCATCCTCCGCTCTGCCACCAGACCCCGCCCCTCCAGTGCCACTGCTCTCAGCGGCTTAGAACCTGTGCCCCCTGGCTCAGAGATCAAGACCAGTTCCTGTGAATGGCACCCACAAGCCTCTGCCATCTCTTCCCACCGTCCTCACTCCCTGCCCACCAACCCCTTCCCTTCTGAGCTACAGCAAAGTGCTCAGGGTTGCTTTTCACCCTGGTGTGTGTTTGGATGCGTTTTTCTCTGCCGGGAATTCTCTCCCCACCTTGTCTTACTGGGAGATTCCCGCTCACCCTTTATGACTCAGCTCCATCCTAATGGCCTCTGTTGTAAGGAGAGCGGTCAGCACTTGCGTGCTCATCCTGTCTGCTCCATCACTGCCATACGTCCTCTGCAGGAATTAATTTGCTGAGTCCTCAAAACAGCCTGCAGGGTAAGCACCAATATTATCACCCTGATTTCACAGCTGGGAAGCAGGCACAGAGGTTAAGTGTCGTGCTCAGGGTCACACTGCTGGCTGGAGGCTAGTAGCGATCTGAGGGTAGGAAGTCTCGCTCCAGAATTCAGGCTCTGAACCACTGGGGCGGTGCTGGCTGCTCAGACAGAGGTGGCTGCTTCCTCTTGGGCTGCCCGGCCCCCGCCTGACTCACACACATCTCTGTGATGGCATTTGTACGCTCTCTTCCAAGTACGCAGGAAGCCCTTAGTCCCGTTTATGTCTTTGGTGCACAGCAATCAGACAAGAAAAAAGGAACAAAAGGAATCCAAATTGGAAAGGAAGAAGTAAAGCTGTCACTGTTTGCAGATGACATGATGCTACGCGTAGAAAATCCTAAAGACACTACCAAAAACTGCCAGAGCTCATCAATAAGTCTGATAAAGTTGCGGGATACAAAATTAATAGAAATCTGTTGTGTTTCCATACACTATTATGAAATATCAAGCAGAAATTAAGGAAACAATCCTATTGACCATGCCATCAAAAAGAATAAAATACCCATGAATAAACCTACCTAAGGAGGCAAACGACCTATACTCCCCAAACTGTAAGACACTCTGAAAGAAACCAAAGATGACACAAACAGATAGAGGGACATATCCTGTTCTGGGGTTGGAAGAATCAATATTGTCAAAATGACTGTACTACCCAAGGCAATCTGCAGATTCAGTGCATTTCCAATCAAATTACCAATGACGTTTTTCACAGAACTGGAACAAAAAATATGAAAATTTGTATGGAAACTTAAAAAACTCTGAATAGTCAGAACAATCCTGAGAAAGAGCAGAACTGGAGGAATCATACTCCCTGACTTCAGACTATCCTATAAAGCTTCAGTTGTCAAAACAGTATGGCTATTGCCACAAAAACAGACACAAGTGGGAAAAGATAGAAAGCCCAGATATAAACCCACTCATTCCTTGGAAGAAAAGTTATGACCAACCTAGACAGTATATTCAAAAGCAGAGACATTACTTTGCCAACTAAGGTCTGTCTAGTCAAGGCTATGGTTTTTCCTGTGGTCATGTATGGATGTGAGAGTTGGACTGTGAAGAAGGCTGAGCGCTGAAGAATTGATGCGTTTGAACTGTGGTGTTGGAGAAGACTCTTGAGAGTCCCTTGGACTGCAAGGAGATCCAACCAGTCCATTCTGAAGGAGATCAACCCTGGGATTTCTTTGGAAGGAATGATGCTAAAGCTGAAACTCCAGTACTTTGGCCACCTCATGCGAAGAGTTGACTCATTGGAAAAGACTCTGATGCTGGGAGGGATTGGGGGCAGGAGGAGAAGGGGACGACCCAGGATGAGATGGCTGGATGGCATCGTGGACTCGATGGACATGAGTCTGGGTGAACTCCGGGAGATGGTGATGGACAGGGAGGCCTGGCGTGCTGCGATTCATGGGGTCGCAAAGAGTCAGACACGACTGAGCGACTGAACTGAGCTGAACTGATTAATGGGTAATTAATTTACAGCAAAGGAGAAAGGAATATGCAATAGAGAAAAGTCAATCTCTTTAATAAGTGTGCTGGGAAAACTGGACAGCTCCATGTAGAAGAAGTTAGAACACTCTCTGTCATCATGTACAAAAATAAACTCAAAATGGATTAAAGACCTAAGTGTTAAGACCAGATACTATGAAACTCCTTGAGGAAAGCAAAGGCAGAACACTCTTTGACATAAATCACAGCAATATTTTTGGATCTGTCTCCCAGAGTAATGGAAACAAAAGCAGAAATAAACAAATGGGACCTAATTAAATTTAAAAGCTTTTGCACAGCAAAGAAAACCATAAACAAATCAAAAAGACAATCTATGGAATGGGAGAAAATATTTGCAAATGATGCAAATAGAAGGGTTTAACCTCCAGAATACACAAACAGCTTATACAGCTCAATATCAAGAAAACAAACCATCCAATAAAAAATGGGCAGAAGATCTAAATAGACATTTCTCCAGAGAAGACATACAGATGGCCAAAAGGCACATGAAAAGATGCTTGATATCACTAATTATTAGAGGAAAAAAACAAGAACTACCATGAGACAGCATCTCACACAGGTCAGAATGCTGCACCACGCTGTCATTTCAGTCGTGTCCGACTCTCTCGACCCTCTGGACTGTAGCCCTCCAGGCTTCTGTCTGTCCAGTGGGATTCTGCAGGCAAGAATCCTGGAGTGGGTTGCCATTTCCTTCCCCAGATCCGAATGGCCAACATCAAAAAGTCCACAAATCATAAATGCTGGAGAGGATGTGGAGAAAAGGGAACCCCCACCTCCACCGTTTGTGGGAATGTAAATTGGTGCAGCCACTGCCGAGAACAGTATGGAGGTGCCTTAAAAAACTAAAAATACAACTACCATATGATCCAATAATCCCACTCCTGGGCATGTATCCAGAAAAGATGGAAACGTCTGTATCCCTGTGGTCCAGTAAGGCACATGGTACATACTCATCAAATTTTTTTTTTAAAAGAATCCCTGAAGGCATATAATGAAAATGAGCGGAGTGAATGATTAGTGAAAACATTCTGGGTAAGTTATGGGTAAGTTGTAAAGCAGGGGTCAGCCAGCCACAGGCAGATCTGGCCTGCTGCCTGTCTCTGCATTGCCTACCAGCTAAGAATTTACAGATGAATATTTGCAGTAAGGGTGGTGATAGGGAGCCTTGGCTTTTGGAGATGAAAGCCAATTAGATAAAACGTAAATCTCCCAAGACTTCTGTTCTTCCTTGTTTGGAGATCTGTTATAGTCAGTTGGTGTTACTGTCTTTAGAATTTGATCGGTAACAACTTTGAGAATATTTGTGTGTGTTCCCTTGTTATGTAAGTTACCTACATAATAGCCTCAATTTTGCTTCGTGGCCTGCAGAAGCTAAAATTATATGCTCCAGCCTTTGATTGCTGACCCCTGGTCAAAGTTCTATTTAAATAGCAGTGTTACTGTTATCTCATCATGTATTATGGTAGGAGAGGGGATTAAAAACAGATGTTTAGGGCACATTTGTCTGATTGGATGGGGTGCAGTTTGTGAAGTTCTGGACCGGAAGTGCAAAACACATGTGATTGTTCGTTCTCCTGCTCGTAGACCTAATGTAAGGTAGTACCTGCTTGGCTGGTTTGAGGATAAGTGACTTAAACAATATGGGGCGCGGTGTCATGCCTCACTCAGCTCAACGGGGGTCAGTCAGTAGCGTTCAGGACAGATTGTATAGAGTTTGAGTGGGAGACAGAATCTTTTTCACATTGGCAGGCCCTGAATTCCTGATGACAGTGATCTGGGAATGCAGGATATCTAGATTACTCATGATGCCAGTGCGAAGAGGAAAACTTGGTAGGAGTTACATACAGCCGTAACATATAGAAGAAGGGACTATTTATAGGCCTGTGTCAACATATATACACACACATATATTTGCTATTGCTCTTGAATCTCTAAAGTCTTTAAAAATTTATATTCAGAGTGTTTTTCTGTTCGTTTTTCATTTTGTTTAGAAGAAACTCTAAATAAAACTAAACAATGCCACCGTTTTTCCTTAGCTCTAATGGCTTTGTGACAGGATGAAAGCTCACGTAGTGTAATATTTGATTTTTCTCTTCCTCACATGCTGCCATTGAGAAAGATTGCAAACTCTTCTGTAGCAGAGGAAAAAAGCTTTTGACTGCAAATTTATGAAAAAAAAAAGTGTGCATTACATCATGTGAAACATAGTAACTTTTGGAAACGGTTCTAAATCATACACATTCCTTGGTCTTTTTCTTATTGTTTCTCTTATATTATTAATCTCAGCCCTAGGCTGCAGTGTAGTTTCCAAAATGGTTTTAGAAATCTAAGAGCCGGTGTTTTTATTTCATCGTGCTTCCAATTTACCTTGAATGAAAACTGCATTTCTTGGGTTATTACTCGGGAGCTGATTGTACATTGTAATCAGAACATTTTTAGGCCTATAAGGGGCCAACCACCTTGTTTACAAGAACGAAAGATGAGAGAGATTATGAAATATACTCATGGTCATATGATTAGACAGGGGTGGAATGAAGGCAAGACACAGGACAAGACCCACACGCTCACATTTCCTAGTTGAAAAATTTCCCTTTTGTAAGTTTTCAGAGATGAAGTCATCCAGAAACTGGGGTGGGAAAAAATAATAAAAGTCCAAGTTCTTATTTTTTAACTTAAACTGTTATGATTTAAATGATTCCCAAAGCTGTAGAGACCTGAAAGTAAGTCAGTGGCTTTAGAAAATAGTAGCAGCGCACTTTGGAAAAGCTCCGAGTTTCACATGGATGTTTCTATGGGCGTATTTTCTTGGGATTTTACATCCTCACGCACAACATTAGGTGATGTTAATACTAGACTCTGGGCAAATACAGCGAGATGGGAGCTCTGTGCTGGCCTGAAAGCACTCGGTCAGGTCTCCTGGGCTTGTTTGACTTGGAGGGGCTCTTTTGCAGACACAGTGCTCTTGTGTCTGTGTGGGTAGCATGGCATAAACGCCTGGGGACCGTGTCTATTTGTGCAGGGGCTTCTTTTAGAACATAACCTGTACATCTGCGCCTGTTCTTTTCTTCCTTCTTTGTATTAATGTGCTTTTCCTTAAGACAGCTGCCTACACAAGCTTCGGGGCAGACTGGGAATAGCCGAGTCACTCTGGATCAAGGTAGTCAGTGACTTCTCGCAGTTGACTTAACATTTAAGGACACCTCGTACCCTCTTCCTGTTCTAGAAGCTCTCATGGACAAGAGCTGAATGTTTCCAAAAGCTGTAGTGCAGTGTGCAACTCTAATAAATATAGTGCTTGTCTGCCCTGGAAAGTCACAGCCTTTGCCAGTCCTGGCTTCAATCCCAGATCAACACCATCATAGTCTTCTTACATGCAGTTGTCTGGTTTGGCTTTTTCACTATTGAGCTTTTTTGAGAAATCAATTAAGAGAGTGGAGCTCTAAAAGGTTGGCCATTAAGGGTCATTCAGTGATTGCTTTTGGAAGCAGAACTTGAAATGGGGTAGAACTCTTACCAAACACGAGGCATCAGGCAAGGCTGGTCATTAATATTGTACTTACTGCATTTATGTGGGTTGTTGCCAGAAGCATCCTCATTTTCTGGAACACCGTGTTCTGACTCTGGTTCCTACAGCTGCTGTATCTTTCCAGCCACAAGAAAGCAGAACGTTGTGAAAACATCAGGTGAGTGTGGGGCCAGTTACATAGTTATCTTAAGTTACAAGTTGATTTTTGCCTGTTTAACCTAATCAGTTCACGGTGGGTGTTGGAAAGAGTTTCAAGCATAAAATATCTGTTGAGAAACTCAGTGTGCCTGTTAGCTTAGTTACCGAATACAAGGAGAAAGCGTCAGTCACTCAGTTGTGTCCGACTCTGTGTAACCACATGGACTGTTTCCCACCAGGCTTCTCTGTCCATGGAGTTCTCCAGGCAAGAATACTGGAATGGGCTGCCATTGCCTTCCCCAGGGGGTCTTCTAGACCCAGGGATCGAACCCAGGTCTCCTGTATTGCAGGCAAATTGTTTACCATCTGAACCACCAGAGGTGGCAAATGGCAGTCTCCAAGGGAGCTGGAGTTAGATGGGCAGCAAGTCTGAGTGATCAGGGCTGGGGTTGGTGTCAGGGCACAGTTGCAAAGGCTGGTATCAAATCTAATTGATCCCAGATCTAGGTTTGTACAGGAGCTCCCCACTGAAGAAGATAGCCCCAAGGAGCGTCTTGATAAGGAAGCAGGGTCATTTGGGCAGGCCTCAGGTAAGGCACGATCAAGGCTGATGATGAAAGAGGAGGCTGCTTTAGTCATGGCCCGTGCAGCCAGCTAGGAACCCTCTGACTCAAGGACTTAGTTAAGAAGGTCTTTGAAAGGTCTGAAAGCCGAACGGAGGGTGATGCAGTCACCCAGAGGTGAGCAATAGCAGGAAGCCACTGAACAAAGGGGTTGGGGGTGGGGGGGGGAGTGGCGGTTGTCACCAGAGGCCACGAGCTGCAGCTCCATGGAGGCTCCCGCGGAAGCGGAGGGAAGGCCTGTCTGGTGCCCCTGCTGGAGATGCCGTCCAAAGCAGAGAGAGGACAGGGGAGAAATCCCCTGCCTTCCACCTCAGCCTGGCTGGAGCCCGTTGGCGGATGGCTCTGGAAAAGGTGATTTTTAGCAGAAGGGCAGGGAAGGGACCAGCGGTAGGCCCAAGGCAGGGGCCAGGCTGGAGGGAGACGTGTTCCTGGTGGGATTCCTGCTTGCTCCAGTGGACCTGCTGGAGCAGCCAGGCAAGCCTTCCCCAAAGGGTGACGAGGCCTGGGCATTGGGCTCCTCTGACCTTCCAGGCTTGTGCCCCTCGTGGCCGGAGATGGTGCCTCTTCTCCAGCCCATTGGGAGCTCAGCCGGGTGTGTGTGTGGGGGGGGTGGCGCCTTTTTAGGCAGTGGATGATCTTGGATTCCGACCACCACATGAAGGCATAGCAGCCAACCCTCCACCAGGGCTCCCCAAAGCCCCCTGGTCGACGGTGGAGAATTCCATGGCAGCCAGAACTAACAAAGTTCTGTATAAGGGGCTTCTTTATGCCTTTCTGTCCTCTGGATGGCTGCAGACGGGACACATCTCTGAGTTAGCTGTATAAATTCTCAGCCATGAACTAGGGTGTCCTCTGGGCTATGTCCGCCTTCCAGCCACTCTGGGTAGAAAAGCTGCCACTTTAAGCCTCCCTGTCACTATCATTACCATCCCCGTTGGCATCGTCACGGAAATTTAACAACTGTTAGTAGAACCGCGTGTCACCTGCATTTCAGGGAGGGGACGAAGTAGGCTGAGTTCGGCTGTAACAGTGGTAATTGTCACTTGTTGAACTGTTAACACACCAGGTATTGTGCAGAGTGCTTTAAGAACAGCTGGGCCATAAATTAGGAGTTCAGGATGAATAGATCCTTTGTGGTGGTTGTTATTTAGTCGCTAAATCGTGTCCGATTCTTTTGCAACTCCATGGACTGCAGTCCGTCAGGCTCCTCTGTCCATGGGATTCTCCAGGCAAGAATACTGGAGTTTGGGTTGTCATTTTCCTACTCCAGGGAATCTTCCCCACCGAGGGATGGAACCCACGTCTCCTGCATTGGCAGGTGGGATCTCTACCACTGAACCACCTGGGAAGTCTGAACAGATATATACTACTGTATATAAAATAAACAACGACCTACTGTATAGCACAGGGAACGTTTACTCAGTATCTTGTAATAACCTACATGGGAAAAGAATCTGAAAAAGCATAGATACAAATAGGTATAACTGAATCCCTTTGCTTGAAACAAACTTGAAGCAAACACTTGAAACAAACACAACATTGTAAATTAACTATACTTAAGTTTTTTAAACAAAAGCAGTTAAGAAGTAAAAAGAACAGCCTGGCCATGGTTCTCAGACCTGACTATGAATCAGAATCACCCACAGGGCTCGTTAAAACTCAGACAGCTTCCCTGCCTGACGGGCTCCCAGTCTGTTTCTGACTCAGCGGGGCTGGGTGGGGCCTGAGAATGTGTGTTTCTCACTGGTTTCCAGATGAGGCCGAGGCCGCTGGTCTGGGATGCACTTTGAGAACCCCCGCATCAGTGCTCCTCACAGTCACAGGCAGGTGTCATCCTATCTGCCCTACAGAGGAGGAGCTGAGGCTGGGAGAGGTCACGCCACTACTTCAAGGCCACGAGCCTGAGAAGTGGTGTCCGGGAGTCCTTGTGCGGGTCAGCTGCTGGTGCCCCACCCTTGACTACGGTCAGGCACCATCCCGCCCTGCAGCTCCAACGCCCTAACGATGGACTCTGCGAGAGTCACTGGGAACAGTCATAGTGTCCTCCACCAGGGAGACTGATTTTATTACAAAAATATCCTCTGTTATCCATCGTTAGGGTGTTGGAGCTGCAGGGCCGGATGGTGCCACTCTGAGCGGCTGCCGGTGGGGTTTGTAGTTCGGTCGTATAGCCCTAGTGGGACTTCCCAGGTGGCTCAGGGGGTAAAGAATCCGCCTGCGATGCAGGAGACACAAGAGACTAGAGTTGGATCCCTGGGTCGGGAAGATCCCCTGGAGGGGTTTGGCAACTCACTCCAGTATTCTTGCCTGGAGAATCCCTTGGACAGAGGAGCCTGGCGGGCTACAATCCATAGGCTCGCGAAGAGTCGAACACGACTGAGCACACACACAGCCCCAGTGAGTTTCTGTCTTAAATTTTATCCTGTGGTGAAAGTGGATTGATGGGTTACATATTTTGAAAAATTGAAATACAGCCGATTTACAATATCTTGTTAATTTCAGGTGTACAGTGCAATGATTCTATTATACATATATCATACTTCTTTATTCTTCTTCAGAGTCTCTGCCCTTACAGGTTATTACAAAATGTTGAGTAGAGTTCCCTGTGCTATATGGTGGGTCCCTGTTGGTTGGTGGGTTACATTTCTGCAAACATTGGGTCCTGTTTGGATTGGTTAGTGGACTTTCACTTTTGGTACAAGTGCTCCTGTTAGGTGAGGCTGGCTGGGTTGTTTGGGGCTGTGGGATCCCACTCCACATCCCTGGGGGGGATGCCCTGTACATGATTGGCTGACCTCTGGGCTGGGAAACCCCTAGGGGCCCAGGGCCTGCAGTGTGGACATTGGCCACAGAGCTCAGACCTCTTCCCTTTTGCCTCAAGGGTGTGGACTGTTGGCTGGCATTTTGTTTCAAAATAACAGAGGATATTTTTGTAATAAAATCAGTCTCTCTGGTGGAGGACACTGTGACCCTTCTCAGTGACCCTCGCAGAGTCCTGAATTCTCATCTCCCATCTCGGATACAACAACCTGCAAACTCGGCCTGACTTCCCAAGTCAGTCCCTGAGCTGACCCGCCCGCAGGAAGACCCAGGGTGTGAAGAAGAAAGAGGTTGAGAGCGTGTGCTTGCATGCCACCTCCTTCCTGTTGGATCTAAATCTCGTATGAATTATTAATTCCAAGTATCTTTATTGTTCCATCTGCAAACTGCAAATGTGAATTCCAGACATGTATTTTTAAACAGCTCTCTTACGATCAGGCAGATTTGAATATCTCATGTAGTTTATTACAAATGGGCTTTGCTTATAAAAGAGAAAGCTGTTTTAGAAATGGTTTCTATTTTTTCATTTTCAGCAACTGTAGCCAAATTGTGAGTTAGGAGAAATGTGAGCTGTTGGCTGTTTAATAGGCCTATATATCACCTTTGTAGAAGCTTCCATCATGTTTCCTGTGCAGAAATAGTGGGTTAGGACCCAAGGTAGAGAAATCAGCATCTTGGCACCTGGGTTAGATTAGAACAATGGGTGAATGTATAACAATGTGGATAATTCATTTGGATGATAGAGACTTAAAAACAGCTTTATTTGGCTGTTAATGTAGTTAATGCATGCAGCCTTCTGGAGGGAAAAGATGGAAAAGTGTATTTTCTGTTACTTTAGAAAGCACTTCTCAAAGTATTTGCGTATTAGTTGCTGATCAATATGAGGTGGTCTATTAGAAAATAACTGCTTGTGACCTTTTCTTCAAAACACAGTTTTCTTCAGACTCCGGCAAATTTGTACCTTCGGTTTTCCAGTTATCTCTAGAATACAGAATTGAACTTTATGTAATGGATTTAATACATAGGAGGTTCCCACCATCTTTCATTTAGAATTTGTAAGTAGAAGTCGAGTTTTCTGCAGTCCCGTGTAGGTTACTTATTCTCACATGGCAAACCTTCCCCAAACGTAGCGGCTCAAACAACAGTCATTTATTATTTACACACAAACAGGCAGTTTGGGCAGAGCTCGGCGTGGGAGGCTCGCATACCTCGCGAGGCACGTGAGTCATGTGTTCAAGGAGTGGGAGAGGAGGGCGTGGAGGAGGGAGGTAGAGATTGGGGCAGGCTAGGGAGGGAGCATGGAGGATCCTTCTCCGAGACTCCACGTGCAGGGCTGGCAGTGGGGTCCAGCCGTGGCCTGGGCTGTGATGCCTTCCTGCCAGCCTTGGGGGTCTCAGAGCACGGAGGTGTGGGGACTGCAGACTCTAGGTTGACAGGAGACAGGCCACCCCCTATAGGAGCCTCTGGTGGACATTTAGCTGTGGCTTCTACATGGAAGACTTAAAACACTTTTTTTTAAAAAAATTGCAGTATAGTTGATTTACAATGTTAGCTTCGTTTCTGCTGTAGAGCAGAGTGATTCGGTTATACCGATGTATATGCTTTTCATATTCTCTTCCATTGTGGTTCATCACAGGATATTGAGTATAGCTCTCTGTGCTGTACAGGAGGACCTTGTTTATCCACCCTCAGTATAATAGTTTGCATCTGCTAATCCCCAACCCCCAACGCTTTCCTCTCCCTCAATCCCCTCCTCCCCCTTGACAACCATAACCCCAAGTCTGGTCTGTTTCTATTTTGTAGATAAATTCACTCGTGCCATATTTTAGAGTCCACATCTGAGTGATGTCGTATGGTATTTGTCTTTCTTTTTCTGACTTACTTCACTTAGTATGGGGCTTCCCTGATTGCTCAGCTGGTAAAGAATCTGCCTGCAATGCAGGAGACCCGGTTCGATCCCTGGGTCGGGAAAATCCCCTGGAGAAGGGATAGGCTACCCACTCCAGTGTGCTTGGGCTTCCCCTGCGGCTCAGCTAGTAAAGAATCTGCCTGCAATGTGGGAGACTTGGGTTCGATCCCTGGGTCGGGAAAATCCCCTGGAGAAGGGATAGGCTACCCACTCCAGCATTCTAGCCTGGAGAATTCCATGGATGTACAGTCCATGGGGTCACAAAGAGTCGGACACGACTGAGCGGCTTTCACTGTCACTTGGTATGATCATCTCTAGATCTCCACGCACGTTGCTGCAGATGGCATCGTTTGATTCTTTTCTGTGGCTGAGTAGTATCCCACTGTCTATATGTGCCACATTCTCCTCACCCATTCCTCTGCTGATGCATACTTAGGTTGCTCGCATGTCTTGGCTGCTGTGAATACAAAGTAGAAGACTTCTGAGCTTGTGGGTTGGGAAAGGCTGCCTCGCCTCCCATGAGCACAGGCTTGGCTGGACTCGGTCTGGGTCCAGCAGGCACCGCTGAGCGGTGTCCATCAGGGGTGCGCCTCTGTGGGCCCAGGTGAGCTGGGCAAGGCCGTTCTGTCGGGGCAGTCGGGACGGAAGTCGGGCTGCGGTTCCTGGGGGCCACACGGGTGCTGCTGGGTGCCGAGACAGCGGGTGGCCGAGTGCCCACGGTGCTCAGCCCAGGTTTGAAATGCTGGTGGTGGGCCAGCACGGCTTTTTTTTTCCTTTTCTTTTTTTCTACTTTTTTGTGGCTCAGAGAGTCTGTAGGGCAAGGGGAAGGAGCCCCAAGTGCAAAGCGTGTCCTCATGCACCTACATGTCTAACTTCCTCCTCTGTTGTCTGAGCACGGTGGCCCTGTGCCTCCCACTGCCTCGAGACCCTCAAAGCTCGACCTTTGCTGCAGGACAGAGCGATCCCACCTGGAGAAAAGTGTTGTTTATAGTATGGCTCACCCGCCATGGTGGCCTCTTTCCTGCCCTTCGGGGCGTGGCCCTTTGCCTGCTGTTTTGTTTCCCAATAGAGGAGATGTGTTTTTTTTTTTTTTAGCATTTAAAATTTTTAAGCAATTTTACTTATTTACTTGTTTATTTATGGCTGTGCTGAGTCTTCATTGCTGTGCATGGGCTTTCTCTGCTTGTGGGGAGCGGGGGCTACTGTCCAGTTGTGAAGCCGGGGCTTCTTTCTGGGGCGGCTGCTCGTGTCGCAGAGCACGGGCTCTGGGGCCGATGGGCTTCAGTAGTTGTGGTGCACAGGCTTAGTTGCTCTACGGCATGTGGGATCTTCCTGGACCAGGGATTGAGCCTGTGTCTCCTGCATTGCAAGGCGGATTCTTTACCATTAGACCCCCAGGGAAGCTCAGAACACAGAGATTTAAAAGAAAAAAAAAATCTTCCACGTTAGTGGAAGCTGTTGCCTGCCGGTGACCTCCACTGGAATTTAGAGTGCCTTTTTCTCTTCCCTGTGACCTCCGAGAGCTCACCAAGACCCCCTCTTCCCAGAGGACCCCCTGAGGGAGCAGCCCTAAGGAGGGCCTGGGGCTTGGAGGGCTTCTAGAAGCCCCCAGCAGTTGGCCCCAGGACCAAACACTGTTCTGGTCGGAGAGTTGTCTTTTCAGGGCGTCAGCTGGTCATCTATAAAACGGGGTATGAACACCTACTAAATGGGTTGTTGTGAGATTGATCACTCTTGTAAAAGTGCCCTCTGAACCGTAAAAATTGTAAACTGCAGAATACTATACAGATGTAAGGAAGCAATCATTCGTAGTCCCATAGGCCAGTGTGGGTGTTTACATTTTATGAGACCTGATATTTTTCTCTGAGGGTCGTATACTTATCTCTTTTGGTCACGTTCCCATTTTTGACTTATATAAGAAATATGCCTGGAAATGTCAGCAATTGAAAAATTGCAATGACTTTCTGCTTCGTGATCTACGGTTGCAGTGGACACAGTAATAAGAGTGTTCTCTCTAGGTAGTCTTTTTCTTTCTAAGGGGTAAAAATCATGGACTCGAGTAGGTAATAGGGCTGTGGCTTTTCAGCTCTGGAACCTCATGTCTTCAGAAGCCAGACCACAGATGTCTGCCACGGAGTAGGTGCTGTTCTTCACGTTTCTGCATACCCGATCTCATCCAGTCCTCCTGACTTGCAGGGTATTATAATCTGCATTTTACATAAAAAGGAACTGAAGCTCTGGGTCTGCCTGATTCTGAAGGCTGGGTTCTAACCCTGACTCTACACTCCATGTTATAAAGGTGCAGTTATTCGTGAATTCTCATCAAGGGTCTCCTCCCAGCTGTGTTCCTGCTGCAGTGATGTCCTTGTGCAGAGTTGCGGGCAAGATGTTGCAGGAAAGTGTTGGGCAGTCTGGGTCCAGGTTTTGCAGAGCCTGGAAGCTTATGCAATGTTCAGTTCAGTGGCTCAGTCAAGTCCGACTCTTTGCGACCCCATGGACTGCAGCATGCCAGGCTTCCCTGTCCCTTCCCTGCAATGTTTCTCTTTAAGAAAAAGAACATAAATGAATTGCAGAATTAGATACAAAAGTGAACACTGGCTTAAAACAAGAAAAGGAATCATAACACATCACTAGAGCTTTGGAAATACAGCTCCTTTTTCCCCCTTCTGGGCTCTCTGGGGGCAGTTGGCCAGAAAAACTTACACTTGAAAAGGCTTCCTGATCAGATTGGAACAGTGGCTCTTCCTCCCCGGGGCCAGGGTGAGGGAGGGTCCAACTGCTCACCCTTCATCCACGCCCACTGGAGGGAGGCGGGGCAGAGGATGCTCTGGGTGGCAGGGCTGGGGCCGGGGGACGAGACTCCTCTTCTGAGCTGACACCCTGGGAACCCTGGGAGTGACCCAGCGGGAACGGAACAAGTCCTCTCCCACCCTGAGATGATGCAGACGTTTGCTGGCCTTCTCAGAATTCTGTGGTTCCACTTTTGTCTCTGTCACGTCTAGTTTGATCTGGTGAACGTTTGTTTCCTGGTGGTGGTTGTTGCTCAGCCGCTAAGTCATCTCTGACCCTTTGTACCCCGTGGACTGCAGCACGTCAGGCTCCTCTGTCCTTCACCATCTCCTGGAGCTTGCTCAAACTCATGTCATTGAGCCGGTGATGCCATCCAACCATCTCGTCCTCTGTCGTCCCCTTCTTGTCCTGCCTTCAGTCTTTCCCAGCATCAGGGTCTTTTCCAATGATTCGGCTCTTTCGCATCAGGTGGCCAAAGTATTGGAGTTTCAGCTTCAGCATCAGTCCTACCAATGAATATTCAGGGTTGATTTCCTTTAGGATTGACTGGTTTGATCTCCTTGCAGACCAAGGGACTCTCAAGAGTCTTCTCCAGCACCACAATTTGAAAGCATCAATTCTCAGCCTTCTTTATGGTCCAGCTCTCACATCCATACATGACTACTGGAAGAGCCATCGCTTTGACTAGATGGACCTTTGTCGGCAAGGTGATGTCTCTGCTTTGATCTGGTGATGCTTTGTGGTAGGGATCTAATTTATTATTTTTTTTTCCAGGTTTTCACCAGACACTTCAATCCATTTCTTCACTAGTCTACCTTGCACCACTGATCTGAAATGCTACTTGGACTGTGTATTAAATGATTATTTATACTTGGATCTGTTTCTCTGCTTTCTGTTTTGTTGCATTGACAGACCTGTTATTTCTGGGCTCTTCCTTCCTCAGTCCTTGAACTTCAGTGTATATTTTTATATTTGGAAGGTGTAGTCTTACCTTGTCCCCTCAATTGCTTCTTCTTCTTTTTTTTTTTTTAAGTTTCTTGACTTTTCTCACATATTTCATTATTCCAGGTGATGTTTAGCAACATTTTTGCCAAACTCCAGAGAAAAATTCTGTTGGGATTTGATTGGATCCGGATTAATTTTAGATTATTTTCTAAAGAGTTGAAATCTATCTAGTATTGTCAAGCCTTTCAGAAATGTGGAGTTTCTCTTTATTCCGTTTTCTTTTTTTGTGATTGGTGTGGGTTTTTAATTTTTTTGTCTTTCTGGTAGAGTTTTAATGTTCAGTTCTGGGCAGTGTTTGTTGCTTTCACTTTGAAAGGGATCTTCCGTCTCTCTCCCATCATCTCTTCTCGCTGGCTGTTGTCGGTCTGTAGGAAGGCTTTTTAAAAAAGAATTTGACTCCTCATCCAACCCATTTTTGGAGTGGTTCCCGATGACTTTTGATTTCTCAGAAATGCTATCATGACTGGCCCCAATGGGAGGACGTCAGGGCCTGGTGACCTCATGGGGCAGGATTCCTGATCATAAACGGTGTGACGGAGCATCAGCAGGACCAAGGTTGGGATGCACAGAACTAGGGGAATGTGAAATCACCGGGAGCCTTGGCGGAGTGTGACTCAGCAAAGTGTCTGTTCCGCTCCGGCACAGATCAGGTTTCGTATCCTGAGCTGACATGGGACTCGGGGGCTCGTGGCCCCGATACTGCACGGCCGCTTCCCGATTGCCCCATCTGTTCATCTGATGACTCACGTCGGTGTCCCCCGGTTCTGCTCCCTCTTGGTGGTGCAGGATGCTGCCTGCTGGACTCGCCCTGAGGCGTGTGGCCCTGGGGTCCCCCTGCCATTGGGCTGGGGGCCCTGCAGTGGGTGTTACTGCGTGCCTGCACCGTAGGACGTGAAGGTGGGCAGCCAGACCCACAGCTGCGCTCGGGCTGCGCTGGGGTGGAAGAGGCCCCACACCCACCTGCTACGCATCTTCCCACCTCGCTTGCACTCTCATTTCCTGTGCCTTTTTTTGCCTGAGAGTTTCCTTCTCCCTGACGCTTGGTGGCAGTGGCCGTGGTTGGCGGGGTGGTGGGAGGTGGATGAGCCTCCCTTGCGCTCCAGTGAGCGGAGATGTTGTTATGGTCGTAGTATATCCAGGTATTCTGCAAGTTAATAGGCTTGGGTAGGTTGACATGGAAGCCTAACTATTCTGAAATTATTTCTGTAGAGAACTACATTCCCAGTTTCAACTAATTTAGAAATGAACTTTTAGAACAAAATGTGTGGGTCACTGTGGCTGTTTTAGAATTTCAGATCTCAAAGATGCTCTTTGAACATCAGTGAGTAAACCCAATCAAATCTCAACTGATGTGAGCGCTCTGGAAGGCTGTGACTTGAGTCCATCTGTTTGGTTTTTAAGGGTGAGGAAATCTTGATCAGAGAGGATGAAGCTGAACAGTTCCTTGTCTGGAGTCAGTCCTGGGAGCCCACCTTGCCGCCGTCTCTCACCCCTGCCTGGATGGAGGAGCACTGTTTTGATTCCCAGGGGACTTGGGCACCAGTACCTATTTGGGAGAGAGAGCTGGGTGAGGTTCAGGGGAGCCTCTGTGTTCCCAGGACCCTCAGCTCCACCGCTGCCCATCAAATTTCTTACTTGTGACCTCCTTATGATGAGAGGATATTTGAAGAGCAGCAGCAAGTCATAGCTTTTTAGAATCAAAAGGTAGCAGCCGGGCATACTGGATCCACATTCTCAGTGCCCTTGTCCCTCAAAGTCTACAGACAGTAAATGCTGGAGAGGGTGTGGAGAAAAGGGAACCCTCTTGCACTGTTGGTGGGAATGCAAACTGATACAGCCACTATGGAGAACAGTGTGGAGATTCCTTAAAAAACTAGGAATAAAACTGCCATATGACCCAGCAATCCCAGTACTGGGCATACACCCTGAGAAGACCTTAACTGAAAAAGACACGTGTTCACTGCAACACTGTTTACAATAGCGAAGACATGGGAGCAACCTAGATGTCCTAGATGAATGGGTAAAGAGGACGTGGTACACACACACAATGGAGTATTTATTACTCAGCTATAAAAAGGAGCGCATTTGAGTTAGCTCTCATGAGGTGGATGAACCTGGAGCCTGTTAGAGTAAGTCAGAGATATTGTATATTAACACATGAGCATGGAATCTAGAAAGATGATACTGATGATCCTATTCATAGGGCCGCAAAGCAGACTCAGACGTAAAGGAAAGGCTTTTGGGCTGGCTCAGCAGGGGAAGGAGAGGGTGGGATGATTTAAGAGAGTAGCATTGAAACATATACATCACCATATGCAAAACAGGTAGCCAGTGGGAATTTGCTGTGTGACACAGGGACCCCAAAGCCCATGATACCCTCGCGGGGTGAGATGGGGTGGGAGGTGGGAGGTGGGAGGGAGGTCCAAGACGGAGGGGGACATACGTATGCCTGTGGCTGATTCATGCTGATGTATGGCAGAAACCATCACAATATTGTAGCGCAGTTATCCTCTAATTAAAAATTTAAAAATTTAAAAATGTCATTAACCTGCCCATGAGGTTAAATTGCTGGAATTTCTCCCCGGCTTTGCGGC
Source organism: Oryx dammah (assembly GCF_014754425.2). Lineage (NCBI taxonomy): Eukaryota > Metazoa > Chordata > Mammalia > Artiodactyla > Bovidae > Oryx > Oryx dammah. Next base: position 36,605,581 of record NW_024070191.1, read on the forward strand.
AATCTGGAATTCCTTACCTTTAAGAGTTCTAGTAGGTAGAAGAATAGCTACTGGTTTTCAGAACTTAGAACTCTGTCTTCTTTTGTATCAGTTGCGTAACACATGGGTCTGTTCCTCGGCTATAAAACAGGGATGGTGACAGCTTGCGATGGCCTGGCCGCCTTCCCGCTTGCAGTGCTTCCCCGTGGTGTCTCGTGGTCCCTGCAGCTGGCCGTGCTGTTGGTGCAAGAGTCTCTTCCTGTCTGTTCCTTGTGGGACTTTCTGTGCTTTCTGGGGCCTCCCCCCTTAATCTGGGGCTCTTCTCTGTCACTCCAGAGAGTTCTGTTTCGTATTCTGAGAGTGCTCCTTCAGGGGTCAAGAGGTACAGGATTTCTTCTTTTCTGTGTTTTTTAGGATTTTTTATTTGTTGCTTTCCAGCCTGGAGAATCCCAGGGACGGGGGAGCCTGGTGGGCTGCCGTCTATGGGGTCGCACAGAGTCTGACACGACTGAAGCGACTTAGCAGCAGCAGCTTAGCAGAAACTAGTTTGGATTCCTCTCTGCTGTCTTAGAATCCTTTCCTCATTTTTTCTTGACCTTTTCCTGTACAGCTTCTTGGACCTTCTTTTCTTTTTTTAGTTTACTAAATGCCTATTTGAATTGTTTTCAATATTTTTATGCATAAAGGCCTATTACATTATGTATTTGTGCCATATATTCCAAAGGAGACAATGTGTTTACAAAAATGTGTCCCTGTTTGGTTTGTTTCAGTCTGAATCCTGTAGTTAATGTTCTTAAAACATTTTACAAACATTAAATGATTAAGCCACCTCCACCGTCCTCTGACATATCAGTGGTGTACAGGGGAAACTCCTTCACTGCTCTAGTGCAGACTTGTATTTATTTTTTAGATTAAAAAAATTTACTTAGGGAAACTTTGGGCATTAAAAGTCAGTTTATAGTACAGTTAAACCCTTAGTGTATCTAAAAGAGACCAGTAGCAACATTAGATTACGTCTATTCTTAGGACCTTCTTTTCTTAATCAGTTGGGGTAGAGGGATATTCCGCGAGGTCGTTTCCCCGCCGTGGTGGGTGCCTGCTTTGCAGTTGTGTCAGACAGCGTCAGTTTCTGCTCAGCTGTGAGGACAAAAGGGGCTGAACTTTCTAAGCTTCGCTTCGTGCAGCTTCTCCTGGGATGGTTTCCGCTTTGTTGCTTGTTCTTTGAGGAGTTCCTGGTCTGGAGTTTCCCGCTCCCTCCCCGGACTTGCGTCAGGTTGGGCTGGCTGGCTGAATTCGCTCAGTCGCACCCCATGGACTGTAGCCCACTAGGCTCCTCTGTCCATGGGATTCTCTAGGCACGAATACTGGAGTGGGTTGCCATTTCCTTCTCCAGGGGATCTTCCTGACCCGGGGATTGAACCCAGGTCTCCTGCATTGCAGGCAGATGCTTTAACCACTGAGCCACAGTGTCAGTATTTCATTCATCCCCACCGACCTGTCTCCTTGAGGCCACAAAGCAAATACACAGACGCCTCTTTCTACCCCTCCCTGGCCAGTGCCTGAGCCCCGGAGGGCTGGGTGTTAAGGTTGGTGGGATTGCCTAACAGTTGGGATTAGTTCCTGAGGAAATGACTGAGGAAGTGTGTTTATAGAGGGGCTGAGGTAGCCTCTTTAGTGGGGTGGTTTTTCAGACAGTTTGAGAATTCCAGTCATCTCTGACTTCCCAGCTTGCCTACAGAGGAACCTCCTTACACACCTGCTGAGTTCTGCCTGGTAATTTTCCCTGGCTCAGATGTGCCTTCGCTCTTCAACATGACTATTTTCCACACCACTTTCTTTTTTTTTTCTGCTCAAACCAACATCTCCCACCCTTCCTTAATATCAGTGGTCATCTGGCTTCTTATTTCACTCTAAGGGGATCCATTTGGAAGACAGTGAATCTGTCCTTTCAGCTAAAACTACCAACCCACCGCACCTGTACTTCTAGACTCCGATTTCCTCCCCACTGAAACACACACACTCTTACCCACGTGCCTGTCTCAGGCCTGGCCTCCCAGTATTGGGTTGCCACCCCTCTCTCTCACTCAGGGTCGTCTCTCTAAACTTGGTCCCTCTCTCCTGCATCATTAATTTTCCCTCTTTCCTGGATCAACCCCCTCAGCATTCAGAAATACCTTCCATCTGAAAAAGATGTACTCTTGAATTAGAACCAAAATCAGATGATGTAAGATAAATAATAACTGAAATAGTTAGAAATATATTAATAAAATCTGATACAATTAGAAAAGCATACTACTTTATTGTGAAACTGCTACCAGCCCAAAGAATTCTCTAGGATCTGAGTTACCTGTTTCTTTCTCTTGAGAGTTCTGTATTATCCTCACTAGTTAAAGGGATTTATTATTATTTTTTAACTCAAAAGAATAAAGTGTCTTCCGAAAACACACACACACACGTGGACCCAGTCTGTCTGTACAACCCTCTACTTTCTCCTCCCCTTTCCTGCAAGACTTTGCAGAAGAATTATCTGCATTCTCTTTCTTCCTTGAATCCTCATTATTTGGGATTTTGTCTCCATCACTTTACTGAACAGGTCTTACCAAGGTCCCTAGTAACTCTTACGTTGTTCAGTCCAGTGGCCGGTTCTCAATCCTGGTTACACTTGATCCGCCAGCAGCCTTGGACTCCACCCTCCACCCCATCCTTTGACTCCCCCCTTCCTGGTTTTCTTCCCTGTGGTCCGGGGCCCAGCCTCCCAGTTCCATCCTGTCTTTCCCCCCTTTACCTCGTGCTGATGGTCCCTCTTCTTCTTGAATCTAAGCTCTGGGCTCGGTTTTGGGGTCCCCACTTCTCGTACTTTACAGACGTTCTCATCTAGTTCCGTGGCTTTGTTTCATCAGATATTTGTTTTTGTCCTTTCATTATCTGCTCCTTCTTATGCAACAACACGTGTCAGATCTTCTCACATTGCCCTGCAGGTTCCTGAGGCTGTGTGTTTATCATTTTTGTTTGATATTTGTTCTCTCTGTTCTTCAAATTGGGTCATTTCTGTTGATCTTCAAATTTACTGACTTTTCTTCTGTCATCTCCCTTCTGCTATTGCGATGACCCTGTGAATTTTTGATTATGGATCTTACTAGTTTTCAGTTCTATAGTTTCCGTTTGATTCTTTCATATTGTTTCTCTTTCTGTGCTGGGAACACCCAACTTTCTGTTGATTGCAAGAATGCTTACCTCAGGAAACACAGCTCCAATAGTTGCTTTAAAGTCTTTGTTTGGTAATGCTAACATCTGGGTCAAATTGAGTCACCATCTGCTGATTATCTTTTCCCTTGGGAACTGCTCCCATTTCCCTGGTTCTTTGTACGCGGAGTAATTTTCCTTTGTCCTAAACATTGTGAGTGTTGTGTGTGTGAACACTGAGTGCTGTTGTGATCTAGGAGAGTGCTGTGTTTTTTTGCCTGTTTCTTTGTTTTAGCAGTTATTCCACATGGTTAGGTCAGGACACAGATTCTGTCTCACCCCCTCTTAGTGATGGTTCCAGCACAGTTTAGTTTTCCAAAGTCTCTGCTGTCTGTTTTGGGTCTGTCCTGCATGTATGCAGCTTGGGGTGAGCCTGAGACTCGGGTGGAATTCGGGGACCCCCCCTTGTCTAGCTCTGTCTGCTCTTTGGCCTCACTTACACTAGAGACAGGCAGACGGGCTTTCTCCATGTCATTGATCTGGCCGTGAACCTCTGTGACTGTGGCCCAAACTTGGGGACGAAGGAAGATGCGGCCGGGAGAGACACGGGAGGGGTTAAGCCTTCGCATGTTACTTTTCCAAGTTCGACTCCTTCTCACAGTCTGCCTGTTTTTTTCCCCAAATTTTTTTATTGTGGTGAAATACGCATAACATAAAATCTGCCATCCTCTCTGTCTTGAAGTTTACAGTTCAGGGGTATTGAATGCATTTGTGATATTGTGCAGTTGTCACCGCTGTCTGTCTCCATGGTGCTTTTCATCTTGTTCAACTGATTGTCAAGAAATATGTGTTGAACGAGCAAACCAAAGGACAAGCAATGTAGTCAGAACACTTCTTCACATAAAGGAATTTGATACGGTTGCTTCCCAGTCTTTCCCCAAACCGCTGTATTGAGAGAAGGATGAAGACGTTGTTCAGGTGATGCCGGCATCTCCTAGCCCACCCTTGGGGTGCAGAGCATCAGTGCCCTGGTGGAAGCAGACGAATGAACTCTGACTCTCACACACTCGGAATGGGAATGCTTAGCTTTCCCTCTTGGGTTCCGAATGCGTCTGCAGACGGACGGGGTGGACACAGCAGTGTGAAAGCCAGCCCCGGGCATACTGCACTCAGCTGCTTTGGTCTCGTTATTCCTCATGTTGTTCTGCTGTGCCCAGGCCCCTGATAATGATGATAGACTGAGAGCTTGTGAGTGGTAGACAGCCCCAAAGCTGAGCAACTTTAAACAGTCACCGGCTGCTGTGGCCCCAGTCCTTTCCTCCCGTACTGACGTCCGCTCTTCTGAGACTTAGCCAGGTGGGTCGTGAAGACGCTGTAGTTACGGAGCTCAAACACGTACACCCAGAAACCAGTGACGTCTCAGAAATCTGCATTGCCTCTGTCCTTTGCATCCAAATCCGATTGCAGTGCAGTGGTTGGAGGGCCACATGGGTTATTTACAGAGAAGGCAGTTGTCACCCCAGGCTGTGTGTCCTCACTGCCGGTGGGCACGTTGGCCTCTCGTTTTCTCTAAGCCTGCATCATAAATTGGGAGCTCTTCTGAGAAGGCTTCCTAGATTCACTTCTAACTTCTGAAAGTGGACTCAAGGAAGGAAAACTTCAAGGTTGTTTTTCTAATAGTGAGTATGGTGCTCACAACTCAAGAGTCTCTGTTCCCTCAACAATGAAACTGTTACTGCTGATACATGGCCCCCTAAGGAACCAGCTCAGGGGAGAAAGAACTGATGTCTCCTCTTGTTCTTGGTTTGCTTTTTTTGAGTTGCTGTGTTTTCTGGTTTGCCAAGTTTTTTAAAAAAAAAATTTATTTAGGAATAGTTGATTTACAATATAGTGTTAATTTCTGCTGTATAGCAGAGATTCAGTTATACATATGCATACATTCTTTTTCACATTCTTTTCCATTATGGTTTATCACAGGATAGTGAATACAGTTCCCTGTACTTTACAGTAGGGCCTTGTTCTCATCCATTCTGAATATAATAGTTTGTTTCTACTAATCCCAAACTCCTAACCCGTCTCCCCCTACCCCCTTGGCAACTGCAAGTCTGTTCTCTGTGTCTGTGAGTCTGTTTCGAATTGTTTGCCAAGTTCTTATACACATCATTTAAAGGCTTTTCCTCTTTCTTTATAAATTTTCTTTTGTGTGTTAATTTTTGATGAGAGTGCAGTAGCAGTTTATAATGCTATGGTTGGCATTTAAGATGAATAGTGGCTGATGAGCTATTAAAAGATACGCTTCTCATTTATGTTTCAAGAGGAAGGTATTATATAATTGTCATCTTTACGTAACTAGAAAGAGGGAAAGTATTGGCAGTGTTTTCTGCGTAGTCTCTCTGTGCTATTTAGCGTTTCATTTCGATGGTTAAATGGCATTCTCTGGCTGTCCAGGTCGTATGGCAGTTTCCAACATCTGAAAGGCATTACGGGAAATACCGTGCAGCCCTATTACGAAGGTGCTGAATGTGTCTGAGATATGACTCACTCCTTAGTGGGAGGGAACATTTCTCAGCAGCTTCCCGGCTGCCTGAAAGCCAGAGTGATTTCTGAGTACCCATTCAGTTCTCTATCCATTTCTTAATCCAGTAGGTGTTTATTGCATGTTCTGCTTCATACCAGTCATGGTGCTATCACCTACCGGAGTAGAGTTCATCTCATTTATACGAAGCAGCAATGGTGGAGAGATGCAGCAGCCAGTGCTTTTCTGGGAACTGATGGAAAGGTCCTCAGGTGGGGGCGGCAAGAAGCTGGAAGGGAAGGAAGAGTCGTGTGCGTGGCCTGCAGGCCCTGTGCACCTGTGCAGTGACAGGTCGCCATGGGCCTCAGCAGTGCCCAGCTCCATCCTGGGTGATTTCTCTTCTTGACGGTTCTCTTGAGGAAATAGAAGCATTACTTATGATAGTTAAAAAATGAAAATCTCATTGCTGCATAGATCAGAATGATGAAATTAATTATGGTACATTCATGAGATGGAGTTCTCTGTAGTCATTAAAAATTATTCTGCTAAAGATTGTGTAACGGTGGAGGGAAGCTCTCACCATGTAATAAGTGGGGAAGGAAGCCTATAAAGCCGGATGATCTCAGCGTGGTAACTTGCTGTTCTCAGTCTGGGCCACCCTGCCCTGCTCCTTGACCCTTCTGTGCGTACGACCTAATAGGGTCTCCCTGATGGTCCGCGGGTGCAGGATCTCCCTACAGTGCGGAAGACACAGGAGATGCAGGTTTGATCCCTGGATTGAGTAGATCCTCTGGAGGAGGAAATGGCAACCACCTCCAGTATTCTTGCTTGGGAAATCCCATGGACAGGGGAGCCTGGTGGGCTGCAGGCCAAAGGGTCTCGCAGAGTTGGACATAACTGAGCAACTAAGCAAGCACGCAGCATCCTCCACAACCTGCTTCTTCATGTTACTGCTTATTGTCTTCTCTCGTGATAGAGTTTAAGTTGCAGGACGGCAGGGAGTTTTTTCTGGCTTGCTCTCTGATGTGTCTGGCACATGCCAGATCCTGATAAATATTGTGATTGTTGAATAAATGTTGAAGGAAATGGGTTTGGATTATAATAAGACAATTGTTATTGACTATCCCCTTTTACTTTTCAGAACTTTTCATATTTTCTATGACAAACATGGATGACCTCTCTGATTAGCAGGAAAAAGCTTTAGGAAGATATTACTTATGAATTCTTTGTTTCGACCTAACTAGTTTTTCTGGGGACGGCTGAACAGACGATTGGGGACTCGGAGACTTCCAGCTGTGAGCAGTAAGCATCACCTGGATAGCTCTCAGGACCCCGACGTCCAGCCTGGCTCTAGAGTGTGACTGTGGCGGGGTTTCGAGCTTCTTGTGTTCTGTTTTCTCATTTCCCCATCACACCCCTGGCTCGGGGCTGCTTCTAGGTCTCCTCCTTCCCAGGCTGTATCTTTCCTGGTCTCCATTTCAATGCCATTCTTAATTCATGGCTCTCCCACTCATCTTTGGGAATCTCTTGTTTGCAAGTGACATTAACCAAAGAGGCCAGAGCTACCATAGGTGGGAGTCACGTGGAATCTCTAAACAACTGTAGAAACACCCTAAACACACATGGGATACTTGTCTATGGGCTGTCTTTTCTCTGCAGGCAAGTGACAAGTTATTGGAGAAAAAGGTTTCTCCTTTTACTTCTCTTTCCTTCACTAGTGCATAGACAGTTCTGGTTTCAAAGCTGATATCACGTCCTTGGCTACATGTATATAAAATAAATGTCATTTCTGACCTTCCGAGATTGCGTGAGGATAGTACAGGGCACGTGCCTCAGGAGGCATCATGTACGTGTGCACGTATATATTTCATGACAATTTGTTATTAACAGTTTAAAAAGCTGATAAACTAAAGTGAAAGGTCCAGGATCTAACTTGATTGCTATAAACTTCTGTTATTAAAATTGTATGGTTTTTATGCAGGAAATACAGATCAATTTTTAGGAAGCAGTTTACTACATAACAGGTAATTCAATTCAGTAAATGTTTATTGAGATTCTACTCTTTATAAGGTAATTCAGTAAGCACTGAAAGAGATTGTATAAGTCAGCTGAAAATAGTCTATGAAGTGAGATTCTAAGGGCATAAACAATGCCTAAGAGAAAAGACATGTTGTTGGGGGTTTAAAGGAGGGAGACATTACATGCGACCTGGGGACAGGTGAGGGTGGATGGAGTAGGGGACATTCTTTATGGGCCCAGAATTATGACTCTTGTTTGGTGGAGATCCTAGACATGGGGGAAATAAAGGGTTCCAGGTCGGGGGAACACAGCTGACAATGGATGGGAGAAGGTTTTGGGTGAATAGGGGGCTCCTGGGCAGGAGATGTGCAGGCGAGAGCTGGCGGAGGAAGCCGGCAGGTGGACTTGGGTGCCACAGGGAGAGCCTTCCTGCTGGAGTGGGAACCTCTTGTTTTCAGCCTCGCAAGGGACCTTTGGATCTTCTCTCACATTAGAAATGGAGTTTGGAAGAAAAGGTTTTAGTTGGTTTGATAAATAGAAGTGGAACCATGTGCTTTTGTTATTTGTCATATTTATGGCACTGCCTTTCATCCTGAAATGAAATTTATTAAGTGAAAAGACATAAAATCAAAGAGAAAGTTGTTTGCTCCTAGAGACTTATTTTTTCCGCTCCATGGTTGCATAGCGGCTGGACTGGACTAGTGCTAGAATCTGCAGATTTACTCTCCAGCTATTGGGAAAATGGAGGCAGATTTTACGTGGCTAAACTGTTTTCTCAAAGCTGTATCGCAGGTTATTACAACGCTCTTGAATCCCATCTGCGTGCCTGGACTCTCAGAAGCCTGCCTAATCAGAGACTGTATGACGGCTATCAAGTCTGATTGACACCACCACGTGCCCTGAGTGGCCTGCTGTTGGTGCTATTTCTGTGTATTGCTTTATGCAGCATTTGTTTCGTAGTCAGTAAATGATCATCTATGACAGGTTTTAAAAGCATTTTAGGTAGGAATTCAAGCCATGATCACTGGAAATTCATAAACTATTTTCTCATAGTATTTCAAAAAGAGTTTAACAAATCTACATTCCTAATCCTACACCATTTGTATCATCTTTCTTGTTTAAAAATAGATGTACAGTTTGGAAGTACACAGCTAGGAATCTTTAGATTTGAATTTACTCATGAAGTTGGTGATCTGTTCCTTACCTTTTTTGGTATTACTTTAAAAAGATTCAACTTGTTTCTTTTTAAAAAAGCTTTTAAATTCTAAAATATATTCAGAAAGAAAGCAATTTGAAGACTTGTGTGAAACATTTGCCTATTTTTGTAAAGTTTTGAGTGTGTGTGCCTGAGCTGGGGCTGTGTGTGTGTCTGAGCTGGGGCTGCGTCTGTGTGTGTGTGTCTGAGCTGGGGCCCTGTGTGTGTGTGTGTGTCTGAGTAGTGCTGTGCATGTGTGTGTGTGTGTGTGCTGAGCGAGGGCCCTATGTGTGTGTGTGGGTGTCTGAGCTGGGGCTGTGTGTGTGTGTGTGTATGTGTGTCTGAGCTGGGGCTCTGTGTGGCGTGTGTGTGTGTGTGTGTCTGAACTGGGGCTCTGCGTGTGTGTATGTGTCTGAGCTGGGGCTCTGTGTGTGTGTGTATGTGTGTGTCTGAGCTGGGGCTCTGTGTGCGTGTATGTGTGTCTCTGAGCTGGGGCTCTGTGTGTGTGTGTGTGTGTGTGTGTGTGTCTGAGCTGGGGCTCTGTGTGTGTGTGTGTGTGTCTGAGCTGGGGCTCTGTGTGTGTGTGTATGTGTCTGAGCTGGGGCTCTGTGTG
>NW_024070191.1:36620084-36620333 GCF_014754425.2 Oryx dammah
CTGCGTGTGTGTGTGTGTCTGAGCTGGGGCTCTGTGTGTGTGTGTGTGTGTCTGAGCTGGGGCTCTGTGTGGCGTGTATGTGTGTGTCTGAGCTGGGGCTCTGCGTGTGTGTGTGTCTGAGCTGGGGCTCTGCGTGTGTGTGTGTGGGTCTGAGCTGGGGCTCTGTGTGTGTGTGTGTGTGTGTCTGAGCTGGGGCTCTGTGTGTGTGTGTGTGTGTCTGAGCTGGGGCTCTGCGTGTGTGTGTGTCTG
>NW_024070191.1:36620343-36989635 GCF_014754425.2 Oryx dammah
TGTGTCTGAGCTGGGGCTCTGCGTGTGTGTGTGTCTGAGCTGGGGCTGTGTGTGTGTGTGTGTGTGTGTGTGTGTGTGTGTGTGTGTGCTGAGCGAGGCCTCTGTGTATAGAAAGAAGCTGACGAGTGGGTAGCCCTACACCACATCCCTGAAGTGGCTACAGGGGCAAAGGTGTGGTTGGCAAAGTGGAGACAGTCACTTCTTTATACAATTTTAAAGAAATGATGAGACTGCATATGATTTTTACCTTTTGCGTTTTTGAATAAAAAACAGAAGAACTTGCACAGCTGTCCCCGGGCGGCTGTGTCTTTGCAGTTTGGAGCCAGGTTTCCTGCCTCCTGTTGTATGGTTACAGATGCAACGTATGGGGTCAGGATTTTACTTTCTCAATCCATTTCCAGCATCCTCTTCGTATTTGAATTTTTACGGTTCCTTCTGTTCAACTACTCTATCCTCATTTTCAGAAGAGTTGTAATCTGCACTTTAATTATATTTCCTTTGAAAATATTTAGTTGAAGGCAGTTTCTTGATCATCATAGAGTTGAATACTTTTCTCACATGCTCTTTCGAATTTCTGAATTTCTTACCAATATTTAGTGCTCTTATAATGGAAACGTGCGCCTGGTACAATCTTACATTCCCTTCTCTGTGGTGTAACTTTGGTTGATTTACAGCTTATGATTTCACATTCTGTCTCTCTTGGAGCAGCAGGCGATCTTCTCTGCTTTCTGGAACTCTTCCTCATTCCAGCAAGAGACGTTAGGTTTTGAGTTGCAGATGGTGCTTCCTGACAGTCGTTCTATGATCGTGTTGGATTTAGGGTCTTGACCTGTCCAAACTCCAGGCTTCCCTGATAGCTCAGTTGGTAAAGAAACCGCCTGCAATGCAGGAGACCTGATTTGATTCCTGGGTGGGGAAGATCCGCTGGAGACAGAATAGGCTAGCCACTCCAGCATTCTTGCCTGGAGAATTCTGTGGACTGTATAGTCCATGGGGTCTCAGAGAGTTGAACACGACTGAGCGACTTCCACTTTCCTGTTCAAACTCCAGTCCTGCTTGTTCAGAGGAACTCCCGACCCATTCCTCTCAGTTGTTGTGTGAAGGAATCCTTAGATCACATTTTTAAAAACGGAAGTATAGTTAATTTACAATATTGTGTTAGTTTCAGGTGTACGGCAGAGTGAAACAGTTAAACCTGTCTGTATATTTTTTCCGATTCTTCTCTGTTATAGGTTATTTCACGACACTGAGCAGCGGTCCCTGAGCTGCACGGTGTTGCTGCTTATCTGCTTTATGCGCGTAGTGTGTGTATATTCCTCCCAAACTCCTAGTGTCTCTCTCCTCTGTGTGTCCCCTTTGGGAACCGTAAGTTTGCTTCTGTGTCTATGGGTCTGTTTCTGTTTTGTAAATAAGTTCATTTGTATTGTTTTTTTAGAGTCCACATATAAGAGAGCACCTCACCTTTTCAGGTTGAAAAGAAATTGTCTTTGGGGTTAGTAGGGCATCCCTGTTGGCTCAGACAGTAAAGAATCTCCCTGCAATGCTGGAGACCTGGGTTCGATCCCTGGGCTGGGAAGATCCCCTGGAGAAGGGAATGGCAACCCTCTCCAGTACTCTGGCCTGGAGAATCCCATGGACAGGGAAGCCGGGCAGGCTGCAGTCCATAGCGTCTCAAAGAGTCGGACACGACTGAGCGACTAACTCTTTTACTTTGGGGTTAGTAAGTTAGCAAGTGCCTTGGGTGAAATAGCTTGAACAGAAGGAAGTAAAAGGGATGGAGTTTTCTTCCTGGGACCTGGAGCGAGTAAGTGAATTTGTCTGGGCTCCATGCCTTAGTTGTGAGCGGGGGCTAATGGCCTGGATGCTCTGATTCCCTGTAGCACTCGCACTTGGTGGGCTGAGTGCGCTGGGCTAGTGACAGGTGCTTGAGGGCTCCAGGAGGCACGTCGGTGGTGGTATGCCTCCAGTATGCCCGCCTCGTCCTGTGAGCCTAAGGAAGACATGGAACACCCTGCTTCTGCCTACCGTTTCACACCGGTGGAGGGAACGGTCTCTCTCTAAGGTTGCCTGGTCTTAAACTAGACAAGGCAACGGGAAGTGACTCCAAGTGGAACTGGAATTGAAATAACCTCACTGTAGACCATCATGTGAAAGCTGTCCCGAGGGGAATGTAAAGAGAGAGGGAACTTGGACCAGAAAGATCCAAGTGAAAGTGAGAAGTAAAGTAAGATATCTGGCACATCGTCAAGGATGGGGTAGATGACCTCATCACGGCGGTGAGACCAGGGGGTCGTCTCTTGGACGCTGACGTGTGAAGTTTAAAAGAGCAGAGGCTGTGCTCTTTGACGGGAAAACACGTTTTTAGTTATCCGTTATCCCAGGGAACCAACGCGCACCCTTCCACGGTGTGTTAAGTCTGGGGGGGAGTCAGGTCCTTTGGGAGGTTACTGGGGAGCATCACATCTTCCCAGGTCCCGGCGGCAGAACCGAAGTCCCTGAGGACCATGGCTCTGCCCCGAGCTGCACGTCACGACGATGGGGGTGAGGTCCATGCACCCCCGGCTGCATCTGGGAGGAGGAAGACCTGGGGTGACTCATCCCTGCCGGGACACTTTAGCTGGGCTGTGAATACGAGCATTTATTCCACCAAAGTCCACCCAGGGCCTCAGGACCTGTGAGACAGTCGCCCTTTCTTGATCCTCCTTCGGAGTTCTGGCTCCTGTGTGTTATCTTAGGAGGCGAGCTGGTTATTAATAGGCATTTGTAACTATTTTAAACACTGTGTGAAGAGCCTGAAAGAACCCCACGGTATTTAACACAATTCAGTCGTGAATACTTTTACAAATAAGTTTCTCTTTTATTTTTTATAAGTCCCAAATTTATCTATCAGGATAGTTTGAAGCTGAGTAGAAATGCCATTTCCTTATTCAGCAACCCTGTAAAACCAGTCATATCTTCATCCTGCTCCTTGATTTACAGCTTTAGAAAATGTGTTTAACAGAAAATGGGAGTCTGGGGAGCATTTGGGAGAGAGGACGTGATGAGGCGAGAATCACTAGGTTTCCAAGGGTGACACCTGGTCAAGGACTGCTCTCTCCAGTGGGGGTCCCTCTGCTGATAATTGGAAAAGTCTCTGAAAGCAGTCAGTGCTAAAGAAAATTAACCCTGAATATTCACTGGAAGGACTGATTCTGAAACGGAAGCTCCAATCCTTTGGCCACCTGATGTGAAAAACTGACTCATTAGAAAAACCCCTGATGCTGGGAAAGATTAAAGGCAGGAAGAGAAGGGGACAGCAGAGGATGAGATGGTTGGCTAACATCACCCACTCTATGGACACGAGTTTGAGCAAACTCTGGGAGATGGTGATGGACAGGGAAGCCTGACGTGCTACCGTCCATGGGGTCACAGAGAGTTGGACACGACTGAGCGACTGAACACCGCCAACCTGGACAGAGTCCTCTTTAGTCTTGCACAGAGAGGGACAGCTTCCTGTTGTCTTAACATCGCCAGTGTCTGCTGTGAACCCGGAGGTGGGTTCAGGGTCGAATCAAGCATTAGGAACAGAGATTTGTAGGCAGTGGGGGTGGGGGTGGGGCTGGTTTGGCTCCCTGGCTCTTGGCAGCGCTCATACCTAAGATTCTCTCACGATGAGCTGGCACTTTTTGCACCATGGAAATGTGGCGATACATTTCCCCCGGGTTGTTTCAGGTAAGACATCTGTCTCGGTAAGCCTCCCCCCCCTGCTCACCTCCCCCGGTCAGTAAGCATTCTTCATACCTTCCTCCAAGGTTTGGGCCTGCAAGCTTGAGGCAGCTACTGCTATCAGGGCCACGCATGCCCGGCCTGTGAATCCGGCCTTCTTTGCAGCCTCCTGGACGGTCTGTTCCCAGCTCATGAAAGCCTGAATGCACGCCGCCTGGAAGGAAGCCTGCTGGAGGGACCCCTCTCCCTGGGAAGGCAAGGCGGATGGAGATGGTGGGTCATTAGTTCTATTCAGGATCGGATTTGCTCTAGAAATCTCTAATCATAATGAATGATTTTTCAATACGTTTGGCGTTCAGATTTTTCTGGGCCTGGGGGAGAGGTTTAAAACGAAAATAACCACCCAGAGAAAATAGGGTTTTCAGTCTGCTGGCCTTGAACCATGGTCGGAGCTGAAATACCCACAGAAGTGCAGACCTGACCCCGCACAATGAAAGATGGAAAAAATCCGTCGTCACGACCGTGGTTATCTTTTTTTTCATATTTTATTTTATTAATATATATTTTTTTACTTTACACCATGGTTATCTTTAAATAGGTTGATGCTGTTCCAGTGTTTTCTCAACAGTACGGGGGTGGGTGGGGGGGATTCGTGGCATCTCAGAGGCCTGATTGATGAGAAACCTAATAGATACATGGACGGGACCCCAGACACCGCGTTTTGCATCCTCTTCCAGGCGTGTGTAGCCCCAGCAGGATTTTTTTCGTTCCCTTTTGTGGTTTACAGATGTTTGCCTGCGTGGGCAGGTAATGCTGGGGTTTCTGCCTTGGGGGCTGGGGGTCTGTGAGGGGAGTCCAAGGGGGAGGGTTTTCTTCTTTTGGGGGCAGAGGCTCAGGGTGGCTGGATGCATGGTGTGGCCCCCCCACCCCCATCTTGACCGACCAGGACAGCTCTGCGGGGGCCAAAGCAGATGGACTGTGTCTCCACGTGGCTCCAAGTGGACGGCGGGGACGCAGCCAGGCAAGGCCCCTGTCCCCCGAGGAGTGAAGCCAGCAGCTCTCCTGCTCTGAGATGGATTGCCCGAGCCTCAGCATCCTCCTAGCAGCCGGTCTTTCCGTGCGTGGGGCCAGTGCTGGGCTCCGCTTTCATACTTAAACGCTTCTTATCAGGAAAGAAGAAGTGGAATAGCGGGAGGCTTTCTTGTGAGGAGGATATCTGTTTACTGATAAGATGGTTGTTAACTGTTTAGATGGCATCCAGTTATTGGATGATGCAAACCTTTTTAAACAAAGCATCACCTTAGTGTTTTAACTTTGACTTTTTAAAAATTAGTAAGAGTATTGGGAACATATATTTATGTTGCCGTTGTTTTAGTTACCGAATTTCAATGAAGGGCAGCAGCTGGTGGATATGCAGAAGGACGGCTTTAGCCAATGGGTGGAAAAGGAGTTAATGCTGGCTGCGGGAATCTACAGATAAAGAACCTCTGACTCCCAGAAGAGTGAACGTTAAGAGGGGGAATGGCTGAGACGGACTGTGAATTTGTTCCCCAGACCTTGACATCTTAGGATGAATGGGCGCTCTGAGGTCAAAGTCAGGCTCAGAAGATGCTGGGCCTCCCTGGTGGCTCCGTGGTAAAGAATCCTGTCAGTGCAAGAGACACGGGGTCCGTCCCTGGTCGGGGAAGATCTCACTTGCCCTGGAGCACTGAAGCCCGTGCGCCACCACCAGTAAGCCTGTGCTCTAGAGAGCCTGGGAACTGCAGCTCCACGGTAGCCCCTGCTTGTGCAACTGGAGAGAAACCTATGCAGCAGGGAAGGTCCAGCACAGCCAGAAACAAGCAAATAGAAGAAACAGTTCACACTGAAATTTGCTGGGGCCGCAGAAAGGCAGGATAAACTTAACTGTGTGTGCCAGCGACTTCTCTTAGGAGCTGAGATACACCTGACCTTCAGGGTTCATGGAAAGGAAAGGCCGGAGCCTCCCACAATAACAGAATATTCTAGGTGTCTGTCCCATGATTTCACAGGGAGCATAACACAGATGGTCATGAAATAGATGAGGGATGAATATTCTCTCTCTTCCAATTCAGGCTACATGTTATCTGTGTTACTTAAAAGAAAAGACTTTATGTAGCAATAATAGTGCTGTATTACAGAACATTGGAAAACTCGCAAAAAAAAAAAAGTACAAGCGAGGAAACCAGAACCCTCATACAGACACTGTTTGTTTGGCGCATATTTCAGATTCTAGATAGTTTTGTGTTGTGATTTTTGATTTTTAACCTCCGTTTTGTACACAGCTTTGCTGGCAGACGCATGGTGAGTCTGTAGAAGGTCTTTGCAGCATCCTGCCGAGGACCTGTGCTGGGTGGTGTTAGCCCGAGGTACTCCCTGTAGTGACTCACCTTCACGAGGTCTGAGCAAGGACCAGCTCACACGCATCCAGAGTGGCAGGGTTGAAAGGCCCCTTCCCCATAGCAGGAGGTCTGTCTAGGAGCTTTCGGGGGGTGCATGCTCTGGTTAAGAACTCTCGTTTGAGAACCTTATTTTTTTTTCCACTGTGTTGTTCTGGGCAGGCGCTATGATGCCATCACTTGGATGTTGGGGGTGACATGGAGGAGGGCTCTGAGAACACTCCCTTAGCTGATGGAGCTGTTCACGAGGAAGAGGATGGCTTTCTTCGCTGGGAAGTGTGTCTGTGTGGAGCTCTCTGGTTCACTCAGAACCTAGACTCTGCAGACATCATGGAACCAGGAAACTCTGATTGGCGGTAGTTGCCTCCAAACTGGCAGGCAGCAGGAAGCCTCGCTGTTCCCCCTAGTTTTGAAAAATTAGAATCTTCTGGAGGACGTGGCAATATAGCATTATGGAAAGATTATGGGCTGAATACTGCTTCTGCCACTCATCAGCAGTGGTAGAAGGTGTAATTATCCCTAATTTACAGATGAGGAAATTGAGGCTTAGGGGGATTAAGTAACTGGCCTGAAGTCATGTAGTTAAAAGAGTTGGGACTCACTCAGGCCTGTCTGGACTCCGACTGCACTCTGAAATCTGCTGCACGCCCTCGGCTTCTCTCTCCATCCCTGCCTCACTCTTTCTCGCTCTCCATTTGATTCTTTCTGTCTTCCTTCCCTCTCTTCTCTTTTCCTTTCTTGCCCTCCGTCCCTTGCTCTCTCCCTGCCTTCCTCTTTTCTAGTGATCTGTGGCCAAGTGTAGGGGATGGGACAGAATGCCCTTTATCTGTGTGGGTATGAAACTGTGGTACAGACGTAGACCGCAGAGCCCAACAGCCTTACCAGGTTTGCATCAAGGCCTGGCCACATCCTGGCTGTGAGCCTGGCCAAGCCACTGAATGTCTCTGTGCCTCAGTTTCTCCATCTGTGAGCCCGAGACAGTAGTACAGCCTCTATGTTGTTAACATAATAAATGAATTATCCCCTAGAAAGCACTTGGAACAGTGTCTAGGATATGGTGGACATTGATTGCCGGTGAGCCATTACTGTTTTGTCATGATTTTGCTGCTGTCTCTCCAGGCTGGAGAAGAGGGGGATACCTTTTGGCAGGTGGGACACTCAGCCTTACTCCATGCCCAGGGTCTCCGCAGACGATGTTGCTGAAGCTTCGCAACAACTAAAGCAAAACTGGGTGATCAGCCAGTCTTAAACTAATAGTCTAAGCAGTGTGACAGGGTGTATATCCTATATTCTTACTGTGCAAAAAAGTAAAGGAGAATTTAAGATGATAGCTGAGGTGATGAAAAACACTTTCAAGCTAATTTCTAGGTTCTGGGAAGATTCAGTTTAAATACTTTTGGAAGCAGTACAGAGATATAAGTTCTGGGGAGCGGGGAGTTGATATGACTAACTGCTCCTGAGGAGACTTCAGCTTTGTTGGAAACACACTGACTGGCGGACGGCTTTGTGGGAGTGCTGGAGTTGGGGATGAGAGTTCATGTTTTGGGTCCACGTGGGGAGGCCATCACCTAGTTGGGGCGAAGAAGGAGACGCTTCGAGTGTTACAGATGGGAAATAGTGGGAAACATGGGCACAGTGGGTCTGGTTACTGAGTTCTGTTTTTCAGTAGGAATTTAAGAAATAACCATTGCACCTTCTTCTTCTGGGAGATGCCTTGGTAGGCCTGCCTGGAATATATATGTCCCCCGTGGGTTGCCATTTCCTTCTCCAGGGGATCTTCCCGACCCAGGAAACGAACCTGGGTCTCCCGCATTGCAGGCAGACGCTTTACCATCTGAGCCACCAGGGAAACCCCCCAAAGGGTACACTGGGCATTAAAATGCCGAAATGATCCATCCTGCAGAAAGCGTAAACGACAAGGTCATGCAAGTTGGAAAAACCTTTGCCTTTTCAGTGAGAGCTGAACCAGTGATCCCATCACTTAGATGAGTAGAAAAATCATGTATGAAGGTAGTTATTCACAGCTTCAACAAATGTAACTAGCCCATAGGTACTGATTTTGACTGTCACATTCCACGGACCTGTTCAATACAAGGTGTACACAGTGGAAGGTGAACGCAGTGTGTGACGTTTTAGCCTCAAAATCCCCCTGAAGGAGCTGAAGCTTGCCGCAACTGCTGAAAATCTGGTGGCACAGAGAATTTGCTTGGATTTTGGAATTCCTCTTGACTTTTCCTGGTAGTTCCAATCTTCTGAAATATATCTTAATAAACTATGGTTGGGGCTTCCTCGGTGGGTCAGTGGTAAAGGATCTGCCTGCCAGTGTAGGAGACACAGGTTCCATCCTGATCTGAGAAGATCCCACGTGTGGGGAACCCCAGCTCTGCAACAAGACGGGGCATCGCTAGAAGCCCCTGCACCTCGGGTAGAGAGTAGCCCCCACCTGCAGCAAGTGGAGAAAAGCCCAAGCAACAGGAAAGACCCAGCAT
This sequence comes from Oryx dammah, assembly GCF_014754425.2. Classification (NCBI taxonomy): domain Eukaryota; kingdom Metazoa; phylum Chordata; class Mammalia; order Artiodactyla; family Bovidae; genus Oryx; species Oryx dammah. The sequence continues at coordinate 36,628,955 of NW_024070191.1, forward strand.
AGCACCCCCCCAAAAAAAAGTGTGCTTGGTTGAATAATAATTAGCTTTATTTTCGCTATCATTGCTCTACCTGAATAAGATTTCAGGGTTGAGTGGAACAAAAAAGTCACCCAAGAACCACCAACAAAGCTGGTGTCTAGGTCTTCTGTGTATCAGAATCTGGTTGTATACTCAGCAATGCACAAAAGATTCAGACAGGGAGGCCAACTGGACCCTCCACTAATTAACATCCCAAGCGTGTACTCACCTTTGTACATTCTACTCTCTGTCCCTTCTGTCTAGAATACTCCTTCTGTGATACATTTCTTTTGCCCTAGCTCTTAGGATGCTCACTCAACCTGTCTGGTGTTAGACGGACCTTTATTTTCTCTCCTTACACTCAAAGTGTTGTTCTACCGGTTTCTGACTTGCATTGTAGCTCTTGAGAAATCTGTTAATTATTGTTTCTTAGTTCCTTAGTCAGTTAATTGCTGTTCCAGTACAGTTGGATTGCACATCTGAGGGTTCAACCAACTTTGGTTTGAAAAAAAAAAAAATTCAGCAAGTTCCAAAAAGCAAAACTTGAATTTACCTCATGCCAGCAACTACTTAATATAGCATTTACAGTGTATTTACGATTATTTACATAACATTTGCATTGTTTTAGCATTGTAAGTTATCTAGGAATGATGTAAAATGTATGGGAGGGTGTACACTACAATGCCATTTTACAGAAGGAACTTGAACATACATAGAATACAATGGGACTACATATGAAGGGACTACATAGAATACAATGCCTATTTACAGTAGGTGCGAATACAGTGCCGTTTTACAGAAGGGACTTGAACATCTGTGGATTTGGGAGTTTGCAGGGTGCTTCTGGAACCAATCCCTCTTAGGCATTAAGGGATGGCTGTAATCTGTCTTTTCATTCTGGCTGTTTTTAAGATCTCTTTTTCTCTGGTATTCTCTTGTGTCGCTGTGATATGTCAGGAGGTCTTTTGATGAGTCTTTATGGAATTTGTTAGGTCTTCTGAATCTTTGGATTGGTGTCTTTCATCAATTCTAGGAAATGTCCAGCCGTTCTCTTCATTTGCTGCCTCTGATTCGGCCTCTTTCTTTTCTCATGGGAATCTGATTAGATTCGTTAGATGCCTTCAACATTATCACGTCTCTTAATACCTCCTTCAGTTTTCCATCTGTGTCTTTCTCTGCTTCATTCTCAATAATGTCTTCAGTTTTTGTCTTCAAGATGTATCTTCATTGGTGTCTAGTCTGCTAATAAACATACCTGTTGCATTTTAAATGTCACTTATCTTACATGCTTGGATTTCCAAAAGTTCTATTTATTTAAAACACCTGCTTATTTTTATGAGTTTTCTGTTTCATATTTATCTTATCAGTTGTTTATTTCTTTAAACATGATTGCATTGTATTTTGTGTTTGATGATTCTGGTATTTGAGACGCTTGGCTGATCTTCTGTGCGTGTGTGTGTGCACACATGTGTGTGCACACACGTGTGTTTGTGCATATGTGTGTGCACACGCATGTGTCTGTGTGTGGTTTCCGCTGATGCTTCCTCCTCTGTATTTGTGACTTTTAAGTGTGTCACAGTTTTTTTAAAATTTATCTGTGGAGGTTCTTTCAGGCCTAAACTGAAGGTGGATTCTTCCAGAGAATTTGTTTGCTGCTGCCTGATTTCTTGGGGGTCTCACCAAGCTGGGACCTCCTTAAAGCACATTTTTGTCTCGAGATTCACCGGGTCGCCAGGCCCTGTGAACTTGGACTGCAGGTCCCACGTGAGGGCCAGATCGTGATGACAGATGTTTAGGGGAGATTGTTTTCCCTGTGAAGTCACGAGGCTTGAGAAGTCAGATTTGCTTGCAGTTCCTTGGAGGCAGCCATACTGCTTGTTATGTAGTGACACTGTACAAATTGGGGGTGGGGGGAAGCTCCTTTTCCAAGATACTTTATCATACAGAAAATTTTCACAATGATGTTAAAATCAGAGATGACAGTGGGGTGAGGCGCTCGGACCCCTGGAGGTGTCCTCACCTCAGATTAAAACATGTCCCCGAGCCCATCCTGCCCATCTGTTACTAAGCAAAAGCTCATGTGCCCAACTCATAGAGAGGCCACATCAAAACACTGGAGTCTGGAGCAGAGAATGGTTTTTCCCGAGGTGATGCAATGAGACGGGTGGCTCATGCTCCCCCAAACCCCTTAACAAAACGTTTTTAAGGCAAGGGGAGAGAGGGGCCTGGTTGACTGTTGCAGACTTCTTGGTGTTGAAATCCTTTGTTCTTGCAGCTGTCCAGGTAGCTCAGGTTACAATTTCCTGTAAACCTCCAACAACACAGATGTCATTCTCTGTTCTGCAACAGTTTACCTCTATGTGAATGGAAAAGTGTTATACCTTTAAAAGTCAGAGCCTTGAGAATGGGCTTCCTGTGTATTTCAGACTATAGGTAACATTATTATCTTGAAGCAAAGACATAGAGTACAAAGGTTAAAGCAAAAGGAACAGACCTTCTATGGAGTCAGATTTGTTCTTGCCTATTACACAGCCAGTCCTGGCTCAAGGACTCCATTCTCTGTGAAGACGTCCCTGGTTTCCCACGCTGTCTCCAAAGGCATCTCCTCTTTGGAATTATCTTAGCATGGTGTGCGTTTATCACAGATTCACTCTTATCTCCACACCAGACTGAGAGCTCCATGTTTTATTCACATTTTTCTGTTCCATAGCACTCAGTGAAAGGCCTTAAGCAACAGTTGGAATGTTTTGTTCAATAATTAAAGGAAAGGATTTAATTGAGTAACAGGATGCTGCTGCTGCTGCTAAGTCGCTTCAGTCGTGTCCCCCTCTGTGCGACCCCATAGACGGCAGCCCACCAGGCTCCCCCATCCCTGGGATTCTCCAGGCAAGAACACTGGAGTGGGTTGCCATTTCCTTCTCCAGTGCATGAAAGTGAAAAGTGAAAGTGAAGTCGCTCAGTCGTATCCAACTCCTGGCGACCCCATGGACTGCAGCCTACCAGGCTCCTCCATCCATGGGGTTTTCCAGGCAAGAGTACTGGAGTGGGTGCCATTGCTTTCTCCGGAGTAACAGGATGAGCACCTACTAAACACAGGATTACAAAAGGCTTGCAATTTGAGTGGTGCTTAAAGATTCTTTAAATCTCCCACATGTAGTTCAGAAAGGTTGTTAAAGTGGGTGGGGGCCTTCTCTGGGCGGTGGCATACCCCATCCCAGGGAGCCTGGGTTTTTTGCACAGTCTCATTGTCTGGAGCTTGGAGTGGCTTGGCAGGACTCTGTCCATGGTGGAGTCACAGATGTCTGTTACAGCGGAAAATCTTTGTATCATTCTAAGAATATGATTTCTGTCCATCATTATTTTTTTCAAAGAGAGATTAGGCCTGAATGTTCTACAAAAAGTACTGGCACAAAGTTTATTTGATTATTACTCAATATTTTTGACTTGATTTTTAAAGGGAATGAACGAACGCATATTGCAGTTTTCTTTCCTTTCCAATTCTTTTCCAATATCAGGTGATTTTAGATTTTTTTTTTTTTTCCAGTAAAACTGGAGAAATGTTTTTTCAAGTCTTGAGTTTGCTTTATCTGGTTCTTCTGGAAAATTTACTTTGTACTGAGAACTTTTGACAAACTGCTGATCTAAACTTTGAAGACCATACAGGACCCTTGTTTTAAAGATGGGGAAGCTGAAGCGAAATGACTTGTCCTGCTCACTCACCAGTTAAGGATGAGGCTGTTACGATTTGCTTCACCTGAGCTCAGAGCTCTGCTTTCTTTCCTCGACTCCATACACTCACAGCTTCAGCTTTATCCTAGGATTTGGTCTGATTTTAAGTGTTAGCCAGTAAACATGTTTAAATGCCTTGTCTTCCCATTTGAAATTCAAAGCTAGTTGTGATAGTCTCAGGATGTGACCTCACTGGAAAGAGACTGGGCATTTCTAGTTCTTGTTGTTTACTTTGTATTAATATTTGGGGAAACAGCAGGAAAATGTCATCTGTCCAGTGACTGCTACTGACAGTGATTAATGCTTGTGTCTTAGTGCGAGGCCTGAACACACTCAAACGTTGTCTGCGCTGTGTTCTTGGTGATCGTTGGACCGGGCACTGTAGGTGCAGTGGGCACAGCCAGGGGGTTGCAGGGCTCTGATCGGCTGGAGCAGTGGGGATACAGGCTCCTGTGTGGACCGCCCGGGACGGCTTCCTCGATGGGAGGAGGAGTTCCATCATGGGCTGGGGTGGGGGACGTGAGGCATGCAGGCAGTCAGGAACTGCAGCTGCTCTCGTGCTTTTGATGATGATAACTGGAAAGGTGGGTGGATAGTTGGATGGAGCCGTCTGACGCCCTGGAGAAACGTACAGGTGAAAATTCTGACTTGGTCCTTAAGGCTCATGAAGTGAAATGAAGTCACTCAGTCGTGTCCGACTCTTTGCAACCCCATGGACTGTAGCCCACCAGGCTCCTCCGTCCGTGGGATTCTCCAGGCAAGAATACTGGAGTGGGTTTCCATTTCCTTCTCCAGGGGATCTTCCAGACCCAGGGATCGAACCCAGGTCTCCCGCATAAGGCTCATGGAGGGGATTAAAGCCGTGGGGTGGGATAGGACCGAGGGTGGGACCTTGACGAACACGGTGGGCCAAGAAGCAGGCGCCTCTAGGTGGTAGCGGGAGCAGGCGCCCTCGGGGCGGGGTGCAGGCCCTCTAACGCTGGAAGGGACGGTTGCCGTCCGAGGGTGTCCTGGCAGTGCCGAGGGAGATCAGGTCACGATGAATTTGAGCGGGGCTCACTGGATTCGTGTGGCAAGGTGTGAGGACTGTGAGAGAATGAACACCGACAGGAGATGGCCGTCTGTTGATAACAGGGCTGGCGGAGCCGTGGGGAGGATGGTATTGTGGTTGGGGGAGCGAGGCAGATGCAGGGGACAGCCTTCTGCCCAGGGGGACAGCGGACCCGTGTGGGGGCAGCTCTGAAGAGGAGGGGATGGGTTCACTTGCGTCAGTTCATCCTTCACCTCTCTGGCTCTCCCACATGTGTGACGTACATTGTTACAAATGCCAGGAGGCCGTTCAAAGCCGAAAGCTGGTGAATGGAAACATCGGAGGGAAGAAGAGATGCCAGTGAAGGGCCCGTGGGCAGGAGAGGCCCCCTGCTGGCTCGCCAGCCAGGTGGGGAGGGGGTTTGAAGAGGGGCTGGCCATCAGCAGTTCCCAGTGCTCCAGTCAGTTCAGGAAAGTTAATGGCTCAGGAGTGTTCATGATTTTGGCAAAGACTATTACAGAAACATAGTGGGGTCAAAGTCCAGTTGGCACAGGAATGCTGGGTGGAAGCGCTGGAAAGTGGGCAGAACTGGTACAGGTTCCTGAAGCTGCCAGATTGGACCTAGAGAGGAACGTGGTCTAAAGGGTGGTATTGGGCGGGGCAGGATAGACTTGTGCTAAATGGAAGGAGGAAATAGAGCGAGTGGTGATGCTCTGGAGGGGAGGAGAGTTAAGGAGTGAGGGCCTGGAGGAGGAAACAGGTGGGCGGGAAGAGATACCTTGCCCGGTGGTCAGGAGGGACGGAGGTAATGAGAGGGACCTAGATGTTTCCAGATGGACCCCAACGGCTATCACTGATGGCTGTTGAGTCCCAGGGTCGCTTGTAAGTTGCATCAGCTCCCACTTCCTTGGTCTTTACCCCAAGCTTCCTAACATTAGGGAAGTTGTTACCACTGCCTACCTTGTAATTCAGGAGTGTTGCCAAATCCAGCCTGCCTGCTGCCTGTTCCGTAAAATAAAGTGTTACTGACACGCAGCCATGTTCATGCAATTACGCATCATCTCAGGCTGCTTTTGCCCAACAGCAAAGCCTAAAATAGTCTCTGTCTGGCCCTTTTTGGAGGAATGTGTAGACCTCTGGACAGGCAGGGAACCGAGGTGACGTGAGGATGCTGACTTCAGAGGGCCCCTCTCCCCACAGTGCTGGGAGCACTTCCCTCTGCGTTCCCTGGCATTCTCCAGACGCCGCCTGCCCTGAGAATTACCCGCTGACTCCTCTCTCAGGAACTTTAACTGTTAGGATCGGAGATTAGATCAGATGTGCGTGAAACCTGGCCATGCCTGCAGCGATACCTGTCTGGGTGCTCCCAAAGGAGCCCTGGTAATGCCTGCCTGCCCTGCTCTCTCCAGGACTGGGATGTGCTACTTTATTCTGCTTCCCTTGAATTGCTCTTCCTCACCCTTTCTAAGAAGCCAAGACCTACTTCCTCTCCAGAATCATCACCAGGAGCCCCTGGGTCGTCCTCACCCCGGTGGTTTTGTTTCTCTGCCTTGAGTCTTCCCAGCAGTCACGTTTTCCCTCTGTATGCCACCCTGGTCAGTTGTCAAGAGAAAGGACACCTCCATTCAAATCTGGGTCTCTGTTGGATTTTGAAGTGCTTCTGAAGGTGAGACAGGCTGGGGCCTGGGACCCTTGGCTGCAGTGCTTGCACTTGGACAAAAATACAGAGAAACTATAAGGGACTGAAAGTCACTGTCTGCACGTACAGTTGGGGCAAATTATAGACAGAAGACCAAAAGCCCAGATGCCAGTTCTGAAGAGCTGGGAACAAAAGCAGGGGTTTGGGGGCAAAAGCAAAGTCCTGCACATGCCTGCTGCTCTCAACAGCACCCAAGGGGGTGGCTGACTGCCTAAGCTATACCTCTGGCTGACCTCCGGGCTGCTCCTACCCTCACCCCATAGGAGCAACCAGCTTGTTCCCGCTTGGGGAATGAGCCAGCAAGGGAGCCTGTTACTTGCTTTTCGCTCCCCACTGCTGCAGCAGGGGCCCTGTAAAGCCTTGTGTGAATTTCTTGTCTGGCCTTTTATCAATTTCTGTTGATTGGGCAGGGCCAAGAATCCTGGTCGAAAACAAAGGGACGGAGATTTTAATAGCTGCAGTTTAGTTCTCCAGCTGAAAATTTATCAGGGTGTAGTTGTATCCCCTTAGCCCTATTGTCTAGAATCTTGTTCCACAAAGTGTGGCCAGCCCACCTCAGTACAGGTGGCCCTTGGGATTGCCTTAAAAAGGTGGAGTCTCGGGTTGCCCCCAGACTTACCGAATCCAAATCTGCATTTTAACGAGGTCCCCTGGGATGTGTACACACATTAAAGTTTGAGAAGCACTGTTCTGGCCTGTTGACCTTGTGTTTCAGATGAACACACAAAACACAGAGCCCTACCTCATTGATGTTTTATACCTTTTATATCTTTGTGAGGATGTGGTTTTATATTTTATGATGAATGTTTCCCCATCAGAAAAATTTTGCCATTTTTCTCAGTTATTGTTGGAGATAGATCATAATTAAGAGACGGAGTGTGCTTCCGAGGATGCTTTTACTCCTTCTGCATTTAATTTCTCTCCTTATGTAGAAATAAAGTCTAAAATCCCTCCTCCTGCCTTTGAGGATACTTTGTAAGTAAGTGAACAGCCTCACCCTCAACCGTAGGCTTAATGCTGTTTTGTTTTATTTTCAAATCTTTATTGAATTTGTTACAATTGCATCTGTTCCCTGTCTTTTTAAAAATTAATTTATTTAAATTGGAGGATAATTGCTTTACAGTGTTGTAGTGGTTTTTGCCGTACATCGACACGAGTCACCCATGGGTACATGTGGCCCCCTGCTCTGAACCCCCTCTAACCTGCCTCCCCATCCCGTCCCTCTGGGTTGTCCCAGAGCACCAGCTTTGAGTGCCCTGCTTCATGCATCGAACTTGCGCTGGTCGTCTAGTCATATGGTAATATACATGTTTCAATGCTATTCTCTCGTATTATCCCACCCTTGCCTTCTCCCATATAGTCAAAAAGTCTGTTCTTTACATCAGTGTCTCTTTTGCTGCCTTGCATGTGGGCTTGTTGTTACTGTCTTTCTGAATTCTCTATATATGCATTAATAATCTGTGTTGGTGTCTCTCTTTCTGGCTTACTTCAGTCTGTATAATAGGCTCCAGTTTCATCCACCTCATTAGAACTGACTCAAATGAGTTCTTATTTATACCTGAGTAATATTCCATTGTGTATATGTACCACAACCTCCTTATCTATTTGTCTGCCAATGGACATCTAGGTTGCTTCCATGTCCTGGCTATTATAAACAGTGCTGCAGTGAACATTGGGGTACACGTGTCTCTTTCAATTCTGGTTTCCTCGGTGTGTATGCCCAGCAGTGGGACTGCTGGGTCATAAGGCAGTTCTATCTCCAGTTTTTTAAGGAATCTCCACACCATTCTCCATAGTGGCTGTATTAGTTTGCATTCCCACCAACAGTGTAAGAGGGTTCCCTTTTCTTCACACCCTCTCCAGCATTTATTGTTTCTAGCCCTTTTGATGGCGGCTGTTCTGACTGGCGTGAGATGGTACCTCACTGTGGTCTTGATTTGCATTTCTCTGATAATGAGTGATGTTGAGCATCTTTCCATGTGCTTATTAGCCATCTGTATGTCTTCTTTGGAGAAATGTCTTTTTAGTTCTTTGGCCCACTTTTTGGTTGGGTTGTTTGTTTTTCTGGTATCGAGCTGCATGAGCTGCTTGTATATTTTGGAGATTAATTCTTTGTCACTTGCTTCGTTGCTATTATTTTCTCACATTCTGAAGGCTGCCTTTTCACCTTGCTTATAGTTTCCTTCATTGTGCAAAAGCTTTTAAGTTCAATTAGGTCCCATTTGTTTATTTTTGTTTTTATTTCCATGTTCCACATCTTGATTCTTTGGCAGCATGCCTGTGGGATCTTTCTTAGCTCCGCGAGCAGGGATCGAACCCGCACACCCTGCTCTGGAAGGTGAAGTCCCAACCACTGGACTGCCAAAGAAGTCCCTTAATGCTGTGTGTGTGAGCATGCGTTATTGTTCCCCCTTGATGATCTTGGGAATCGCTTGTATGCGTAACTGTGAATTCTGTACTAGGTGAAGTTTTATTTGTCATTTTTTGAGTCCTTAAAAAAAAAGAGAAACTAATTAAATATAGGAACAAGTCAATAGATGAATAAAACTACATTTCTTTAAAAGTACCTAATTCATTCATAGCACTAATTGATATTGTCCTTCTCACCGATTAATCCAAGCAGGCAGAGTAAAAGATTATAGCGTTTATTGATTTTTGGACAGGTCATGCACGTGCATAGAATTCAGACCCTCTCATTCCCGTCCTCATCTTCTAGCTGGGCAACTCTTTGTATAAGTTTCCTGGGGACACTCTAAGAGGTAGCAGAAGTATTAGGTTCAGTGTGGTTTGGCCCAGAGGGTGAGCTCTGATGCCAGACAGAGCTTGAAACTCAAGTCACTCACTTTGTGACTTTGGGCAGCCTCACTGTACCTCAGTTTTTCTCATCTGCAAAATGGGTGTATGAATGAGGTCTCAGAATTACTGAGAACAACTGATGAGATAATTCATGTAAAGTGTTAAGAACAATTCTTGGCATGCAGAATACATGCAACAAGTATTAACGATTAATATTAAATGTGAACATTTCTTTTTGTCCTTTCCCTGTACATAAATAGTAGCATATGGTACGCACTTCCACATCTTTTTTTTAACCTAACAATATGCATATTGGTTCATTTTCTTACGTATAGATCCGCCTCATTCTTTTTAGTGGGTCCACAGTATTCTCTTCTGCAGATATAATTTTACATATCTAGTCCCCTATGGGTGGACATTTAGATTGTTACGATATTATAAAGAGTCTTGATATTATGGTGGTATTATAAAGAGCCTTAGTGAAATGTCCGGAGAAGGCAATGGCACCCCACTCCAGTACTCTTGCCTGGAAAATCCCATGGGCGGAGGAGCCTGGTGCAAGGAGTCAGACACGACTGAGCGACTTCACTTTCATTTTTCACTTTCATGCATTGGGGAAGGAAATGGCACCCCACTCCAGTGTTCTTGCCTGGAGAATCCCAGGGACGGGGGAGCCTGGTGGGCTGCCGTCTATGGGGTCGCACAGAGTTGGACACGACTGAAGCGACTTAGCAGCAGCAGCAGCAAAATGTCCTGTGTACATGTACTAGTGTGTCTGTAGGATAAATTTCTAGAAGTGGAATCTAGAAATGGTTGAAGTACAGGTTTTTTTTTGCTGGATACTGACAAACTGTCCTCTGTAGAACGATGTACCCCTACCAGCAAAATATTCTCATATGTACTTGTTTTGACAATCAGTGTTTAATTTTTAAAAATACAGTTTTGTATTGGAGAAATGCAAATCAAATCTACAGTGAGGTTCCCTTCACACAAGTCAGGATGGCCATCGTCAAAAAGTCTACAAACAGTAACTGCTGTAGAGGGTGTGGAGAAAAGGGAACCTTCCTATACTGGTGGTGGGCGTGTAAATTGGTGCAGCCACTATGGAAGACAGTAATTGTGCTCAGTCGTGTCTGACTCTGTGTGACCCCATGGACTGCAGCCCGCCAGGCTCCTCCGTCCGTGGGGATTCTCCAGGCAAGAACACTGCAGTGGGTTGCCATGCCCTCCTCCAGGGTATCTTCCCCACCCAGGGGTCGAACGCAGGTCTCCCGCATTGCAGGCAGACTCTTTACCAGCTGAGCCACCAGGGAAGCGGAAAACAGTATGGTGTTCCTTGAAAAAGCAAAATAGAGCCAGACGTGCTTGCTGTAGTTTGCCAGGTCCACTGTGGGGAACGCACGGGCCCACAGAAGGTTTGTGCTGATTTGGGGGCCCATAGACAGTTGGGGGTCCCCGGTGCTCTGCGGTGATGGGCTTCGTCCGCTCTGTATGCTTGCCTGCTGCTGGGAGTCGAGGAGGCTGTGCAGGTGTTCCCTGAAGCGCTGGACCACAGGTTCTTCACCAGCGTGGTGATCGTCCCTTCTCAGCAACTCGACAGGCTCTCCCCTGGAGGAGCGTGTCTCCCCCACCCCTTGGGAGTTTAGCCCGACACAAGAGATGCTGCTGAACTCGGCATTCGGTACTGTTCGTGTGGCTCTTACCACATGCTCGTAATTGTTAGCTGTCGCCAACACCCTGCGAGGCGGGAGAAATACTGACGCTTAGAGAGGTCAGCTGATGTGTAAACGGGGAAGGGGACAGGAGTGAGATTCGTGTCCGGGTCTTTCTCGTAGTGAAGATCGTCCTTCCTTGTCCACTGTGCCAACCCCGAGGCCAGGAGCCGTCACATTTGTCTGACACAATAGTTTTTTCTAAATAAGGGCTCATTATCACTCCTGCTTCAACTACCCGTAAGGTAATTACAGTCAATTTTAATGTTGCTAATGATTTTCAATATCTCCTCTAATTATCTTTATTACTTCTCAGAAGAAGACTGAGGCCTTTGTGCGTTGACAAGTCGTCAGGTTTGCCCTTAACTTCCCAGCCATCAGCAGTACCACCTAGGGTCTCCCATCAGCTTCTGGTGATGAATAGAGGGCTCTCTTTCTGTCTCTCCCCGTCCTGGCCGCCCAGCAAGGTCATCACCCGCTTCTCTTAGGACCCACAAGCACATCAGGCAGCGTTCTTGCTGCACACATATCTCCCCATCCAAGATTTTCCCGTCTTCCCACGGAGTGAAATTGATATTTCTGTCTTCATCAGTTCCTCCCACGCTGCCCATTTTCTCCTTCCTTTGTGTCCACCATCTCTTTTGAAGTGTTCTATAGGCTAATGGAGATTTGTCGACTTCTCATCCTTCATTTATTTCTTGTTATTCTTTTAGTTGTAAGGCTTACTGTATTCTCTGCCTTCGCTGGGCAATCTTATTGATGCTGTTTTCCCGTCCCTTTGCCCCAGTTCTGTTCCAGGCTGTTCAGGGTCTGGGTTGGGTTGTGCTGGAGCAGGGCCAGGCCAGCACTGGGGGAGCCCGCAGGGACCGTCGGGGCTTCTGGATTCAGAGCATCACTCAGCTCTGCCCATCACTCTCTTCCTAGCTGCCCCAGCCCCCCGCCAGTGCCCAGCAAGGCTTTTCCCCGGGGCCACAAGCCAGCTAGGGAAGAGAAATCAGTGCCTCCAGCATCGGGCAAGGAGGGGGTGGTCTCTGGTCTTTCCTGGGTGGGTCGTGGGTTCCACGCGTGGCTGGGCACCCTGGGCTTTGATTCAGGTGTCTGGTACCCACTACCTCGAACCTCACATTAAGGCTGTAAGGGTCGTTACTCTCTGTGTTTTTGCCAGTCAAGCAAGCTGATGCTCCGAGAGGTTGAGATCTCGCCTGGGAGCACACGCCTGCCTGTGGGCGCTCCGGGTTCCAGCCCTGTCTGTGGGCCTCCACGGTCCTCTTCGCTTCCACCGTAGCACACCTTTTCTGTGCAAAGGCGCTTGATGCCTGAGTGCCTTCTGCGTTTTCTGTCGTCTTCACTGACTTAGTGCCTTCGTGTCCTAATTAGAGGGCGTCTCAGTGGGTGTCTTAATACTACTGCGTCGTGCTCCCTGGAGTTACTTATTTTTCCCTGTTTGACTCACTGGGCCTTGCTGGTGGCTCAGTGGTAAAGAATCCGCTTGCCAGTGCAGGAGGTGCCAGTTCACTCGCTGGGTCAGGAAGACCCCCCTGGAGATGGAAATGGCAACCCGCTCCAGGATTCTTGTCTGGGAAATCCCACGGACAAAGGAGCCTGGTGGGCTACTCCATGGGGTCTCAGGAGAGTCGAATGGAGATTTGTCCATTGCAACTTAGCGATGAAATAACAACGTTTGACTCATTACTAATCTCAGCACATCATTTCCCTCGTTCACTGTGTTACCCAGTGAGCCCCATGTCCCAGGCTTCTGCACAGGGAGAGCAGGCCTTAAAGTTATATCACACGGGGCCTTGACCATCTGATAATGTCAGATCAAGGTCGTGGTTTATTTTCCTTTTAATGAGTTAAACTTTGATGCCCAAAGGATTTTTACATGGATTCTTTTCCTTTTAGCGGTCCTGTTTTTACTTTTAGACCTGTGTCTTGCTTAACAGAGCATTCTGTAGGTGTTTACACAGGAATTTTATTATAGGTAATATCGGGCTGACTGCAGACTGGCATAAGACCTTGGAAAAGTTTAGGGTGTGTCTCAGTTTCATAAAATTCTTATAGTGAGTTTTGATCTGCAGTAAAAATTTGAGATGAGATATTTTTTAGTTCTGTAATTCTGGTTTCTGTTAAGTTTTGATTTGGTAAAGATCAATATTTTCTTACTCATTGTCTTTAGTTAAGGGGTCTAGGGATATCATTAAAGTATATTTTCCCTGGGTAGGAAGTGAATATATATTAATTAAGGAACATATAGGAAATGCAGAGATATATAAAGAATAAAATATTAGCCACCTGTAATCTCACTTTTTCTCACTTTCTTTTGACCATTTTGGGATTTCAACCCCCCACCCTCCAGTCTGTGTGTGTGTGTGTGTGTGTATGTTTCGGGGGCAGGGAGTGTCTTTGTGGTGTGTGTGGAGGTGGTGTGACTGTGTGTGTGTGTATTTTATCAGATCTAAGATCACATCACATGCAGTTTTGTATTCACCTTTCTCATTTAACATAGATTCTCTATCATTAAAACTCTTCATGCTGCTGCTGCTGCTAAGTTGCTTCGGTCGTGCCCGACTCTGTGCGACCCCATAGACGGCAGCCCTCCAGGCTCCCCCGTCCCCGTGATTCTCCAGGCAAGAACACTGGAGTGGGTTGCCATTTCCTTCTCCAATGCATGAAAGTGAAAAGTGAAAGTGAAGTCACTCAGTCGTGTCTGACTCTTCGAAACTCCATGGACTGCAGCCTACCGGGCTCCTCCGTCCATGGGATTTTCCAGGCAGGAGTACTGGAGTAGGGTGCACAATTTTAATGGCAACTTAATATTTCATAGTATGTTTATGTCATCACTTACTAGCCATCCCCCAGTGGCAGGCATTGAAATTGTTTCCAGTTTTATGAATAATGCCCCCAATAATGCACCTGCTTTGTCCTTATCTGGATTTATGATTGTTTCGTTTAGATTGATTTTTTTTGAAGTGAATTTAATAGGTCAAAGAGTATGATCACTTTATTTTTTCCTCTTTTTTATTTTTTAAATTATGAATATATGATAACACACTTACAGGAGACTTGGAAAATGCAGAACAAAGTTACATGTAATTCCATTAAACATTACAATTACTTTTTAAGTAGAAATAAATTAAGATTTTCAGGTAGAGTTTTAGTATCACTCTCTCAAAAATTAATAGAGTGAATAGACAGAGAAGTAGAAGGATACAATAGGCCCGTAAAGCACTGTGAACCAATTCAACATAATTAAGGTTTATACAATTTTCACACACCAGTAAGATACAAATTTTATTTAAGTTCCATAGACTATACACTGGCAGACACTAGAATATATCCAGGGACATAAGACCGGGTGCAAAAATTTCATGGTCTAAAGGTATTGAAATCATACAGAGTCTGTTCTCTTATCACTGTGGAATTATGTTAGAAATCAATATCAAAAGATATTTGAAAATAGCCTGCAAATTTTCAAGGGCAATGTGATACTTACCAAGAGAAATCTTTGACTTAGCCATTGAAGGCCTCAATAAAGTTAGAAGACTGAAAAACCAGAGGGTGATTGCAGAGAAGAAAGATTTCTCATTTAAATGAGAAATCAATATCAAACTGAGAAATTAGTATCAAAGATACTTTAACAGTTCCGTGTGTGTGATCACTTTAAAGGTATGTGATATATAAGTTGAAAGATACATAATGCTAGCCAAATTATTTCCCAGTTAGCATGTGTAAGCTATTATATATGGAATGGATAAACAATAAGATCCTACTGTATAGCCCAGGGTACTATATTTAGTACCCAGAGTATGATGGAAAAGAATAAAAAAATGAATGCATGTTTGTATGTGTATTGGAGAAGGCAGTGACACTCACTCCATTGTTCTTGCCTGGAGAATCCCCTGGACGGAGGAGCCTGGTGGGCTGCCGTCTATGGGGTTGCACAGAGTCGGACACGACTGAAGCGACTTAGCAGCAGTAGCAGCAGCAGCATATATGTGTATAACTGAATCACTCTGCTGTACAGCAGAAATTAATACTACATTGCAAATCAACTACACTTCAATAAAAAAACCAAACACTAAAATAAATAAAGTTTTCTAGAGTGAATTTCTAAGCAGTGGGAGGAGGGGCCAGGACTCATACCTGCTTTAAGCATCATGTGCTGACGTGGCTGATGCGAGAAGCAAAAAATCCTGGTGTTTATTTGCCTTTCTTTGATTGCCAGTGAAGTTAAATGTTTCTATCTATATATTAACTTTCAGTTCAGTTCAGTTCAGTTGCTCAGTTGTGTCCGACTCTTTGGGACCCCATGGACTGCAGCACACCAGGCCTCCCTGTCCATCACCAACTCCCAGAGTCCACCCAAACCCATGTCCATTGAGTCGGTGATGCCATCCAACCATCTCATCCTCTGTCGTCCCCTTCTCCTCCTGCCTTCAATCTTTCCCAACATCAGGGTCTTTTCAAATGAGTCACATTATGTAATACGTGGTAAAAAATGCTCTACTTTTTAAGCTGTTGAAGTATAATATATTCCTAACAGTTTATATTGTGAGTAAGTGTTAGGCGCTCAGTCATGCCCGACTCTTTGAGACCCCATGGACTGCAGCCCACCAGGCTCTTCTGTCCATGAGATTTTCCAGGCAAGGATATTGGAGTGAGTTGCCATTTCCTTCTCCAGGGGACCTTCCCAACCCAGGGATCGAACCCAGGTCTCCTGCACTGCAGGCAGATTCTTTACTGACTGAGCTACAAGGGAAGTCCTGACAGTTTATAAGGCATCTTTATATATGAAGGCTGTCGATTCTTTCTCTATAATAGTTTTGAAAGTATTTTCCTAATTAGTTGCTGCCTTTTATTAATATTTTTTGATGTTTGTGTGCATGTGTGCTAAGTTGCTTCAGTCGTGTCTGTGTTGCTGCGACGCTATGCACTGTAGACCGCCAGGCTTCTCTGTCCTTGGGGATTCTCCAGGCAAGAATCCTGGAGTGAGTTGCCTTGCCCTCCTGCAGGGGATCTTCCCAACCTGGGGATTGAACCTGTGTTTCTTACATCTCGTGCATTGGCAGGCAGGTTCTTTACCACTAGCGCTACTTGGGAAGATCTTTTGATGTTTCAGTTCAGTTCAGTTCAGTTCAGTCGCTCAGTCATGTCCGACTCTCTGCGACCCCATGAATCGCAGCACGCCAGGCCTCCCTGTCCATCACCAACTCCTGGAGTTCACTCAAACTCACGTCCATCGAGTCCGTGATGCCATCCAGCCATCTCATTCTCTGTCGTCCCCTTCTCCTCCTGCCCCCAATCCCTCCCAGCATCAGTCTTTTCCAGTGAGTCAACTCTTCGCATGAGGTGGCCAAAGTACTGGAGTTTCAGCTTTAGCATCAGTCCTTCCAAAGAAATCCCAGGGCGGATCTCCTTCAGAATGGACTGGTTGGATCTCCTTGCAGTCCAAGGGACTCTAGGTGTGTTTAATTTGCCAATGTTTATTTATAATGTTAGTTCACTCTAAGTGTATAATCTTAAGAATATATCATTACTATGTAAAAATAAATTTACTAATTTTAATTTTTAAGAAGTCAATTTTATCTTTTATGGATATATGACTTCTGTCACAGTTTTAAAAAGTCTTTCCCTACAGAGAGGAAATAACATGCTTAACTATTTTTTTTTATAACTCCTCTAATGGAATTTTTAAACTTTGTGAGTTACTTGGGATTAATTTTGGAGTATATCTTTCTAACTTGATTTTCTCCTGTAAATAATCACTTGACCCAGCAATTATTTTGTTGAAATCAGCCGTTGAATCCATCAGAGTTTTGTTATCACTTCATCATGTATTCCTGTTTTGTATATCTTAGAGTCTGTTCCTATGATATTTTTGGTTTACTAATCTGCTTCTGATTTAGCCTAAAATTGTATTTAAAAATTATTCTTTTGAAATATAGTTGGTTTGCAGTATTGTGTTAATTTCTGCTGTACAGCAAAGTGAGTCAGTTACTCATATGTGCATACTTTCCTCTGTTCTTTTCCATTATGAATTATCCCAGAATATCGAGTATAGTGCCCTGTGCTGTACAGTGGGGCCTTGTCTCTCTGTTCTCTGTATAACAGTTTGCATTTGCTAACCCCAGCCTCCCGCTCCATCCCTCCCTTACTCACCCTCCCGCTAGGCAAGCGCAGGTCTGTTCTGTCTGTGAGTCTGTTTCTGGTTTGTAGATAAGTTCATTTGTGCCATAGTTTAGATTCTTCACGGAAGTGATATCTTATGGTGTTTGTTGTTTTCTGACTTCCTTGACTTGGTGTGATCATCTCTAGTTCCATCCACGTTGCTGCAAATGGCATTATTTCATTCATTTTTATGACTGAGGAATAGTCCATTGTATCTGTGTACATACCAAGATCTTCCTGGTGGCTCAGACGGTAAAGCGTCTACTTGCAATGCGGGAGACCCGGGTTCGATTCCTGGATCGGGAAGATCTCCTGGAGAAGGAAATGGCAATCCACTCCAGCACTCTTGCCTGGAGAATCCCATGGACAGAGGAGCCTGGTAGGCTACAGTCCATGGGGTTGCAAAGAGTCGGACACAACTGAGCGACTTCGCTTCACTCACCGCATCTTTACCCGTTCACCTGTTGATGGACATTTAGGTTGCTCCCATGCCCGGGGTACTGGGATTAACACAGCTATGAACGTATAGGCGCATGTACCTTTTTGAATTATAGTTTTGTCGAGATATATACCCAGGAGTGGGATTGCACGGACATGTGGCAACTCTATTTTTGGTCTAAAATTATACTTTTAATTATTGTAGACCTATAGTATGTTTTAT
Organism: Oryx dammah; assembly: GCF_014754425.2. Lineage (NCBI taxonomy): Eukaryota > Metazoa > Chordata > Mammalia > Artiodactyla > Bovidae > Oryx > Oryx dammah. The sequence goes on from NW_024070191.1 coordinate 36,646,768, forward strand.
TATTTGAGAGGTTTTGTTTCTCCTTCTTACAGTTATTTTTCAGAACTTACTTATTTTAACCTTTTAACTTAAAAAATATAAGTCAAAGAATCACTCTGCCAAAATCTTTATCCTCTATCTCCCTTGACCTCTCTACTCCCACCCTCAAGCGAAAACAGACAAAATGAAAACCAAAAGGAGACACAGACAGCTCTGGGATATGTAATTGCAGTTGCGTAGAACCAGGAAAATGCTTTCAGGCAGAACTGAGCTCATTTAGTGCCTATCTGGAAAGGCGCTTTTCTTTTGAACAAAAGCTTCTTAGTTTTCTGTGTTTTGCTTAATCTACAATTTTGTCCTGTCAGAGGTAGTTATCCTGCATCTCTGTTTAAGCCCCAAAGATGGTCTGAGGCTGTGACTACAGCCTGATAATGGCCAACGGTGGCCAAAGGCTGCCCACCCACAGCTCTCAAGCTGGCATGGTTTTTACACTTTTATAAGCTTGTAAAAATCAAGCAAAGAAGGGTGTATATGACAGAGACCCTTTGTGGCCTGCAAAGCCCAACATATTTACGGTTTAGCGCTTTACAGGTGAAGTTCGATGAAGGCATCTGCAGCAAAGCACTGGTGCACAGACAGCCCTGTGGGAGGCTTTTGTTTGCTTGTTTCCTGCCTTTAAGGTGATCTTAGGTAAGGAGAGGGGTGAACGACTACAGGTTTGGTTTTGTTCTTCCTTTGTTTTCTCCCTACATTTCAAAATGTTTTCCTGTGCTTTGCTTTTTTATTTTTAAACTTTTGATTTTATATTGGAGTGTAATTGATTACCAGTGTTGCGGTGGTACCAGGTGGACAGCTGGGAGACGGCCATACATATCCATGCATCTGTTCCCCACCAACTCCCTTCCCATCCAGTCTGCCACATATGCATACGCAGTTCTGTTCAATAGAAGCAACTGTGCTATACGGTAGGACCTTGTTGCTTATCCATTTTAAATCCAGCAGTGTGTACTCATCAGTCCCAAACTCCCCAGCCATCCCTTCCCCCAGTCCCTCCCTCCTGGCAACTGTAAGTTCTTTCTCTGTGAGTCTGTTTCTGTTTTGTAAATAAGTTCATTGGTAGTAGCTCTTTTTAGATTCTGCATATAAGGGGTCCAGGCTTCCTTGATGGCCCCATGGCAAAGAATCCGCCCGCGAATGCAGGAGGCACGAATTCGATCCCTGGGTCGGGGAGATCCCCTGGGAGAAGGAACTTGCAACCCACTCCAGTATTCTTGCCTGGGAAATCCTACGGACAGAGGAGCCTGGTGGTCTGTGGTCCACGGGGTCGCAAAGAATGGGGCACGACTTAGCGAGTAAACTACGACGACACACGTAAGGGGTGTCGTACAGTATTTCTCCTTCTCTGTCTGACTTACTTCACTCAGGATGACAATCTCCAGATCCACCCATGTTGCTGCAAGTGGCATCATTCACTCTTTTCCGTGACTGAGCTCTATTCCATCGTATGCATGTCCCGAATCCTCTTTGTCCAGCCTTCGGTCGGTGGACATCTAGGTTGCTTCCATTTGTTGTCTTGGCTATGGTGAACAGTGCTGCAGTGAACACAGAGTGTTTCCATACACTTTACATTTTAAAACGTGCCTTGGGACTTCCCTGGTGGTCCAGTGGTTAGGACTCCAGTGCTGAGGACATGGGTTCAATCCTTGGTTGGGGAACTAAGATCCCGCATGCCATGTGGTGTGGCCAAAAAATGAAAAAGAAAACTTTTTTTTTTTTAAGTGCCTTGAGTGTTGTGAATTCTTTTTTAAAATACTTCTTTTGGAAGGCTCACATCTGCTCATTTTTGTTTTTTGTTTTGTTCAGTCGCTCAGTCGTGTCCGACTCTTTGCGACCCCATGAATCGCAGCACACCAGGCCTCCCTGTCCATCACCAACTCCCGGAGTTCACTAAGAACATCCAATTTTTATATGCTGTGTCCCGAAGCAGGGCTGTTGAGGTCAGCCGCTGCCCACATAGGAGTGTCTGCAGGGCTCCAGGCAGACTCCTAAGTCTGCCCCATGCTCCAAACCCCAGCAGCAGTGCCGTTTCATAGACCTCTTCTTAACTAGAATAGGGCCTTTCATTAACCTGATGTGATCTAGTTTATTTATCCAATTAACTTCTGTTTACAACTGGCCCTCCATCTCCATGGGCTCAGCATCTGAGGGTTCAATCACTGCAGATTGTAAATATTTGAAACAGGAGCATCCAAGGAATTTCCAGAAAGCGAAACAAGAATTTGCTGTGTGCCAGCAACTATTTACATCAAACTTACAGCTATTTACATAGTATTTACATTGTATTAGATATGAGAAGTAGAATTGGAATATCTGGACATATTCTAAAGCAAAGGAGAATGTGCATAGGTTATAAGCAAATACTGAAGCAGTTTATATAAGGGACTTGAGCAAACCTGGATCCCAGAACTGATCCCCTGTGGATACTGAAGGATGACATCACTGGAGACAGTTCAGACTACCCCAGGCATGGACTGGTGTGTGTAGCCACCCCGGGCACGAGACTGGTTCAGGTAGGTGTGTAGGTGCAGAGGCTGTGGGAGTCCTGAAGAAGCCTGAAGATTTTACAGGGTCTTAAGGATGAGAGATGGTTGGCAGGACACAGACGAGGTCTGCAGGTCACTGTCAGTGGGAACATGGGTAGATTCCATGTCCCAAGAGACCTGGAAACCCCAAGGAAAGAAAGGCAAGACCAGTTCTGCCTGGTGTTCCAGAAGTTTCCGTCATTGCTGAAGAAAGGCTGGAGAGGACCAGTGAGACCAGGTTACATATCTGAGCAGCCTGAGCCCCACAGCTGGGACCAAGTGTAGGGCTTGTCTGCTGTGTCTTGGAAAATGTGATCATTCAGGCATTGAGTCCAGCCTTTTGGGTAATCCGAAAGGAAAAACAACCAAAATTTAAGTCTTAAGCTCTAAGTGTACTTTTTTGAAATATAGAAGGTGTTTGCTAGATATTTCATAATCATTTTTCCCCCTCCAAATGTAGCGTTGTTCAAGAGGAGTATAAGGCCCTGCTGAATTTGGTTAATAGAATTTACAGCAGGCAAGTCAGGCATAGACCAGATTTCATGGAAAAATTTCTAAAGCAAGGTTGTTGGGAATTTAAATTAGATTTGAGTGTGGCTGATCACTCCTGGAAAATGCGGTCATGCCTCACTAAATTAGAATTTAAAAATTCTACCGGGATCTGCCTGCGGTTAACAGTGTTGTTTGCTGATGCTGGGGGGGGTACCGATTTTGAGTTTTGATCCTAAGTAGATGCATTTTCCAGATGTAATCATTTTTCCCAAGTTAATGAAAACATGACTGTATCTGGAGCTCAGAGCTCTTACTTTGAGAACACGTCCACCAGCAATGGGGTGTTCAGTCAGGAATGCTTAACCCTGTCCCTGGTGTAATTTTCAAGTTAATTGCTTGTAGTCTCACTTTACTAAAATGTTTCCTATCTTTTCTAATAGTGCATTAACTGATTCATCAGGTCTTTAAATCTTTAGGAAATACTCTTTACCAGAAGCTTATGATAAAAATTTCATTTTACTATCACAAGTCACAAAATAATGCTCTTTTGTATATGAATGAAGCTGTTGTTTTTATCATGCAGTGCTGCATGACTTTAAGTTGTGTGTAATGAACATAACTGATTTTGTTTTAATTGTAATTTGTTAACTTCTGTACATATCATTAAAATAAATTTGAAGTTGGGAAAACACACCCAAAACTCCAAGGAGTCTTCGGAGAAGTTCCCTCTCAAGAAAAGTGTAGTTTTAAGAATCAAGGAGGGGAAAAAGAAAGATTAAAATATTGGGAGATTTATCAGGATCTATCCATTCCACTCACATATTTCATAAAATGACCTGCATATCTGGCAGGTGCTGTTGGATGGGATGTGAGATGGCTATGTGATAAATTGTTCACTACAGCACCCTTGATGGAAGTCAGAGCTCTGTCCTTGTAGACCAAGGACATGCCCTCATCAGCAGGAAGGAGAGCTCGGTGAGTCTCATGTGGGGGAGGGCACGAGCCAAGAGCTTGGAGGTGTCCTCGGTGGTCTCTCTGATCCCTCAGATCCTTGCCAGGGCAGGAATTCACTCCTCTGCAGGTCACTAGGACATATACTTGAAGAATTGTGCATAATATAATCAAAGAGTTGTACATGTACATAATCATGAAGAGTTGCACCTAAACTCCCTCAGAAAGGGGTGTCTAGACAGTCTTTAAAGATGTGCGTATTTCCTGGGGGTATATTCAGCTCCCAGCACAGGGCCTGGCACGTGGTACTCTGCAAACATTTGTAGAGAGAATAAGTGGACTATGGAATAGGTGTCTTGAGACTGAATCTTGGGTCTCCCTTTTCACCCGTGCAGGTCTGTAGATGGGGGCCGTCATTCGTTCATTGGTGACCGTGCAAGGCGTTGTGTTAAGAACTTCCTCTGCCGTTTAATTTGATCATCACAAGAAGGGGCCTGAGGAAGGCTTGAGCTGCGATCTGTTAGGTGGTGCGGTGTTAGTCCACTGTGTGTGCATGGACTCCTCACTGTCCACACCTGGATGCCACAAGCCTGCCTCTGCTCACACTTCATTTGTCAGAGCTGGTCACATGGTGCCGTCCAGGTGCAGGGGCTGGAGAAGTGTGCCTTCTGTGCGCTGGGAAGAGGGGGAAAGCTGGAGACTGGTGTATCGTGACAGCGGCTGCCGGAGGACCATTGCACAGATGGTAAAACGGAGTGCAGAGCGGAGGGGTTACTGGTCCACGGTCACATCCCTGGAATGTGGCAGAACAAGGCCTGGGACTTAGAATTGTTTGTCTCCAAAGCCCATACTCTTAACCACCAATGCAATGCCGCCTTTCTTAGGGAGATGGATTTTCTTCTTCAGAAAACTTGACCTTAATGAGGGGCTGAATAATAAAAGTACTGGACTGGGGGCTGGGTGCCTGGTTTCTGGGACTGATTCTCTCACCGATCCTCTTTGCCACTTGTCCGGGTGACTTCCTCCCATGGGAATAACAGTTGCTATGGTGATGGCAAAGTGCTGGAGGTGTGCATCTGGAGAGGTGTAAAGATGTGATGCTGTTGTTGCTGACGCTGCTGCGCGCACTGCTCTTGTGTAGAGTTTGCACATGTAACAGCGTCATGATTCCTACAAGGAAACAAGGAAACTTTTTCAACAGTCTTGGTACATTTGGTTGTTTCCATTGTATGAAAGTATCTTATATCTTACAAAGTAAATTTAAATGTTTCAGGGATTTCACTAGACTGAAATGATGCCCAGTTGCAACTAAAGTTATAAACTCGTAGCTTTTATTCCCCCCTCCCATTTTTTTATTGTATCAATTTTTGAAAAACTGTTCTTTTTAAAGCATTGTTTCATTGAAGTATAATTGTTTTACAGTGTTGTGTGAATTTCTGCTGTACAGCAAAGTGACTGGGTTATTGTTGTTCAGTTGCTCAGTCGTGTCTGACTCTTTGAGACCCCAGGGACTGCAGCACGCCAGGCTTCCCTGTCCTTCACCATCTTGCAGAGTTTGCTCAAACTCATGTGCATTGAGTCGGTGATGCCACCCAACCATCTCGTCCTCTGTCGCCTCCTTCTCAGTTATATGTGTATGTATGGGGGTTTATTCGCTGAGTCGTGTCTGACTCTTGCGACCCCGTGGACTGTAGCCTGCCAGGTTCCTCTGTCCGTGGAATTCTCCAGGCAAGAAGACTTGAAGTGGGTTGCTGTTTCCTTCTCCAGAGGATCTTTCCGACCCAGGAATAGAACCCAGTCTCCTGCATTGCAGGCAGATGCTTTACTGACTCATCTGTGAGTGGAATATACGTGTATGTGTATATATCACACACACATATATATTCTTTTTCATATTCTTTTCCATTATGGTTTATCCCAGGATACTGAATATAGTTCCCTCTGCTGTACAGTAGGACCTTATTGTTTCAAGAACTATTCTTTTAAAAGTGAATGTTCCAAAAAACACTTGTAGATAGTACAAATGGATATGTCCCTATAAATCCAGGAAGCTGTGATACTTTGCCATCTGTCGATGGTGAATGGAGGGGGTCAGAGCGGTTGTGTGTTGTCTGTGGCCTAATTAGGAAAAGCAGCCCTATTCCTTTGTGGGTGTGGAGGAGAGAGAAACCTTTTGTGTGTGTATCAAGTATTAAATCACTGACTGGCCTCCTGTTGCCCACAGTTGGTGTGATTGTGGTTTTCAGCACTTGCTTACATCTTGGAGCACTCCTGAGCTCATTGTTTCATGTACATCTCTCCCCTTGACCCCACACACCTGATCCCAGCTCATACTGGAATGTGGAGCCCCCAGAGACCCCAATTGTAGGTCACCTCCCTTCAGATGGGACATCATAGATTTTTACAGTCCTCTGACTTCTTCCTGGCAGTGGCTAAAACTGCAGTGAATAATCAGATTAGAAAAGAAAAAGCTTTCTGTGGAAATTTGGGAGCAGAATTCCCATTAATAAAAAAAAATACTCGGCATATTTTTCTCAGAGCCCTTCATATAGACATGTTTGGCCTTCATTGTTTAAATATAACCCTGCTAACCCAAGGGCAAGTTATCTGTGCCCCCTCCTCTCCCGTTTGGACATAAAGCCTGTGATTGTTGATTGTTCTGGTTGGATCATTTGAAAATGAAATTTCAGTTTAGCAGAATATTTCCATTACAGGGTAACGGGCCTTTTTAATTTTGTACTTTTATAAGGGCTAGGAAAACATTTACATTTGCTCCCAGTTTTCCCTTTGCAGAATCCTGAATAGACAAGGCAGATTCATTAGAGAATACATCATGAAATGTTGCATCTCTTTATTGGTGAGTCATGAAAGTTCAAGAAAAGAGCACAAAAGTAGGCATTTATAGTATGAAACAAGCTTTTGTCTAATTATGTATGTGGTGGTTTTAGCTGACCTTGGAAGTTATGTAATGCTCTGTATGTGCTTTTATACCCCAACATGGTCTGTAAGAGTGATGCTAATGCATCAGCTTTACAAAATCCCTTCGTGGCCACCCAGCTCAGCTCCTTCCCTGCATCTCTCAGCCAGGGGAGAGAGATCACTGTGCCCACCTCCCCATCCCTGTTCTTTTCTGTCCACTTACATAATCACTTCTTGCAGAGATCTCCTTAGACTGTTTAAATTCCAGGTGAATCAGTCTTTTGTGCATTTAGATTTCATTCAATCGTAATACATTTCAAGTACCCCTTTCCCTTTTCTTCTTCTTTTTTTTTTTTTCCTATTATTGCCTTTCAGTTCCTCCAGTTTCTTTTACTTCACTTTGGGATAACTTTTTTTTTTTTTTTTTTTTTTGCCATGTGGCATGTGGGATCTTAGTTCTCTGAACAGGAATCAGGTATTAAACCCATGCCTGTTGCATTGGAAGCACAGAGTCTTAATCACTGGACTGGCAGGAAAGTCCCTAGGAATAGCATTATTGATACTTTCGAGGGTCCTCAGTAATCAGAGCAGTGAGCCCTGGGAGAACACAGATCTTACAGGGCGGAGAGAAGAAGGGTAGGTCTGGGGTCAGGTTGAGCTCAGAGACAAGTGGGCATCCTTGGGGTGTGGCTGCCATGCCAGGCAAGTCACGTCATTTGTCCCCTGCAGGTCCTCCTTGTCTTTCGTTTCTGTTCCACAGTCTCGGTAGACAACATTGGGGCAGAGCCTGGCCCAGGTGGACCGCCCTTAGGACTGACATTGGAGCTGAGGCTTGAAGGGTGGGGTGGGCCCAGCGATGCTGAGAGGTGGGGAAGGAACTTCAGGGACACAGAACGGTTCAGCACATTAGACACGAGAAACTAGAGAGAACTCTTAACTCAGCGCCTGCTCTCAAGGTACTGACAGTTTAGGCTGGTTGTCACGCTGGTAAGCTTGATTCACTGCCACTTCCTGCCTTTATGAAACTGATCCTTCCGGTAACCCCCAACCTCCGGGCTGCTGTTAAAACTAGGTGTGTCTTCAACTTGCACTTGGGCTCCAGATTACCTTGAAGGACCTGTGGAACTGATGCCTTGGGCCAGCCTCAGCTAATGTCTGCAAGAGACACCAATCTGGTATGTTTGTTAACAGATAACCACAAAAAAAAAGGGTCAGGTTGAAGCTGAATCTGGCCTCTGTACCCCTACACTAAATTAAATTTAAGACAAAGAGTTTTGGGTGAAGTAGAAAAGACCCTGATGCTGGGAAAGATTGAAGGTGGGAGGAGAAGGGGATGACAGAGGATGAGATGGTTGGATGGCATCACCGACTCAATGGACATGAATTTGAGTAGGCTCCAGGAGTTGGTGATGGACAGGGAGGCCTGGCGTGCTGCAGTCCATGGAGTCGCAAAGAGTCGGACACGACTGAGTGACTGAACTGAACTGAACTGAAGAAAAGAATAGCTTTATTGCTATGCCAGGCAAAGGGGGCACACAGTGGGCTCATGTCCTCAAAGCTATGTGTCCCAGTGTGGAGGGGCTAATGAGGAGTTTCATAGCAATGGTTCAAAGAAGGCGTGGTCAGCTCGTGGGCGTTCTTCTGATGGGTTGGTGGAGAGGTAAGTGGGAGTCAGCATCATCAACCTTCTGCTTCTAACTGGTCTGGAGTCTGTGTGCTGGTGGGCAGTACCCTACTCTCACCCGGAGGTGCTTTCCATATCTGCAAAACAGCTCAAAGATACTCTTGTGTGTAGATGATGGGGAACCAAGACCCTGCCCCAAGGCTGCGCTATTGTTTCTCTTGACTGTTTCTCCCTGGTTTTGTGCTTGAATCTGACCAGTTGGAGCTCAGGGAAGGTCATGGAGGCTGAATGAAGGTTATTTCCTATAATCAAAGAAATGAAGGGCACAGAAAATCTTTGTGTCTGGGACCCCACAGGGCCCTACTCAGTATCAGTGTTAATGCAGACTGGATGCTCATCCAATGAGCGTATTTCTTAGGTTGTGGTTTTCTGTCAGATGCAAATGATATTCAGACGTCAGCCCTGCAACAGAAGTTGACAAGCTGATTCCTAGTTACTTGCTCTCCATTTTATTATCTTTTTAAAACTTTAGCCTCAGTTTTACAATTGAGCTCAGCCCTGAAGGGAAGCTGCTTACTATATGTGCCGCGTTAGACTTAATTTGCATGGAATATTATTAACGGAGTCTGTAGGCTTATTTCCCCATGTATGCATGTGGCCACATATCCATTCTGCTAACATTAAGTTTTAAATGTTTTCATTTAAAATATCAGCCTTTGAGGGGAATATCCAAGACCTAGCCGAAGAGAAAATTAGGCTATGACATTATCATACAAGAAAGAGAGCATTATCATAAGATGGAAAGAAAAATAGTAAAATAAAAATCTTGCCAACTGCATATGGTAAATAAAAAAGAATGATTGTGGCTATTACTAAATGTTAAAATCACCAACTCTAACTTGCAAGAATTAAGATTATTCATGGAAAAGAATAAGATGATTTGGTTGCATATGAACTCAGGAAGAGAGCCTTTAAGGCAGAAGCATTTCCTTAAGACATTTTAATGAAAACAGATGATGAAGTGTAAGTCACTGCTTTCTTTAATGAATGATACATCTGAAACCATTGTCTCAAGGACTCTGATTTGCCTATGAAAGTATCCATATCCAAGTGGTATAAAATGATGCATTAAGTAATCAAGGTAAAAAAAACTTCATAAAACCTCTGAGAGGAAGTACTCGTGTGCTATTCTTGTCGAATAGAGAATTCTAGAAGGATGTTAGAGATCTGTCTCAGGTTGGGGGAAGCACTGTTGGCTATGGATATCCGGTACCAGTGAGCCTCAATTATCGTGAACGCTGATTTTTGCCAGACAGGTTGTGTTGTGCAGGTGTATTAAAAATAGCAAACCAGTGTGTCTTTATGGACCCGTCAATACTTTCCAGATTCAAAAAAGCATAGAACATAAAAAAAGTCAGCCTTTCTCTATAAAGTGGCCCCAATACTATGCAAAAGTGGCGCTTGTTTCAGAGGTATTTTCTCTGGGGTTCTGGCATGTCTTATACATCCTTCCTGGGAATAGTATCATGAATTTGGGAAACTCTGTGAGAGGCCTTCTCAACGGGTTGAAGGAACAGGGGAGTAAAAGACGAGGAAGAAAGTGGAGAGATGCCGGATGCCTCACAGCTGCTCCCTTCTGCCCACCTCTTATTTATTTGTTTTTATTTGTTTGACTGCACTGGGCCTTCATTGTGGCACGAGGGTTCTTTGGTTGGGGCATGCAGGATCTTCTTCCCTAACCAGGCATCGAACCTGGGCCCCCTGCACTGGGGGCGTGGAGTCTTAGCCAGTGGACCACCAGGGAAGTCCCCTTTCTGCCCATCCTTCAATGAAGCGACTCCAGTAAGCCAAGGACGTGGGGCTGATCTCAGAGGTGATGGGGGCGGTGGGGAAGCAGCTGTTCACCCGGTGCTCTGGACAAGGCTTCGGCTCCAGGGAGGCGGACAGAGAGGCAGCCTGGTTCCCCGCAGGCCCTTGAGTCGTAACGTGCGGTGTCTTTGTGCGGGCATCACTAACAGAGAGGAGGCTCAGACAAGGGCTCAGGCCCAGGCGTCCTGAGGAGAGGACAGGGAGCCCCCTTCTCCCTCCCCTCCTCCCATTCCTCTTTGCCCTGAGAGCCGACGCCCAGGAACAGGGCTGTGCAGTGAAACACAGAGTAAACGGGCCTTATTTGCTACTGAAAGCAGAGGAGCACAGCAGCTTAACTGACACACAATTATTTAGACATTAGTTGTTCTTAGCGCAGCTGATGGCTTCCCTGTTGGCTCAATTGGTAAAGAATCCGCCTGCAATGCAGCAGACAGGGGTTTAATCCCTGAGTCGGGAAGATCCCCTGGAGAAGGAAATGGCAACCCACTCCAGTGTTCTTGTCTGGGAAATCCCATGGACAGAGGAGCGTACTGAGCTACAGTCCACGGGTCGCAAGGGTTATGCATGACTTGGCGACTAAACCACCCCACCACCAAAGCAGCTGAGGCCTTCCAGGGAGGGAGTTCGGACCCAGCTGATGTCTGCCTACCGCTACGGAACTTGAGGTGTTTTCACCATTTCATTAACTTGTGTTCTCACTTGTGTATGACAGCGGTTTTAGTCAACTCAGGCTCCCACCATGGCCTGGGAGGCTTCAGCAGCAAACGTTTACGTTCTTGCAGTTCTGGTGGCTGGGGGTCCACGTGCCAGTACGTGGGTTTCCAGCAAGACGCTCTTCCCGGCTTGTACTTCTGCCTTCCTGCTGTGTCTTCACATAGGTGGGTGAGGGAGAGACAGGACAGACAGATACACACTCACACTCCAGGCTTTCTGGCATCTCTTCCTACAAAGGCAATAATCCCATCATTCGGACTCTACCCTCATGACCTCCTAACCCTAAGGAGGCCCTTTCAAAGGCCTCATCTCCAAATACCATTACACTGAGGTTAGGGGGTCAGCATATGAATTTTGGGTGAACACCATTCAACTTTTTAGTCAAAGCTACTTTATATGTATAAAAGTAATATATTTTTAAGATTAAAAATATAAATATGACATGAGATAGCCTCTGTGTATTTAAATTTTAAGGTAAAATGAATTTCCCAGTTTATTTTGGATTTACTAAATATCAAAGAAACAAAAAACAGACTCACGCATCCCCGGAGGGGCCCCCTCCATGAATTCTGATCACAGACCTTCATCTGGGTGGTGTTACTGGAGGCCGTTTTCTTACCAAAGTGTGGGCCCAGAAGCAGGGCCCTGGCGGTGGGCCTGGACAGGATCTGACCCTTGGGGAGGGCTCACTGTAATGACTTACCCAGAGGAGCTTTGAATGCCGTGAAAGTTAATCCAGACAGCAGGGTTTGAACCGTTATCTGACTCCCGAGCCCATTTTTAACAAGGTATGTGTGCTAGCTTCCTTTTTTAAAACAGCTTTTAACATGTTTATTACTTTAAAAATTTATTTAGCTGCACTGTGTCTTGGTTACGGCCTGTGGGATCTAGTTCCCTGATCAGAGATCGAACCTGGGCCCCTGTGCATTGGGGACACAGTCTCAGCTACTGGACTACCAGGGGGTCCCCAGCTGTCTTTTTTCTGTTGATGGCTAATTTTATTTTTATTTCCTCCCCAGCTTTATTGAGATGTAATTGACATACAACATTGTGAATGTTTAAGGCGTATAACATTTGCTTTGATGTATTTATTATGGCAAAATGATTGCTACCATAGTATTGCCAACTATGTATTAGTAACAACTCCGTCTTGTTATATAATTGCTATTTCTTTTTTGTGGTGAGACTATTAAATATCTGTTCTCTTTGCAGGGTTCAAACATAGGACACAGTATTACCTGTAATCATCAAGCTGTGCCTTAGATGCCTAGAACTTGTTAATCTTATAATCTTAGGTATATCACATCTTATATATCCATTCATCTGTTAATGGATACTTAGATTGTTTTCCTATCTTAGGTATTATGAGTAATATTGCAAGGAATATGGGATTGCAGATAACTCTATAAGGTCTTGATTTTTAACTCCTTTGGATAAATACCTATAAGTAGGATTGCTGGATCATATGGTAATTCTGATTTTACTTTTTTGAGGAATTGCCAGAGTGGCTTTCATAATGGCTATACCAACTTGCATTCCCACCAATGGTGCATGAGGGTTCCCTTTTCTCCACATCCTCCCAACATTTGTTATTTGTGTTCTTTTTGATGATAGCCATTCTCCCTGGTGTGAGCTAATAACTCATTGTGGTTTCAATTTACATTACCCTGATGATTAGTGAATTCCAGCACCTTTTCATGTAATTATTGGCCATTTGAGTGTCTTCTTTGGAAAATAGATTCTTCCACTGACTTTTAAATTGGATTGTTTGTTTTTTGCTGTTGAGTTGTATGAGTTCTTTATATATTTTGGATAGTAAGCCCTTATTAGATAAAAGAAAAGTGAAAGTGAAGTCGCTCAGTCGTGTCTGACTCTTTGCAACCCCATGGACTGTAGCCTACTAGGCTCCTCCGTCCATAGAATTTTCCAGGCAAGAGTACCAGAGTGGGTTCCATTTCCTTTTCCAGAGGATCTTCCCAACCCAAGGATCGAACCCAGGTCTCCTGCATTGCAGGCAGATGCATTATTGTCTGAGCCACCAGGGAAGCCTCTTATCAGATATATGATTTGCAAATATTTTCTCCCATACAGTATGTTGCTTTATTATTTTGTTGATATGCAAAAGCTTTGATGTAGTCCTGCTTTTTTTAAAATTTGGCTTCAGGGCATGTGGGATCTCAATTCCCCAGCCAGGGATTGAACCCATGCATTGGAAGATCGAAGTCCTAACAACCACTGGACCACTGGGCAAGTCCCTATTCCCACTTACTTGTTTTTGCTTTTATTGCTTGCAGTTTTGGCGACACGTCCAAGAAATCACTGCCAAGACCAATGCCAAGGGGCTTTTCCTTCTGTGTTTTCTTCTAGAAGTTTTATATCTTAATAGCTTGTGTCTTGTGGTATAAGATTTATATCTTATATCTTGTGGTTTTATATCTTAAATTTAAGTCTCTAATCCATTCCAAGTTCATTTTTGGGAGTGGTGCACATTCTTCCACTTGTTATTCAGGTTTCCCAATACCATGTATTGAAGAGACCATATCTACATAGATTTATTTCTGGGCTCTCAATTCTGTTCCATTGGTCTCTGTGTCTATTTTTATGCCAGTACCATACTGTGTTGATTACTACAGCTTTGTAGTACAGTTTGACATCAGAAAGTGTGGTGCCTCCAACTTTGTTCTACTTTGCCATAATTTCTTTGACCATTTGGAGGTCTTTTGTGCCTCCGTATAGATTTTAGGGTAGTTTTTGTATTTCCATGAAAAATATTATTGGAATTTTGATAGGAATTGCTTTGAATCTGTAGCTGGTTTTGGGTAATAGGAATATTTTAACAATATTAATTCTTCCAATCCATGAACATGGGCTATCTTTCCACTTGTTTGTATCTTTTTCAGTTGCTTTCATCAAAGTTTTATAGTTTTCAATGTACAGATCTTTCACCTTTTTGGATAAGTTTATTACTAAGTATTTTATTATTTTTGATACTGTTGTCAATGGGCTTGTTTTCTTTACTTCTTTTTCAGGTGTTTTATTGTTAGTATATAAAATCACAACTGTTCCTATATTTTGATTTTGTAACCTGCAATTTTATTGATTTAGCTGTTACTTCTAGCAGTTTCTTCACTGAGTTGCTAGGATTTTTAAAATATAAAATCATGTTATCTGCAAACAAAGACACTTCACCTTCTTGCTTTCATTTCTTTTTCTCATGTGCTTGCTCTGGCTGGGACTTCCAGTACTGGGTTGAATAGGAGTGGCATCAATGGACACCCTTTCCTAGTTTCTGTTGTTATAGGGAACGCTTTCACCATTGAATATAATGCTGGCTGGGGGTTTATCACCGACGGCCTTTATGTGTGTTCTTTCTGTATTCAGTTTGTTAGGAGTTTTACCATGAAAGCATGTTGTATTTTTGTCAAATGCTTTTCCTCCATCTACTGAGATGAGTCTCCAATTTTTATCTTTCATTCTGTTCATGTGGTGTATCACGTTGGTTGTCTTGTGTATCCTGAACCGTCCTTGCATCCCAGTGAATAAATCCCACCTGATCATGTTGTGTGTTAGTTTTGTAAGAATGCCACAAAAAAATTACCACAAGCTGGGTGGCTTAAAACAACAGGAATGCATTGTCTCAAAGATCTGGAGGTCAGACATCTGAAATCTGTGCCTCTGAAAGCATGGGCAGGACCATACTCCCTTTGAAGCCTGTAGGGGACAGCTCTTCCTTCCTTTTCCTGGCCCTGGCTGTTGGTGTTAATTCTTGGCCTTTCTTGGCTTGCAGCAGCAACTCTTGCTCTCTGTACTATCTGTCGCATCATCGTGTTCTCTCCCTGTGTCTTCACACCATCTGATAAGGACTCCAGCCGTATTGGATTAGGGACCACCCTATCCCACTGACCAGTTGATTCCAACGAGATGGCCTCATTGCATCTGAAAAGACCCTGGTTCCAAACAAGTCACACTTTGAGGTTCTGGGCATATCTTTTGTTGTTGTTGTCGTGTGTGTGTGCTTACTTTGTTGTTGAGAGGGACACAATTCAACCTGTAACTGTATGCTAGAAAATTTTCCATCTTTGGTGTGGACTATGTTTATAAAGCTGTGGGTGAAAAAGGAGCGTGGCGAATTACCAAAATCATCCAGTTATTTGTACTACATTAAACATCTGTACCTTTTGTCCTGGAGGCTTCCCAACGTGATTAGTGAGGGTGTGTGGTTAACTTGGCAAAGACACCTTCAATTCAGCCTGATAATCAGTATCCTCTGAGCCAAAAGTCCCTCTCTGGAAATTTAAAAATAAGTTAGAGGAGAAGGGGGTGACAGAAGATGAGATGGTTGGATGGCATCACCGACTCAATGGACATGAGTTTGAGCAAGCTCCAGGAGTTGGTGATAGACAGGGAAGCCCGACGTGCTGCAGTCCATGGGGTCGCAAAGAGTCAGACACGACTTAGCGACTTAACAACAACAAGCCCCAAAATTCCCCTTAAAAAAGCTTTCAGCAGAGTGCGTAGTCACTCTGGTTAAGTTGACAGCAAAATAATGGGGAGAATTTTCTTAGCATGACCAAAGTGTGGGTGTTTCAGCTTTTTGCTTTGAAGGATCTTACACTCGAGGATGTTGCTTTATAAAATACGGGGATGCCTCGCCTCAATTCTCGTAGGTAGCCAGAGGTCAAACACAGAAGTATTTGAATGTGTCTTCCAAAATGTATCCTTAGGAATGCAAAGAAAAGGTATTCCAAATGTTAGGTTTATTCCTGGCAAATTCTTTTTTGATGCTTCTCTTAAATGTTTTGCCATTTGGTTTGGGAAAGTGTTCAGGCATCTTTGCCACCTCATTATGGACTGTTTCCAAGGCTTTTGAGGAGCTGCCATAAACAGCAGATCCAGAGCTGAGGATAAAGCACTTGTTTCATATGGGTTATATCATGCCTGCTAAGAATGGGAATATTAAATGGGCTGTTAAAAAATTTAAGATACCTTGCCAATAATTTTGCAAGGTAGATGTGTTATATGACTTTTGATTATGTTAAGTTTCATATAGCAAGTTCACATCGATGCAAAAAAGAAAATGAAAACTAGTGACTTCTTTCAAGAATTATTTGCACTTTATTGCCTGAATCTTTGTTGAGTTAATGAACATCAAAACCATTGTATCAACATGCAGGTGTGAAGTGCTGCTTCAACATAAATGTAGTAAGAGAATGTCTTTATGAAAATTCAAGCCATAGCAGGTGTAATAACAGACAGTGAAACCTTTCTTCCCGTTATTCTGGTGCTCTAGTTTCCATGAAAAGTGCTAGAGAGCATCTGGACAAGCTATAGAAGGAGAAAGCCCAGCCCTCCCTCCCCTCCCGGCTGTTCAAGTGCTCAGTTCAGTTCAGTCGCTCAGTCATGTCCGACTCTTTGCGACCCCATGAATCGCAGCACGCCAGGCCTCCCTGTCCATCACCAACTCCCGGCGTTCACTCAGACTCACATCCATCGAGTCAGTGATGCCATCCAGCCATCTCATCCTCTGTCGTCCCCTTCTCCTCCTGCACCCAATCCCTCCCAGCATCAGAGTCTTTTCCAATGAGTCAACTCTTCGCATGAGGTGGCCAAAGGACTGGAGTTTCAGCTTTAGCATCATTCCTTCCAAAGAAAACCCAGGGCTGATCTCCTTCAGAATGGACTGGTTGGGACGAAGCACACAGTGTTTAAATCTGAGAATGTTGTCAAAGCAAATGCAGGAATGTCAGCGAAAATGCCTATACGTGGCCAGTGGTTACTAGAAGACAGTTTTTTTTTTTTTAATCTCTCAATTTCAGGTGTCCAACTGACTTTGAAAGTTTGTATTTTACCATATTAGTGATGATGGGACAAATTTTGATTTGTTTTCTTCGAGCTCAGTGTGTTTCAGGTTCCAAATCATATATCAGCCTTGCCTTCAGCAATAGGAATGAATTGTTTTAAAGATTTATTTTTCTCTCTCAATAGAGCCTTCTTTTGTGATTGGAATTTCTGAGAGTGACCATTCAGAGCTGATTCCTTGCAGTTTATTATGCAGTTTATGCAGTTTAGGGAGTTGAACAATGTACTTTTAAAAATATATGTACTTGGGTTAAAGCGACACTAAGATATCATTCCGGAGAAGGCAATGGCACCCCACTCCAGTCCTCTTGCCTGGCAAATCCCATGGATGGAGGAGCCTGGTGGGCTGCAGTCCATGGGGTCACACAGAGTCGGAAACGACTGAGCAACTTCACTTTCATGCATTGGAGAAGGAAATGGCAACCCACTCCAGTGTTCTTGCCTGGAGAATCCCAGGGATGGGGGAGCCTGGTGGGCTGCTGTCTCTGGGGTCGCACAGAGTTGGACATGACTGAAGTGACTTAGCAGCAGCAGCAGCAGCAGCAGCAGCAAGATATCACTCCAGACGACTGGAATGGATGACTCTAAAACACTGGCAACGCCAAGTGCCGGCGAGGACGGTGGAACAGCAGGATCTCTCGTTCGTCGATGGTGGGGGTGCAGAATGGCACAGCTGCTTTGGAAGACAGTTTGCAGTTTCTACAAAGCTGAGCATGTTTTCACTGCACGATCCAGCAATCATGCTCCTACGTATTCTTCTAATCAATTGAAAACTAGGTCCACGTGGAACCCTGAACGCAAACATTTACAGTATAGCACTTTTATTCATAGTGGCCCCAAATGGGAGCAAACCCCAAATTCCTTCAGCAGTAAATGGATAAACAATGGTACATCCGGGAGAAGGAAATGGCAACCCATTCCAGTATTCTTGCCTAGAGAATCCTGTGGACAGAGGAGCCTGGTGGGCTGCTGTCCATAGGGTCGTACAGTCAGACACGACTGAAGCGGCTTAGCAGCAGCAGCATGATACACCCATACCATGGACTATGCCTCAGTGATGAAACCAGTAGACACACTCATTCTTATCCGTGTACCATAGGCTGGTGCTTAATGTCACAGTGTGAACTTCAGTTAGTAATAATGGACCAACAGTAGTTCATCAGTTATAACAAATGCATCACACTAGTACAAGTTGTAAACCTGAGTGTGTGGGAGTCTGGGGGAGTTTGGGGGAATGATCTGTGCTTTCCGATCTATCCTGCAAACCTAAAACGATTCTTAAGAAAGTGAAAGAAAGAGTCAGTTGTGTCTGACTCTTTGCAACCCCGTGAACTGTAGCCCACCAGCCTCCTCTGTCCATGAAATTCTCCAGGCAAGAATACCACAGTGGATAGCCATCCCTCTTCCGGGGGGATCTTCCCGATCCAGGTATTGAACCTGGGTCTCTTACACTGCAGACAAATTCTCTACCATCTGAGCTACCAGGGAAGCCCTGGTCTTAAAAAAATCTATTAAAAAAATCTTTCAAGTCATGAAAAGACATGGAGAAAACTTAAATGCACGTGGCTAAATGGAAGAAGCCAGTCTGAAAAAGCTGCGTACTGTGTGACTCCAGCTTTATGACATTCAGCAAAAAGTAAAATTCTAGAGGCAGTAAAAAGAGTGATGTGGGATGTCCCTGGTGGTGCAGTGAATTGCAGTCTACTCACCAGTGCAGGGGACACATTCAATCGGGTTCTATCGGATTCGATCCCTGGTCCGGGAAGATCCCACAGCTGCGGAGCATCTAAGCCCATGTACCACGGCTGCTGAGCCCGAGCTCTGGGGCCTGAGAGATGCAGCCACTGAAGCCTGCATGCCCTTGTGATGGTGGGGACTTGTCTGCATTTAAACGATAGGCTGTGTCACCAAGAGCAAACCTTAATGGAAACTGTGTTAACGCCTTACTGACCGGGGGACTTTTTGCAGTAACTGACCCCTGTGGCTATTTGTTATGTAAGCGAAAATTGAAATATTTCTAGTCAATAACATTCGGGTGACAAAAGATGTATCCATATTGACCAGAGGGTCAGTAATGTATAATTAAGTATCTGTATTAGTTCATCCATTGTAACGAACGTTCTGTAGGAATGAAAGATGTAAGTAATAGGGGAAACTCCCGTGGGGTGGTTGGGAGTTCCTGGAGACTGTACTTTCAGCTCAGTTTCTCTGTACACTTAAAACTTCTCCAAAAGTTTGCCTATTAATTTAAAAAAATTAGCCAAAGGTGAAAGGAAATTCAAATTTCAGTCTCCATAAATGAAATTCTGCGGGGCACACACCCGGGGCGCTTTCGTGGGGTAACTGCACCCGCATCACCGTCCACATGGCCAGATGGGAGGAGGCCTCCAGGGCCTCTGCTCTGTGCTGAGCACTGGTTCTGCTTTGAAATCTTCAGGGAGTTCCCTCCCCGCCTGTCCTGGAGTCGCTTCCCAGCCACCTCCCCGAGTGGGCAGCCCAGGTTCTCATCTGTTGAATGAGGGTCATTGTTCTTTTCCTTTCTCTTAAGTTTCTTCTAATTCGACTCGTCACATCCACAGGGAGGTTGTTGAGAGAGTGATAATCAGAAACGTGGGTTAACTTACGGGATGAATGAGGTCCCCACCAAAACATCAAGGTAGAGATCGGGGGAGGTGGAGCTGATGTCAAACCAGGTTAGCCGCACTGTGATGGATGGAGGTTTTTACGACTGGAAAGGAACATCATTGATTAAAAAAAAAAATGCCAGCAGGCAAAGGACTGGTCAAGCCCTTACATCTTTGAACTTAGCAGTGTGTTGTGTAGTGGGAAGGTTGGGCTTGAAGGCAGAAGAGCGTGGGCTGGAACTTCCCCTGTCCACCCTGGCAGCCGAGGGACTTAGCTTGGAGCTCAGCCTGTCTGCAGCTCAGTTTCTTTGTCTGTAAAATGGGCAAGCTGATACGGTCAGATAACACACTGCACGCCCTCCCCAGGGCCTGTGCAGCCCTAGAGGGCTGAGAGAGGGGCTCGCCACACAGGTTTAATTTTGAGTCGAATGGACTGCCAGTTTCATTCTTTCTTTCGATTCCTCTGACTGGTACTCCTTTGACAAAGCTCTTTCCTGGTCCTCCTCGGGCTTTAGAAACACATGGATCAAAAGGGACCACGTGTCCTCCTAGGGACACGTACAGAGTGGCCGGGAATGACCACTCCCCGGCCTTTTCTGTGATGATCATGGTTCTCTCTTTTTGTCCTTTTTCTTTTCTTCCATATTATTAACTCCTGTTCTGACATTTTCTTTGACTTGCTGTTTTTTTTTAATACTACTTATTGGGTAGGACACTGGGGCTGGCATCCTGAGTTTACCAACTGCATCTGTGCCCAAATTGCTTCGCTTTTCTGAAACCCAGTTTCCTCCTCTGTAAAATGTGATGAACACAGTGTCTACTGTAAAAATTTAAGTATTCAATATGTGGATAAACATAAAGTTCTCAGAACAGTACAGCTACCTGGCGAGTATTCAACAAATGATGAGCTGTTTTCCTTTTTAAAGTATGTTTAGTTATTTATTTGCCTGTGTTGGGTCTTAGTTGCAGCACACGGGATCTTGGGTCTTCATTGCAGCGTGCCAACTCTTAGCTGTGATCTGACCGGAGATTGAACCCAGGTCCCTGCACTGGGAGCGTGGAGTCTTAGCCACTGAACCACCAGGAAGTCCTGATGATATCAGCTATCTTTAAACTTTTTACTTTGAAATCATTTAGACTCACAAGAAGTTGAAGAAACAGTGTAGGAAATTCTCCTGAAACCATTGCAGCTTCATCTAATGATGGTATCTTCCATAGTGACAATGCTTCATGAAACCCAGGAAGCTGCCCTTGGTACAACAATATTAAGCACAGACCTTGTTTGGATTTCACTCTTTTTCATGCTGGCTTTTGTGTGTTCGTGTGTGTGTGTGTGTACAGTTCTGTGACGTTTCAGGACACACCTTCATTCGACCACCACCCTCGTAGGATGCAGGATTGTCCTGTTTGCACAAAGCCTGTCCCGTCACGGTCACCCCTTCCTGGACACCGTGGATCTGTTCTCTGTCACTTTTGGAGAACGTCATGCAAGGGGAATCACACCTTTGAAGATCGCCCTTCCACTCAGTGTGATGACCTTGAGACCCATCCAGGTTGTTCCTGGGACAGCAGTCCTTGCCTTTTCACTGCGGAGCCGTGGCCCTGAGGTCGTTCGTCCATTGACTGCTTGAAAGACATTTGGGTTGTTGTCAGTTCTTTGGCTATTACAGACAACGCTGCTGTGAAAACTTATGTCCACTTTGTGTGTGAGCGTTTTTCATTTCCTAAAATTGTGATTGCTGAGTCATGTGTGAAGGGTATGTTTAACTTAAAAAAAAAACCAAAACCGTCAAGCTATTTTCTCTGGTGCCGTCCCATTTTACATTTCTGCCAGCAATGTAGGCGACCTCCAGTTTCTCTGCACTGCTGTGTTTTATTTTTGCCATCCTAGGAGCCGTGAGGCAGTATCTCACTGTTACTTTAATTTGCATTTCCCTAATGGCTAGTGGTGTTGGGCATCTCCTCATGAACTTATTTGTCATCTGTATATTCTCTTTAGTGATGGACTGGTTTCCGGCCTTTTGCTCCTTTTAAAAATTGGATTCCTTGTGTTCTTACTATTGAATTTAGAAAGTTCATATGTTCAGCATACAAGTCCTTTGTTAGATATGTGGTTTGCAAATGTTTTCTCCCTTTATGTGGCATCCCCTTGCAGGATGTTTTTTAGAGTGAAAGTTTTTAATTTATTGAATTTTTTCCTTTATCGATCATGCTTTTATTATGTCTGCAATTTCTTTGCCTAACCCTGAATTGTAAAGATTTTTCTCCTCTGTTTGTTCCTAAAAGCTTTATATTTTTACGTGTTACATTGACATCTAGGATCTATTTTGATTTAATTTTTGTTTAAGTATGAGGTTTAGATTGAAATTCTTTCCTTTTCTTTGAGTATGGATAAACAATCATTCCGACACCATTTATTGAAGACACTATACTTCCTCCAGTCAGTTGCTTTTGTGTCTTTGTAAAAAAGATTCATTGGCCATACTGATGAGCTATTTCTGTGTTCTTAAATCTGTTGTATTGATCTGTGTGTCTATGCCTCCGCCAATAAATACCCCGCTGTCTTGATTACAGAGTGAGCCTCAAAACGGGGTACTATAACTCGTCTCTCCTTATTCTTCTTTTCCCAGATTGCTTTTAGTTATTTTAGTTCTTTTGCCTTTCCCTATACATTTTAGAAGAAGATTGTCTTTGTTCGACAACAAATGCTTTGCTGAGATCAGCTGTTATTTTAAATACTGTTATTACATTTCTCATTCTGTATTTGTTTTATTGTCTCACTTTATCGCTCTCACAATTTCCTAGAACCAAAGTGGGCTTTAGAGATCACTTAGCGTGATTCCACTGATTCCTGTGGAGACAATGTCATCTTCCTTCAGAATAGATTCAGCACTGGTGAGTGCTGCTAAGATCACTCGGGGTTAACTGGTTGAGGGTCGGGGTTCGCAGCTTCTCAGTCTTTCATCTGAAGAATTTTGGTCTCTGGAAGAATTTTAGTGCTTTCATCTGAAGGATTTTCAATTCGTCACAAGGCTTCTCCCCCGCTAAACCTACTGAATCTCTTCTTTTTCCCTTATATTGTTCTACTTTCTTGAAAGACATTATTTTAGAATTTGCCGTTGAGTGCTAAAGATAACCTGATCAATGGTGTGGAGTCCCCTTGGAAACTTGTTAAAAGTGCAAGTTCCTGTAACCGGGGATTTTTATTCAGTAAGTGTGGTGTGCAGCTCAGGAACCCACAATTTTTGTTTGTTTGTTTGGGTGTTTGTGAACTTTTTGTTTTGTATTGGGGTATAGCTGATTAACAGTGTTGTAATAATTTCAGATGAACACCGAAAGGACTCAGCCATACATATACATGGATCCATTCTCTCCCAGACTCCCCTCCCATCCAGGTTGCCATCTAACGTTGAGCAGAGTTCCATGTGCTGGTCAGTAGGTCCTTGCTGGTTATCCATTTTGGATATAGCAGTGTGTGCATGTCCATCCCAAATTTCCTAACTATCCCTTCCTCCGGCAACCATACATTTGTTCTCCAAATCAATGAGTCTTTCTGTTTTCTAAGTTCACTTGTATCATTTCTTTTTAGATTCCACATATAAGGGATGTCATGCGACGTTTCTCCTCCTCTGTCTGACTTACTTCCCTGTCTGACTGTCTCTAGGTCCAGCCATGCTGCTGCAGATGCTTTACGTCATCCTTTTTAGTGGGTAAGATTGCACTGCATGTGTTCCACGTCTTCCTTATCCTTTCCTCTGCTGATGGACATCTAGATCACTTCCATGTCTCGGCTATTATAAACAGTGCTTCCGTGAACGTGGGGATGCATGTATCCTTTCAGATCATGTTTTTCTCCAGATATATGCCCAGGATGGCATCGCAGAGTCATTTGGTAGCTCTGGTTTTAGTTTTTTGAAGAACTTCCATACTGTTCTCCATAGTGGCTTCACCAGGTTACATTCCCACCTACAGTTTTGGAGGGTTCGCTTCTCTCCACACCCTTTCCAGCATTTGTTGTGTGTGTTTTTTTTTTTTTTTTGGTGATAGCCTTTCTGGCTGGTGTGAGGGGATGTCTCATTGTAGTTTTGATTTGCACTTCTCTAATGGAAAATAGATGGGGAAACAGTGGAAACACTGTCAGACTTTATTTTGGGGGGCTCCAAAATCACTGCAGATGGTGACTGCAGCCATGAAATTAAAAGATGCTTACTCCTTGGAAGAAAAGTTATGACCAACCTAGATAGCGTATTCAAAAGCAGAGACATTACTTTGCCGACTAAGGTCCCTCTAGTCAAGGCTATGGTTTTTCCTGTGGTCATGTATGGATGTGAGAGTTGGACTGTGAAGAAAGCTGAGCACCGAAGAATTGATGCATTTGAACTGTGGTGTTGGAGAAGACTCTTGAGAGTCCCTGGGACTGCAAGGAGATCCAACCAGTCCATTCTGAAGGAGATCAGCCCTGGGATTTCTTTGGAAGGAATGATGCTAAAGCTGAAGCTCCAGTCCTTTGGCCACCTCATGCGAAGAGTTGACTCATTGGAAAAGACTCTGATGCTGGGAGGGATTGGGGGCAGGAGGAGAAGGGGACGACCGAGGATGAGATGGCTGGATGGCATCACGGACTCGATGGAGGTGAGTCTGAGTGAACTCTGGGAGTTGGTGATGGACAGGGAGGCCTGGCGTGCTGCGATTCATGGGGTCGCAAAGCGTTGGACACGACTGAGCGACTGACCTGAACGGAACTGAACATTAGTGATGTTGAACCTTCCCGTGGGCCTATTGGCCGTCTGTGTGTCTTCTTTGGAGAAATGTGTACTTTACGTCTTCTGCCCAGTGTTTGAGTGGGCTGTTTGTTTTGATGCTACTTAGTGTCATGAGCTGTTTGTAAATTTTGGAGACTAATCCCTTATTGGTCACATCCTTGGCAGATGTTTTCTCCTGATCTGCAGGTTGTCTTTTCATTTTGTTTATTGTTCAGGATCCCACAATTTGAAGAGGCACGTCAATGACCCTGATGCAGGGAGTCTGGATCCACCTAAGACTGAGGGCGATTGAGAAGTCACATGACCTTGGAGTCACAGATGTGGGGTCAGCTTCTCACTCGCCTGTTTATTAGCTCTGTGCTTTGGTTTCTTCATCTATAAAATGGGAATAACACATCTGGTTTCCAAGTCTCTTTTCTGTGTGTGAAGTTGGTACCCACATCAGTGAAGACCACTTCCTTCCTCCTTCCTCCTTAATGAACTGGGAAGTTTGACGTGCATTTGAGGTAAGAACAGTGTCACCTGTTTAACAAACCACTTCACTTTCCTCTTGATCACTGGGAGACCACCCTTGCCGGCCCCTTGGGATCTGGGTAGGGTCATGTGACTGGTTCTGGCCAATGGAATGTGAGCATGGCCAGGGTGTGTCACTTCTGGATTGAGAGGCCAAGTCTGACCTCCCTGTGTGTGTCTGTGTCCCTTCTGGCTGCTTGACACCCAGATGACACTGCAGTAAGAAGGTGGTGGCAGCTTAAGTCCCTGAGTCACTGTGGTGATTTGGAAAAGAACTAAACCTTTGTTGTTTTAAACCACTGAGATTTAAGGGGATGGGTGAGTGATAATTACTCCAATTAATATACTGATGGATATTTAGAAGTGTAAAGCAAAATTATCTTTTGAATATTATATTTATTATACTACCGTAAATACTTCATTTTTATTGAGCTACAGGAAATACATTATGAAGCATGCAGGCAATTTTGTCGGAGGCTGTAACACAAGATATTCCTTTGTGATTATAGACTTTCTTTTCAAACTGGAATATATGTGAGTTTTATGTATTGGTAAAGAAAGAAAGTGAAGTTGCTCAGTCATGTCCGACTTTGTGAACCCATGAACTGTAGCCTACCAGTCTCCTCCATCCATGGGATTTTCCAGGCAAGAATACTGGAGTGAGTTGCCATTTCCTTTTCCAGGAGATCTTCCCAACCCGGGTCTCCCGCATTGTAGGCAGACGCTTTACTGTCTGAGCCACCAGGGAAGGCCAAGTATATGTATTGGTGGCCTTATGTAATTCTCAAGCACCAGAAGGCAGCTCAGGTGTCCAGGTGAACGTCAGGATAATCGTCTCTTAAGGATAAGGGCCATCGGGAATTAGAATGGCAGAAGCAGCAGTCTTGGAGGGTCTCCTCTGCCGAGGAGGTGGTCTGACAGTCTAGCGTGGGCGGGCATTCTTCTACTGGGAGAGAAGTGCTGGGCACTGGGAGGAAAGACGGTACCATTTCTCACTGTAAAACAGAAGGTTCTTCTATTCCATGGAGTGGCTGCCCAGGGCCTGTGTCCGAGGCGTTTAACTGTTTGTCTCCAGTGACCTCAACATAGGAGGGAGATGGGCCCCTTCTCAGGTGGAGGCTCAGTGTGTGCTCCATTAATAAAAGTCACAGATCTCAGGACAGCATGTCAGGAGGGAAGCAGGCCTGTTCACCACTTTCAGATGCCTTCTTTTTTAAAATTATTTATTTTAATTGGGGGCTAATTACTTTACAGTATTGTAGTGGTTGCCATACATTGACATGAATCAGCCATGGGTGTACAGGTGTCCCCTTGAACCCCTCTCCCACCTCCCTCCCCACCCGATCCCTCAGGGTCATCCCAGTGCACCGGCCCTGAGCACCCTGTCTCATGGATCTGGACTGGCGATCTCTTTCACATATGGTAATATATATGTTTCGATGCTATTCTCTCAAATCACCCACCCTCGCCTTCTCCCACAGAGTCTGAAAGTCTGTTCTTTATATCTGTGTCTCAAAAGATGCCTTCTTGACTTAGAAGTTTTTCCTTCTGGAAGGATTTATATTTTCATTATCATTCAGTTCTAAATAATTTTTGATGAATGAATTATTTAAAAGTTCATTGGTTAATTGTAGACATTGGAGGATTTTTTTTTTCATTTCTGTTAATTGATTTCTGGTTTGATTTCACTGTGATCAGTGAATGCGCTCAATGTAATTTCCATCTTTAGAGATTTGCTGAGACTTGCGTTCTGGCCCAGCAGGAGGTCAGTTGTTGTAAACATTCTGTTTACTCCTGAAAATGAGGCATGTTCTACAGTTGTTGAGTATGGAAGAGTGTTTGTAGTGTTGTTCAATTAAAAAGTGTGTCAGACCAGCTTTATGCTGCTTATAAGAGACAGTTTTTACATTAAGGACATAGAGATGTTAAAAGCAAAAGGATAGAAAATTTGAATTTTTTCAGTTCGTACTGCTAGCTTCTGAGAGATGTGTGTTGGAATATTTCACTGTGATTAGGGATGAGTGCTTATGCTTACCTGTCCCTCATTTCCTTCCCTTTTTGCTATGTATGGTTCAAGCAATATTACATTTATTACATTTATACAAAATATAAGATTGCTATATCAGCCTGATGATAGTGATTTTTCCCATAAAGTCTACTTTGATTAACAGAGCCCTTCCAGCTTTCTTTTGGTTAGTGTTGGCATGCTCTTATCTTTTTAAAAAGCCTATTACCATCAACCATTTGCCTCCTATGTTTAAAGTACCTCTCTTACAAGCAGTTAAGTTTAATTGTGCATCTAATTTATCAATCTGTTCTGTAATTGGACTAGTCTTTTTGCCTTTGACAAAATTGCAGGTCTGTTTGGGTTTCAAGCTGCCGTCTGACTGTCTGATCTCCACTTGTTCCACCTGTTCTTGTTCATCTTTCTCTTCTTTCTTGCCTTGTTTTTAACCAAGTATTTTTCACTTTTCCATTTTTTCCCTCTCTTCTTTGGCTTGTAGGTTACACATTCTTTTATGTTCTTCTAGTGGTTGCCTTAGATAAGGGCTGACTTATTAAAGGCTGATACAGATGAGTACTTTTCCTGTTTCTTGGCCAATACAAGGACCTAGCTGTTGTTCAGTAGCTAAGTGATGTCTGACTCTTTGCAGTCCCACGGACTATAGCCTGCCAGGATCCTCTGTCCATGAGATTCTCCAGGCAGGCATACTGGGGTGGATTGCCATGCTCTCCTCCTGAGGATCTTAGTGACCCAGGCTTTAACCTGCATCACTTGTGTCCCCTGCATTGGCAGGTGGGTTCTTTACCACTAGCGCCATTTGGGAAGCCCCTAGATGGATCATAGACCTAAATATAAGAGCCAAAGCTATAATACTTCTAGCCCAAGTTCTGGGAAAACTCTAGTAAAGAAATGTACAAAGAAGCAATTGCTGTGTTTAAGTCAGTAACGTCTGTCCCCTTTCATCAGAAGATCGCTGAGTCAGCAGATACAATTAGGATGCTTTTAACTAGTTTTGGAGAAACTAATGATGTGCTGGGACCTGTTAACAACCAGCTATCTGGGGAAAAAAGGAATTGCATATATATCTATACCTATGTACATAAATTACTTATAAATGTTACTGGTGTAGAGTTTTAGTACACAATTTACAGATAACAATAAAGTATCCAATGTTCTTTATCATAAGGTGGATTAGAAATCTTATCACCTTGGTCTAAACTACCCAGGTCTCACTCAAGGTTTTTCTGCTATTTTTACATTTTTTTTTTTATAGCATTGGGTTTCTCTGCTTGTCTGTTCAGATGTGAAGCAGGTAATTCCTCTCCTTTGCTGTGACTGTGCCTTCTAAGTGTGCTCTGCTTGCATCCAGCTGGCAAGTTTTGGGTGGGAGCACCTCACGGTCCCCACCTGAGCGCCTTCCCTTGCAATCGAGAAGGCGCATCTGACCGTAGCCACCTGCTGGGGTGTCCGTGTTCTCTTTCTTGCCCAATGCACAGAGCTCAGCATGTCTTAACAGTAAATGCTAATGTCACAATGAAGAATTTTATTCTTTTCCAGGCCTCTGCACTGTGTAAGGGTAGAGATGGTGTGATGCGCGCCCTTTGGGGGTCAGGTGCTGCCTTTGGCGCTTTCTCCTTCTTTCCACCTCCCTGTGCCGCTCCTTAGGTAAGTTCCATCCTTACTGTCTTTTTAAAAGTGAGAAAACTGAGATCCAGTTAGGAACACTTGCACGAGGGTTCAAGTGGCCAGCCTGGAATTCAAACCCCAGTTCACCTGACTGTAACCGCTGGCTGTCCGGTAACTGGTCAGCAGTCTGTGCTGCTTCTCCTTTATCTTCCAAGTAACCTCGCTGGCCTCTGCTTCCCTTTCTATTAGCAGAACTTAGTGCTCCTTGAAGTTTAGAGGCTGAGGACAGGGCCATTTTGTTTTGGTCATGCGTGAATGTGTCAGTGATACACAACGTGGGTTTTGAAAAAGAAGAAAGCCACAAGTTCGAGGAGCCGCCTCGCTTCCCTCACCTGCACGAGAACCACCACTTGTCCTGAGTGCCTTCCTGGATGTCCCCCCAGCCCTGACTCCTGGAGCTTTCTGGAAGGGTCCACACCTGGGGCCTCCTCCTCCCCAGCCCAGCTGCCTCGTGGCCCTGCCGTGAGCGTTTTAAACACAGATAGGACCATGTCCATCTGTCGACCAGGCTGTGTTAGCAGCTCCATGGCCTTTTGGACGTGGTTCCTCCCCTCAGGGAAACTCCCAGCCTTCTCACGCCCTCCCCGCGCGCTTCTGGGCCCTCTGGGAGTCTGCACCCCCAGCCACATTCACGGCTGTCTTCCTCTCGCCCGTGTCTCCTCTCCTCTTCCTTCCCACCTGCCTGTCGCGGCTCAGGTGTGGTTAGATGCTCCTTCGGCCCCTAGATGCCGCCAGACTCCACAGCCTTCCGAACTCAGGGTGGTGAGGAGCTGAGGGTCTCTGAGGTCCCTGAGAGCAGGGGTGGTAGCCCCATCATAGCACTGGGCCCTTGGAGTCAGTCGGCACGTTTCTGTGGGATGAGTGGGAAATGGAGGTTTGCCTGTTTCAACCACCGGCTCCCCACCCCATTAAACATTTCACTTCTTTTGAGGTGAAGAGTTCAATGTGGAAGAAAATGGGTGGTGGTAATAATTACATTATGTAGATCCAGCGGGAAGGAAAAAACCAGAAGGTGTGACGGATGCAGCTATGCTCGGACAGCGTGCCAGTTAAGAACTGGGTAGGATGCTCCCCTCCCTGGACCCTGGTTCCCAGGAGGTGGGGACATGGGGTACCACGATTGCTGGGGTTCTTCCAGGGCTGTGGCCCTTACGGTCGTACTTGATGGCCGATGGATTGTAAGGTTGGCGTGTATATTGTGCAGAGATAGAGAACTTCTCGAAAGATCTGGAATTCTGATTATTTCCTAATCATGATGGGAGGACAAGTCTCATTGTAAGCGCATAGGAACGTGCTGACTTCTACTGAGTCCCTCTTGTAAAAGCTTGTCTATTCTTCCTTCATATTGTTGAATAAATGACATGGTAACATAAATCAGTACAATTTTATTTTAAGACACCCTCACATGTAAAATATGTACATCAAAATGAATGCAAAGTAATTCAGTGATGATATCCAGGAGGCTGTTCCCAGGAGACTGCCTTCGCTTAAAATACGTTTGGAACTTCTGTTCAGAATTACCCGTGAGAACTTGCACACTCTTGTTTCTAACGCTGGCAGATCTGTCTTTGCAGGACAAATTTGTGAACCAAGTAGGATGTTGAACTGTGTTACTGCCTTGTTTATTGTTTATCAGTTTGCTTACTTTATGTTCATTTGGAGAACCTAGAAGAAAGAAGAAAATCAACCCAGTCTATATTCTAGTTAAAAACTAGTCAGTCCTTGGAAGAAAACTCT
The DNA here is from genome assembly GCF_014754425.2 of Oryx dammah. Taxonomy (NCBI): domain Eukaryota; kingdom Metazoa; phylum Chordata; class Mammalia; order Artiodactyla; family Bovidae; genus Oryx; species Oryx dammah. Next base: position 36,677,085 of record NW_024070191.1, read on the forward strand.
AAACATCATGGTTGTAGAGCCAGAAGGTGCTCAGAGTCTCAGATTTCTCATCTAGTACAAGAAGTCTTTTTTCTGACTCCCTTGCTAGTGCCCTGGGATGGGGTTTTTCTGTATCAGGAAGTCAGGATGCCTGAATTCATTTAAGGAAGCAAAGTCCTCTCAGGCCATCTTTTCCTTTTTTAAATAGGGATGTGCTTAGTCTTGTCCAGCTCTTTGCAGCCTTTTGGACTATAGCTGCTCAGGCTCTTCCGTCCATGGGATTCTCCAGGCAAGAATACTGGAGTGGGTTGCCGTTTCCTCCTCCAGGGGACATTCCCAGCTCAGGGACTGAACCCACTTCTCCTGCTTCCCCTGCATTGGCAGTCAGATTCTTTACCACTGCACCACCTCGGAAGCCCTCAAAATCTGTAGAGCATGCAAGATGCAATAGAAAGAGGAAGAACCTAGAAAGAGCTTGTTTGATTAGGTCTCATGAACTGTGCCAACACACACAGGTGGGTTTACCTATGTAAACCTAGGTGCTTTGCTTGTAAAAGCAAGGTCAGCCTCTCTGTCCAAGCTATTGTAGGACTATAGGGACCATTCATTCCTTTACTCAGTAATGGCTATATTTAGATGCCATTGACCCTGGTGGTGTTAAAAAAGGAGATAGAGTCATGTGAGAGAGTGATTCTGGGGGTGTGTGCATGTTGATGTGCTTGAGTAGACAAGAAAGCCCAAGATGTGTGAGCTGAAGTAATACCTGAGAGAGCAGTTGCTAATATTCAGTTCCGTTGAGCAACATTCTGTTGAGCAAATATTTAGGAATGGGATTGCTAAGTCAATGATACGTGAATCTTCAGTTTTAGTTGATTTCAGTTGAGTCACTCAGTCATGTCTGACTCTTTGTGACCCCATGGACTGCCACACGCCAGGCCTCCCTGTCCATCGCCAACTCCCGGAGTTTACTCAAACTCATGTCCATCGAGTCGGTGATGCCATTCAACCATCTCATCCTGTCATCCCCTTCTCCTCCCGCTTTCGATCTTTCCCTGCATCAGGGTCTTTTCCAATAAGTCAGTTCTTCACATCAGGTGGTCAAAGTATTGGAGTTTCAACTTGAGCATCAGTCCTTCCAGTGAATATTCAGGACTGATTTCATTTAGGATGGACTGGTTGGATCTCCTTGCAGTCCAAGGGACTCTCAAGAGTCTTCTCCAACACCACAGTTCAAAAACATCAATTCTTCTGTGCTCAGCCTTCTTTGTAGTCCAACTCTCACATCCATACATGACTACTGGAAAAACGATAGCTTTGACTAGATGGACCTTTGGCAGCAACATATTAGGCACTCAAAAAGTTTAGGTGTTTTATCTTTGCAAATGTCCCAATTTTGTCCCCATATATCTTTCACAAATAGTTAGACAAGATGATAAAATATCTTATCCAATTTTTGCACAAAGACCTGGTTTACCAAAAGCCTTATTAAAATTCAAAGTAGAAAATACTGTGAAGAAGGAACTAACAGTTTTGAAGAACACTATTATTTTAATGCTGGAAACAATCCAATGAGGTCAATACTGTTGGTATGCCTGTTTTAAAACTAAAGCTCAAAAAAGTTAAATGATTTTCCTAAAGTCATGTAGCTAATATGTAGTGATACCAATGTTTGAATGTGCATATGTCTTAAATCCAAAGTCTTTTCTTATCAACGTTATCACCAGAGATGAGATTACCATGAAAAAGTGATGTTTAAGCTTCTGGACCCCAAGATGTTTAAGCTTCTGGTCCGGAGATTCCTTGAGTGTAAAAAGTAATTCCCTGGTGGTCCAGTGGGACTTCAGTGTGGGGTGGGGATGTGGGTTCCATCCTTGGTCGGGGAACTAGGATCCTGCGTACTGCATAGTGAGGCCAGGGGCAAAAAAACAATAATAGTTGCCACCTCTTAGGGTTGGTCTGAGGATTAAAATAGATGATATATATATAGTACTTGAGTTCTGGATGCATTAAAAAAAAGTAGTTAATAAATTGTGGCAATTACTATTAAAAAAAAAAGTAAAGATCTACCCTAATTTAGCATAAGTGTTATTTTGGTATATTTTTGCTAATTTTAAGAATATCTCACATGTATATTTTATTTAAGACAAATTGAGATCTCACTGCCTCTTTTACTTAGTACTGTATAATGAGTGTTCAGTGTATTGCCATTCAAAATCTGATTTTTTGGGGTCACATTTTATCCCATCGTATGTATCCATGGTGTATTCACCATTTTCCTGTTGTCTTCTTAATAGCAGTTTCTGGATGAGTTTATTTGTCTGTACACTCAATGATAGAAATATTTACCAGTTTAATAAACTAAACTGCTTCTTAAAAGTGGAATTTTTACTGTTCAGTTCAGTTCAGTCGCTCAGTCGTGTCTGACTCTTTGCAACCCCGTGAATCGCAGCACACCAGGCCTCCCTGTCCATCACCAACTCCCGGAGTTCACTCAGACTCGTGTTCATCGAGTCCGTGATGCCATCCAGCCATCTCATCCTCTGCTGTCCCCTTTTCCTCCTGCCCCCAATCCCTCCCGGCATCAGAGTCTTTTCCAATGAGTCAACTCTTCGCATGAGGTGGCCAAAGTACTGGAGTTTCAGCTTTAGCATCATTCCCTCCAAAGAAATCCCAGTCTGATCTCCTTCAGAATGGACTGGTTGGATCTCCTTGCAGTCCAAGTCACTCTCAAGAGTCTTCTCCAACACCACAGTTCAAAAGCATCAATTCTTCAGCACTCAGCCTTCTTCACAGTCCAACCCTCACATCCATACATGACCTGTTAGTGAGGTTGAAATTTTTCACAAAGTCTTTTTTTTATTAAATGTTCTTTTGCTCCAGTATCTGCTTTATTTGGTATAAATATTGCCATCTAACCCTTCTTTCCATTTGTATTTTCTAGACATGCTTTGCTCTTATTTTTATGTTTGATTTTGGGTCATTCAGTATTAGGTCCTCTTCTAAATAGCATATAATTGGATGATAAAAATCTTTTCCTTTTTTGGGGTCTATTTAACCCATTCACATTTATTGTCATATTTCATAGATTTGCTCCTTTGTCAAATAATTTTTTTTAACATTTTATGCCTCTTGTTCTCTGTGCTTTTGTGATATGGATTGTATTTTTGTTTTCTTTCTAGTGATTTGAAAGGCACATGTCTGGTTTTTATTCTGTTGTTGCCAATTTTATAGCTTCAAAAAATAAAATGGACTCAAATTAGCTCTGAAAGTTCTTGTGAAAGAGGGTGTTGGAATGAAGTCGTGAGCAATGGAGCATGATTGGAATAAGTGTCTACCCCTCCAAGAGACTGCTGTGACATGCAGTCTCATTTACTTCAACTGTTGATACTTTTATGTAAGAAAAAAAAATAGTGTTTTACAGTAAGGTCAGCGTGCTGTGATTTGTCCCTTTGGTTACTTGAAGACTCATTTAAAATAAAGGAAAAAAAAAGCCAAAACTTCTGTCTAGGCCCTTCCTCTACTGTGCACCCTGCTTCCTCGTTACCTCACCTTGCCTCCCGTGTAAGATGTGGCAAGCCACCCGCCAGGCCTGCGTGGGCAGTGTGGCAGAAACAGCCTGTGTTATCAGATGCTGGAGAAGCCTCTTTCTTCCTGGCTTCAGTTTCCACATCTGCAAGTTTAAGAAGTTGGGACACATGATCTCTCAGGTCACTTCTACGTTTCAACCTTCTATGGTTCAGCAGTTGATTGAACAGCTGTTTGCATAGCTTCAGTACCAGGGCCTATGTAGAATGAGAACCACAGTACCGTTCTGTGTTTAAAAAGCAGAGACGAGATCTCAAGTTGGTAAAAGATTCTGTGTTTTGATCTGTGTGGGGGTTGCATCATGTATGAGTCTTTGATTTGCATTGGCTGTACCTTTAAGATGAAGACAACTTCATTACTTAACTTGCGTGTCTTATGCCTCTATAAACAGGATAAATAAACCAAAAAGCGAGAGAGAGGAAAAACAAGCAAGATGTTTAAAGGTTGTGGTTATGAGGATGGTGTACGGAGAATTCACAGGAAGTAGATAAAGAGGTTGACTCCTGTCATCAATTACCAGCCTTTGAATCTTGCGCACATAATTTACATTTCTGAGAGTCAGTTTCTTTAGTGCAAATGAAATTTCTAGTGCCTACATTATGCGGCAGTCAGGGGTACTAAGTGAGTTATAGGGCACAGAAGGCTCCTAGCGTTTAGTAGGTGATCAATACCTATTTTCAAGAAGAGGCAGTGAGAGTTTTAAACAGATGTATGACAGATTCAAAGAGCTAAGAGACTTTACATCCATCTTTTGAAATCACCCCAAAATAAATAAAACCCAGCAAGCCTAGTGTTAAAGAGACTATGAAGGAAAAGCTAAACTCATATTTTTCTAGTGATGTTGCAAATTGGTAATACCTCTTGAAGAGAGGCCCTGGCAACTTATAATAAAAGTCATCCAGCTGATTATGGTCTTTAAGCTGGTAATCCCACTTTTCAAATTACAGCCTGAGAAAATAGCTCCAAAGGATAAACAAAATTTATTTATTTAAAAATGCTTGACTGAATTATAACAGTGGAAACAACTAGCTGAAAGATGGCTTAATGAAACCGTTTCAGTGATACAGTGGAATATTTGTCCTTTTAAAACAACAGATAGCAGGACCTAGTAGATACATGGAGAATTCAGGCAAAAAGTTAGAAAATGGTGTGCATATCCAAACACAGCCACGTAAACCCTTGCCTATGCAATGACAAAGGTTGGAAGTGAACTTTGTAAATCTCGAGTTTTGTGTGGGAAAGAGGGTATCCAAATGTTTTCGTTAATTAATTTTTTTGGCTGCGCTGGGTCTTTGTTGCTGCCTGGGGGCCTTCTCTAGTTGCAGCGAGTGGGAGCTGCTCTCCAGCTGCGATGAACGGGCTGCTCACTGCGGGGCCTTCTCTTGTTGCAGAGCTCAGGCGCTGGGGTATGTGGGCTCCAGGTGTAGCGCGTGGACTCAGTTCAGTTCAGTTCAGTCGCCCAGTCGTGTCCGACTCTTTGCAACCCCATGGGCTGCAGCACGCCAGGCCTCCGTGTCCATCACCAGCTCCCAGGCTTACTTACCCCTCCGTGTCCATCACCAGCTCCCAGCTCCTTACTTACCCTGCCGTATGTAGAATCTTCTCACACTAGCGGTCAAACCTGTGTCGCCTGCATTGGGAGCTGGATTCTTGACCACTGCACCACCAGGGAAGTCCAAAGCTGATCTAGATTTAAATTTCTGGTTTATTGTAGTATAGTGATTGCTAAATGGGTCCATAAAAATATAAACTATATGTTCTGAGATAGCACAGGACATCTATGAAGAGTGTATGAACCACAGAATAAAAACATAGGGCAGAAAGACAGGTGGAATTAGAGAAAAATAGTCATTATGCTTCCTCTAATTTTTAAGTGTGCCTCACCAATGCATCATAACAGTAGTTATCACACTTGAGAAGTGCTTTTCCCAGAAATAAAGTTCAAGGCAGCTGAAACCCTCAATAGAGAGAAAAAAACTCAGGGAGAAGTTGTGTTTGGGGATATCTGGTTTCTTGTCAGTTGCATTCTTTTTCCAGCTGCTTTTCCTTCTTTTCTTTTGTGACAAAGGAGACGGTTTTATAGATGCTGAAATGGTTTACAATTGCCTTATTTAGTTGCTCTTATTTTTTATGTCTCCCCAGAGGGTCACAAAAATCCTTCATTTAAAAAGAGAAAATGATGTGTTTTTAGTGCAAGGAGAGAATAGCCACTTTAGAGAACCAAGGGGAATGGAGATAAATGCAGTCTGGCCCCATGGCCACAACATGGCCAGTACTTTGGATCATCTCGGATGTTGGAAGCTTTACAGGGAGATTGGAATGAGCTCTGGGCAATGGGATGCCTCTCCCTTTCACCAGCTGAAAGCCCAAACCAACTTTAAAAAAAACGGTATCTTTTATTTTTTAATTGAAATATAGTCAGTGTACAATATGATGTTAGTTTCACAATCACATACTGGTTCGACATTTGCATCCGTTATGAAGTGGTCACCCATAGTGAGTGCAGGGACCATCTGTCCCCATATACAGACATTACAGTGTTATGGGCCATCTTCCATATGTGGTGTGTTACATTGCTGTGACTTATTCATTATACAGCTAATATAACTGGGTGTTTGTACCACTTAATCCCCTTTGCCTGTTTCATTCAATACCCCATCCCCTCCCTCTGGCAACCACCCATTTGTTCCGTGTATCTAAGAGTCTACTTTCATTTTGTTTTGTTTGTTTATTTTGTTTTTTTAGATTCCACAAATAAGTGAAATCATGTAGTCTTTGTCTTGTTTTGACTGACTGACTTTATTCAGCATGATGCTCCCTGGATCCATCCATGTTGCTGTACATGGCAAGATTTCATTTTGTGTGTGTGTGGTTGAGTAGTATTTTGTATGGTATATACACCCCACCTTCTTGGGCTTCCTGGTAGCTCAGCTGGTAAAGAATCTGCCTGCAATGCAGGAGACCCCGGTTCGATCCCTGGGTTGGGAAGATCTGCTCGAGAAGGGATACACTACCCACTCCAGTATTCTTGGGCTTCCCTGGCAGCTCAGCTGGGAAAGAATCTGCCTGCAATGCAGGAGACCCTGGTTCGATCCCTGGGTTGGGAAGATCCCCTGGAGCAGGGAAAGGCTACCCGCTCCAGTATTCTGGCCTGGAGAATTCCATGGACTGTTCCATGGGGTCACAAAGAGTCAGACATGACTGAGCGACTTTCACTTTCACATTTGCTTTATCCATTCATCTACTAATGGACATGTACGTTGCTTCCATGTCTTGGCTATTGTAAACGACACTTCAGTGAACATAAAGGTGCATATATCCTTTGGAATTGCTGTTTTTGTTTTCTTGAGTAAAAACCTACAGGTGAAGTTGCTGGATTATATGGCAGTTCTGTTCTTATTTTTCCAAGGAATCTCCATGCTGATTTCCACATTGGCTGTATCAACTGCTTTCCCTCCAGCAGTGTACACGCGTTCCATTTTCTCCACATCTGGCAACGCCTGGTGTTTCTGATGCTGGCCATTCTGACAGGCATGAGGCGTTATCTCACTGTGGTTTTGGGCTGCAGTTCCCTGATGACTGGTGATGCTGAGCATCCTTTCATGTGTCTTCCGGCCATCTGTGTGTCTTCTTGGAAAAAATGGCTTTCGTGTCTTCTGCTCATATCTCAGTCAGGTTTGTTTGTTTCGATGTTGACTTGTATGAGAACTCTAATCAGATTTTTCCTTTGCAAATAGCTTCTCCCATTCAGTAGGCTGCCTTTTCATTTTATTGATTGCGTCCTTAACTGTGGAGGAGTTTTTTAGTTTGCTGTATTTCCATTTGTTTATTTTCACTTTTTTTGGGGGGGGGCCTGAGAAGACATATCAAAAATGTATTGCTAAGACTGATGTCAGAGATCATATTGCTTATGTTTTCTCCTAGGAGGTTGGTGGTTTCATGTCCTGCATTTAAGTCTTGAATCATTTTGAATTTATGTTTGTACATTTTGTGAGAAACTAGTTCAGTTTGATTCTCTTGCATGTCACTGTCCTGTTTTCCGACTACCATTCAGTGAAGAGGCTGTCTTTTCTTCATTGTCTATTCTTGACCCCTTTGTCACAGGCTAATTGGCCATGTGACTGTGGATATATGTCGGAACTCTTTTCTGTTCTCTTGAACTATGTGTCGGTTTTTGTGTCAATTCCATACCGTTCTTATTACTCTAACTTTGTAGTGTAGTCTGAAGTCAGTTCTGTGAAAAATATTCTACTTCTTTGCAAAATGCCATTGGAATTTTTTTATAGAAATTGGGTTGAATCTGTAGATTGAGCAGTATGGTCTTGTTAACAATATTCTTTCAATCCACGAGGATACCTGTCTTTCCGTCTGTCTGGTCATCCTCAGTTTCTTTTGTCAGGATCTTAGAGTTTTCTGAGTACAGGTGTTTCACCTCCTTGATTAGACTTATTCCTAGGTATCTTATTCTTTTTGATGCAATTGTGAATTGGATTATTTTCTTTGTTTCTCTTTCTGACAGTTTGTCGATAGTTTGTTATAGAAATAACAATGGGTTTCTGTATATTGATTTTATAGCCTGCAACTAGACTGAACTCGTTTATTATTCTAACAGCTTTTTGGTGGCATCTCTAGGGTTTTCTGTATATAGTATTGTTATCTGCAAATAGTGAGTTTTACTTCTTTTCCAGTTTGGTTGCCTTACTTTTTCTTTTCTGATTGCTGTGGCTAGGATTTCCAACACTATGTTGAGTAACAGTGCTGAGTGTCAGCATCCTTATCTTGTTCCTGATCTTAGAGAAAATGCTTTCAGTTTTCCACCAATGCACATGATGCTAGCTATGGGCTTACTGTGTATGATCTTTGTTATGTGGAGTTATGCTTCCTCTCTGCCAGTTTGTTGAGAGTTTTTATTGTAAATGGATGTTGAATTTTGTCAAAAGTTGTTTCTTCATCTATTGAGATGGTCATATAATTATTATTCTTCAACTTGCTGTTGTAGTGTATCGCATTAATTGCTTTGCGGATGTTGGGCCATCTTACATCCTCAGGTAAATCCCACTCCATCATGGTGTATGGTCCTTTCAATGTCCTGTTGAACTTGACTTACTAATATTCTGTTGAGCTTTTTTGCATCTATGCTCATCAGTGATATTGGTCTGTAATTTTCTCTTTTGTTGGGGTATCTTTGTCTGGTTTTGTTATCAGGGTGATGTGGGCCTGGTAGAATGAGTTTGAAAGCATTCCTTTCTGTTCAGGTGTTTGGAATAGTTTGAGAAGGATAGGTGTTTGGTAGAATTCATCTGTGAAGCTGTCTGGTCCTGAACTTTGGCTTCCTGGGAGTTTTTAAAATTGCCAGTTTAATTTTCTTGCTAGCAATTGATCTGCTCATATTTTCTATTTCTTCCTGGTTCAGTCTTAGGAGATTTCACATTTGTAGGAGTTTGAAATTTCTTCCAGGTTGTCCATTTTATTGGTATATAGTTGTTCGTAGTAGTCTCTTATGATTCTTTGTATATCTGTGGTGTTGGCTGTAACTTCTTTTTCATTTCTGGTTTTATAGATTTGGGCCCCCTCCCCCCCTTTTTTTTCCTTGATGAATCTGGCTAAAGGCTTATCAATCTGTTTATATTTTCAGAGAAGCAGCTCTTACTTTCACTGATCTTTTCTATTCTTTTTGTTTTTTAGTCTCTATTTTATTTATTTCTGCTCTGATCTTTTTTTTTTTTCTCTCTCCTTCTACTAACTTTAGGTTTTGTTTTTTCTTCTTTTTCTAGTTTCTCTAGGTGTACGTTTAGGTTGTTTATTGAGATTTTTTTTTTCTTGTTCCCTAAGGTAGGTTTTATCATTATAAACTTACCTTTCAGAACTGCTTTTGCTATATTCGCTGATTTTGGATCATTGCATTTTCATTTTCATTTGTCTAATTTTGGTCTTTTCTGTTTAGAGAAGTTTGGCATTTCCTGCAAAGCCAGTTTAGTGGTGTTGAACTCTTTACCTTTTGCTTGTCCATAAAACTTTATTTCTTTCTCAAACTTGAATGATAGGCTTGCCAGGTATGCATGCTACCTCACTTCAGTCATGTCCAATTCTGTGTGACCCTGTGGACTGTAGCCCACCAGGCTCCTCTGCCCATGGGGATTCTCCAGGCAAGAATACTGGAGTGGGTTGCCATGCCCTCCTCCAGGGGATCTTTCCCACCCAGGGATCGAACCCATGTCTCCTGCACTGGCAGGTGGGTTCTTTACTGCTGAGCCACCAGGGAAGTCCCTTGCTGGGTATACTATTCTCCTTTCTTCTTATGTTTTGAATATATTGTGTCACTCCCTCGGACCTGAAACATTTCTGCTGGAAAGTCAGATGGTAGTCTTAGGGGAGCTCCCTTCCACATAACAAGTTGCTTTTCTCTTACTGCTGTTGGGATCCCCTCTTTATCTTTAATTCTTGTTAGTTTAATTACAGTATGTCTTTGTGTGGACCTCTTTGGGTTCATCTTGTTTGGGACTCTCAGTGCTTCCTTCCTGGACTTAGATGTCTAATTTCTTTTCCCAGGTTAGTGAATTTTTCAGCTATTATTTCTTCCAATAAATTCTCTGCCCCTTTCTCTCTCTTCTTCTGGGACCCCTAAAATGTTAGCGTTAATATGCTTGAGTTGTCTCAGAGGTCTTTTAAACTGTCCTCACATTTATTTATGTAGATTAAACAATTTTTTTCATTGAAGTACAGTTGATTTACAATGTTGTGTTAGTTTGAGGTGTATAGTACAATGATTCAGTTATAAATACACATATATCTATTCTTTTATACAGGAAATGTGCTCGAGGGGGCAGTGCACGCCCCTCACCAGGGCAGCATGCTCTGGCGTGCCCCTGTGTTCACTCTGGCGGCTCTTCTGCTGGGATGAGGCTGACTTCTCGGGGTGTGGCTGGTGGGCAAGGCTGTCCTCGGTTGGCTGACAGGTTCTCCCATATGTGCCCCACTGGCCTTCAGAGCCAGACATTCTGGGGGGCTTGTCTTTCCATTGTAGGACCTCTGGCATGTGGAATGCAGTGTGAGGCTTGGACCCCTCGATTGTGGGGGAAAGCCTCTGCAATTGTGGTTATCCACCAGGTGTACAGGTCTTGACCATACCACGTCTCTGACCTCCGACCCATCTCCTTGAGGATCTTTAGATGTATATTTAGTTGTGGAAAATCTTTTCTGTTGCTCTTTAGTTCATGCTCATGGATAGTTGCTCTGTAAATAGCTGTAATTTTGGTGTGTCTGTGGGAATAGATGAGCTCAGGATTTTCCTACCCTAGCGCCTCAGCCACACCTCCCAAATCAACATTGTAGAGTTTTCAAAGTGAAAAAGATTGTTAGTGTGTATAGGAGAACATGGTGGGCTCTGATTGGGGGACTCTTCTCCTTTTCCTTGGGCTTAGGGTGGTCCCTTGGGAACAGAATATCTTTGGGGAATAATGAAGGAATTTGTGAGGTGTGGGAGAGCTCCAGGTATCTTAAGGGATGGAGGAAGCTTTGTATTGGAAATGTGTTTGTGTCATGGAAAATTTTTTACTCAAGTTACAAAATGCAAGTGGTATTACCCCAAAGAGAACTGGCAGAATCACCAAGCTGGAAGGAGTCTTCAGTTCAGTTCAGTTCAGTTCAGTCGCTCAGTCCTGTCCAACTCTTTGTGACCCCGGGAATTGCAGCACGCCAGGCCTCCCTCTCCATCATCAACTCCCGGAGTTCACCAAAACTCACGTCCACTGGGTTGGTGATGCCATCCAGCCATCTCATCCTCTGTTGTCCCCTTCTCCTCCTGCCTCCAATCCCTCCAAGCATCAGAGTCTTTTCCAATGAGTCAACTCTTTGCATGAGGTGGCCAAAGTATTGGAGTTTCAGCTTTAGCATCATTCCTTCCAAAGAACACCCAGGGCTGATCTCCTTTAGAATGGACTGGTTGGAAGGAGTCTTAGGAATCAATTAGTCCAAACCCTTGATTTTACTGAAGAGGAAATAGACTCCAGGAAGAGAAATGGCTTGCCCAAGTGTATAGTCATCACCGAGGACACGGCCAAACCCAAATCTGTTGATTTCCAGGCATGATTCCCCTACCTCCCACCACTGCTTCATTACTGACTTTTCTGAATAGCCTTCAGACTTAGAAATGTAGCTGTTTCACGTACAGAGTTTCTTTAAGCCATCAGAGGTGTGAGTCAGCAAATCGTGACCGACAGCCTTGGTCTAGGATCGTGTGTGTCTAGCAGAGGGAGAGATGTAGTTCAGAAGCTCAGCCTGGGTTTATACCTAGCTCCCCCTCTGGGCTGGTGAAGGATGTGAAGCGAGATACGTAACTTCTCTGAACTTTGATGTCCTCATCGTGATAGGCAGTGCCTATGCCTTAGGTTCCTTAGGTGAGGAGCAAATGGCTCTGTCCGTAAGACTGGGGCCTGGTCTAGAGTGTACGTGTCCCCAGTTGTGCCCAGCTCTTTGCAACCCCATGGACTGTAGCCCGCCAGACTTATCTGTCCATGGAATTTTCCAGGCAAGAAATACTGGAGTGCGTTGCCACTTCCTACTGCAAGGCATCTTCCTGACCCAGGGGTCACAGCTGTGTCTCCTGCATTGGCAGGTGGGTTCTTTATCTTTTGTGCTACCTGGGAAGCCCTGGTCTATAGGTGCTCAATAAATGTTAGCGATTGTTACTGTAACTCTAAGGGTAGTTAGAACTCTTTCTGTCAAAAATACAGGAAATAAAAACCTATGTTTATATGCGTGTATATATAAACAACAACCAGAAATCTTGCTTCTGGAGGCTTTTATGGGTTCTAGTCTAGCGTGTTGTTTTCTATAGCTTTTCATCCAACAACTATCTTAATTGCCTCAAAATATAACTACTCAGTCTTTAAAAAAAAATTTTCCCTATTTTTGTCTATTCAGTAATTGCTCTGCAATAAACTCACATATTTAAAGTATACATGGGCTTCCCTGGTGGTTCAGTAGCCCCAGTGCTGGGGACCCAGGTTCCATCCCTGGTTGGAGAGCCAGATCTCACATGCTGCAGCTAAGAGTTCTCACTGACGACTAAAAGATCTCACACGCTGCGACGGAGATCGAAGCTCAAAGGTCCCATGTGCAGCAATGAAGACCTGGTGCAGCCAAATAAATAAATATTTTGAAAAAGATGCATTCCACCTTCAGAGGTACTATAAAAAAATTAAGTATACAACTTGATTAGTTTTACAAAAAATTTATTTGTTTATTTTAATTGGAGGCTAATTACAATATTGTAGTGTTTTTTGCCATACATTGACACGAATCAGCCATGGGTGTACATGTGTTCCCCATCCTGAACCCCCTCCCACCTCCCTCCCCATCCCATCCCTCAGGGTCATTCCAGTGCACCAGCCCTGAGCACCCTGTCTTATGCATCAAACCTGGACTGGGGATCTATTTCACATACGGTAATATACGTGTTTCAATGCTATTAGTTTTAATACACATATGAAACCATCCCCCAAATCAAGATAGTGATCAGATACACATCACCAGGAGAGTTTCCATCTGCCCCTTGGTAATCCCACCATGCTGCCTCTCCTGCCCCCCCCCGACCCTCTATGCCCACCCCCAGGCAAACTCTGACCTGGTAGAATTTTATATTATGGAATCATACAGTATATTTTCTATTTGTCTGGCTTCTTTCCCTCAGCATGATTATCATTCTTACTCCTACATGGACCAATAGTTCATTCTTTCTTACTGCTTATTACTCCCAATATTTTTTTTGTTTACTCTTTACCCCTGTCTTGCTTAACTGGACATGGCATGGAATGAAAACATATTTTAATGATTTTAAAAATATTTATTGGGTTAAATATCTGTGTTTCTCATTCTTACTTTTCATTTTGTTGTTATCTGGTATATGTAGTAAGTAGTATACAGAAATTGTAGATTTCTTGAGAGTAACACCCATTGTACTCTGTATGCATATTTTTAAAAATTGATATCTATAAACAGTATTGCTATTTATTTGAACATTGAGATTACAATTTTCTCCTGTCTTGCTGACTCTCAGGTACCAAAAAAAGCATCCTTCCCTTGGCCTGACCCAATAAATTGATTGAATAACTTCAGTTCTATAAATATTTACACATAGTTTTCATTTTCATGGTGAAATATTTCTTCTGTTGATGTTTAAATCTTTTTTTTTTTGAAAGTAGGGACAGTATGTTCTCAATTTCCTTGCAGCTGGAGCATAACATGAAGTAAACTAAAAAAAAATGGCTACAGCAAAAATAATATATTTGCAAGATAATAAGAGATCATTTGAGAGGCAAGTCTATTCTTCTAATGTTCTTTACCAACACCATAGTATCTCTCAACTGTTGACACTTCTGCATCTGGGAAGGAGCAAGATAAAAATTACCATTCAGAATACCTGTTCAAGTTTGGTGAAAGATTTAATTTCTTCATCTGTCACTGTGTCACGAGCCCTGTGAATACTATAGATCAACCCTCGGTGCCAGAAGTGCCAGAGACTTGGCAGCATTGTGGGTAGAATTTAGCCAGAGGGAATTGTCAAGAAGCCAGAAAAAACAAGCTGCACCCATTCTGCCCCTCAGCCTTGTGTTCTGGGTGGCTGTCCTGGGAAACCTAGGAATGCAGTAATTTAAAAACCTGAGCCCATAAATGGAGATGTATATACTGACCTTAACGATGCTGCAAGGATTCTAGGAGCAGGATAGACTTTTATGGAACACAATAAAAAGTAATTCAGTTACATTCTGTGCTGGAAGGTACCTTAGAGATGATCTGATCCAAACTTTCATTTTGTTGATGACCAGCCCAAGGTCACACAGTAACTTAACGGCAAAACTGGGGATAGACCAGGGATTTCTGAGCCACGCATGCATTTTCTACACGGGCTCTCTCAGTGTTCCTACCCCTGTTGTGTTGGGGCTGGTGTGTTGGAGTGTTCGGTGCTGGAAGGTGGGATTTGCTCTCTCTGAGCTGCCCTGTGGAGAGGTCCGTGTTCCCTGGGGCACTGCATCTGAGCGCTCTTCTTCCTGAGCATCTTGTCTTCTTAGGGGGTGAGTTTATTCTGCTGAATGGAGAGCTGTGCTTCTGGCTCTATCAGTTCTGTGAGGTGTGACGTTTGGTTAATGTACAAACCCATGCTTTTGATGGTCAGATTACTCATTATCAACTAGTGTGGTAAAATCACTATACTCAGGAGGCTGTACCTTTAAGTCTTGAAAGAGCTTCTGCTTTTTAAAGCTCGTCCCTCATCTTCATATCCAAGTCCAGGTGCTGTCCTGCTCATCTCCCTTCATCTGTGCTGTTTGTTTCTCTCTGTGATGTACATAGCTCCCCCACCGATGGAATCCTAGGGGGGAAGGGAGTCAGCCGATAAAGACCACCCTCCTTCACCGAGAACCACTGGCCCGATCCAGCCAGACTTGGAAATACAGACTAAGACGTCATGGACTTGCCTAAGGTCTCATAGTAACACGTTTAAGGTGATGCCTTAGTCCCGGCTGCTGAAGAGAACATCCAAACACACACTGGCAGGCTCATCAACAGCAGTCATTTGTTCTTCACAGTTCTGGAGGCTGGAAGTCCAAGATCACAGGCTGAGCACGGTCTGCTTCTGATGAGGGCCCTTTTCTGGGCTGTGGACAGCTGACTTCTCACTGTGTCCTCACAAAGCGAAAAAAGGAAAAGCAAGCTACCTTTCTTGTTATATCTCACAAGGGCACTAATCCACTCAGGAGAGTAGCACCCTCATGACCTAATTACCTCTCAAAGACCCCATCTCCAAATACCAATGTATTGGGGTTAGAATTTCAACACAGTCCATAACAGATGAAAACCCGAATCCCACACCGTGCCCAGGGTCTCCCTCACTGGCATCTGTGATGTCAGCACATGCCTGGCAGCTGCAGTGTCTCAGATAGGCAGGGTTGGCCCGGAGGGGTTTCAGAGAGGGTGTGTATCTGCAGACTGTGCTGAGAAAGAGCTCTCTTTTATAAAGGAGCATCAGCTGTCTCAGGTTCAGTCCCTGGGTCAGGAAGATCCCATGGAGGAGGGCATGGCAGCCCACTCCAGTATTCTTGCCTGGAGAATCCCATGGACAGAGGAGCCTGGCGGGCTACAAAGAATCAGACATGACTGAAGTAACTTAGTTCGCACATCAGCTGTCTGTCTGTATCCCAACTGATGTAGGAGAAAGATGTGTGATTGGTCTCACCATCAATGGCAAACAGAGCACTTTAGTCTCTTTTCTAGAGATTGGTGGTAACTCTGATTCCCTCCACTTCTAGCCTGTCTTTTCTGATGCTCTAATAGCATATTATTTGTGACTCTATTTAGCATATGAATCATTTCATTCTCTCTTGTATTAGCAGTTTTCATGTTGACAGTATAGGAGACAGCACACACAGGGCCCTCATGGGGAACCCCGCAGCCTAGGGTGGCAGGCACTTTGTAAATGCTTGGAATTTAAGGAGATACACTTATTCTTGATACCCTTTAAGGCAACATTAGACCCATACATTTTAAAAGAGACTTCAGATAATTAAGCAACATAATCTTGCTCATCATCTTGGCAGCTCTGTTCATAGCATAGTAAGTAATGCTCAAAATTCTCCAAGCCAGGCTTCAGCAATATGTGAACCATGAACTTCCTGATGTTCAAGCTGGTTTTAGAAAAGGCAGAGGAACCAGAGATCAAATTGTCACCATTTGTTGGATCATCAAAAAAGCAAGAGAGTTCCAGAAAAGCATCAACTTCTGCTGTATCGACTGCTTCTTCTGTAAGGCCTTTGACTGTGTGGACCACAACAAACTGGAAAATTCTGAGAGAGATGGGAATACCTGACCACCTGACCTGCCTCTTGAGAAATCTGTATGCAGGTCAGGAAGCAATCGTTAGAACTGGGCATGGAACAACAGACTGGTTCCAAATAAGGAAAGGAGTACGTCAAGGCTGTATATTGTCATCCTGCTTATTTAACTTATATCCAGAGTATATCATGAGACACGCTGGGCTGGATGAAGCACAAGCTGGAATCAAGATTTCCAGGAGAAGTATCAATAACCTCAGATATGCAGATAACACCACCCTTAATGGCAGAAAGCAAAGAACAACTCTTGACGAAAGTGAAAGAGGAGAGTGAAAAAGTTGGCTTAAAACTCAACATTCAAAAAACGAAGATCATGGCATCTGGTCCCATCACTTCATGGGAAATAGATGGGAAAACAGTGGAAACAGTGAGACCTTATTTCTGGGGGGCTCCAAAATCACTGCAGATGGTGACTGCAGCCATGAAATTAAAAGACGCTTGCTCCTTGAAAGAAAAATTATGACCAACCTAGATAGCATATTGAAAAGCAGAGACATTACTTTGCCAACAAAGGTCCGTCTAGTCAAGGCTATGGTTTTTCCAGTAGTCATGTATGGATGTGACAGTTGGAGTATAAAGAAAGCTGAGCACCGAAGAATTGATGCTTTTGAACTGTGGTGTTGGTGAAGACTCTTGAGAGTCCCTTGAACTGCAAGGATATCCAACCAGTCAGTTCTAATTGAGATTAGTCCTGAAAATTCATTGGAAGGACTGATGCTGAAGCTGAAATTCCAATACTTTGGCCACCTGATGTGAAGAACTGACTCATTAGGAAAAACCCTGATGCTGGGAAAGATTGAAGAGAAGGGGATAACAGAGGATGAGATGGTTGGATGGCATCACCAACTCAACAGACATGAGTTTGAGCACGCTCCAGGAGTTGCTGATGGACAGGGAAGCCTGGTGTGCTGCAGTCCATGGGGTCGCAAAGAGTTGGACACAACTGAGCAACTCAACTGAACTGATTTGTGCTTATCACCGTTTATCAGAGTGATAAATTGAAGTGAAGATAGTGAGGATGGCCGCTTCATGGGCAGGATTAGGAATGAGAAAGGGGCACCATCTCACTCCCTGGTGGCTCAGCAGTAAAGAATCCGCCTGCCAATGCGAGAAACCTGAGCTCGATTCCCGGCTTGGGAAGATCCCCTGGAGGAGAAAATGGCAACCCTATTCTTGCCTGGAGAATCCCACGAACAGAGGAACTTGGTGGGCTACAGTCACGGGGTCACAAAGAGTCAGACACAACTGAGCAACTGAACAGCAACATATCCTCATCTCGTTCGGTCTGCGTCTTTACACCCAAGACCAGGACACAGAGACTCTGTTGTTCGTTTCACAGAATAACAGAAGACAGGGTTTTGGGGGAAGAACTCATGACTTTTAAAGTGTTTCCTAAAATGTACTGTTTTCAGTAAAATTATTTAATGTGGAAGGAATCTTGTCAAGAATATAGTAACATGCCATTTGTAACGTGTAGCATCCAAGGGCACTTTCTTTTCTGAAACATTCTTGAGAAGGATAATTTTAGAAGTTGGCTGCATACTTCTCGACCCTAAGTCTGCCCTGTCTCCCAGTGCAGTTACCCAGAGGAATCCGTAGATTAATACAAATGAAAACACTACCATCAAGATTTTAAAACATGTATATTATTATCCACATGTGCACACACAAAAAAATCCCCCTGGGCAGCTTGAGTTGGCTGGTATGTTTCTAGTCTATCGGTACTTTGGTTTGTTATGTTAGGCAGGCTTTTTTGTCTTATTTTTCATATTTCAGGAATCAATGTGTCTGATACTGATGTGGTTTAGATGGATTAAAGATTTAGATTTACATGTATGAATGTGAGGAAGCCTTGGAACTTAAGGTACCTGCCTTGAGGACCAGCCATGCCTTTGAAGTTCTTTGGAAGTCCTGGGAACTTTCACTTACTCATTGTACGTTGAACAGCACAGCTTCCCAGATTGTTAAAATAGCATTGACCTCAGTGTCCTTGTTTTCAACTGCTCTTTTCCATAGTTGATTTTTGGCGATCTCCTTTGGCATGATTAAAAGCTGACTTATTTATGGAGTGCTACTAATTGATGGATGTTGAACTCTGTTAACTGTGAAGGCGGGGTGGGGTGGGGTGGGGGGGTGGGGGGGCAGGCTTCCCAACCTTACAAATCCCAACTGGGAAATTTCCAAAACTGAGTGTGTGGTTTTCCCATGGAGCCTCTTCCAGCTACTCTCATGCACATCCTGCCTTCTCCTGCTCAGTTTTTACCAAAACCAGAACTTGAGAGGCCACGAAGCCCCGCCATAATCCTCTCTCTCTATGCCAAACTGAGGAGAGCACCAGGGCATCAGATGACTGGAGAGGAGCCCTCAGACCTGGACTCAGCCCCAGGGATGTCCTTGAGAACTAGTTTCTGAATTCGACAAAGCAAGGTGCTTGTCTCTGCTCTGTACCTGCAGTTGCTTTCTGGATTTAGCTTTTATTTTTAGCGCATTCTCTGTCTTCGATACTCTGAAAGGCTTGTCCAAGAGCGGTTTGTCACTGTGATTTCTTGTGAAGAATGAGGGCTTCAGGAGTCTGGGGAGGGTCTTCGGAAGCCGGCCGCGTGTCTGCAGGTTACCGCTGGCAGCCACCCACCTGTTGGAGAACCACCTATGAGGACCACCGTGTTGCATCCTCGAGGAAGTCGAGGCTTGCGTTTCTTTTTCTTTTTAGAGCTTCGGTTTTGAAGTCAGAAAAATCCTGGCTTTACCATATACCTGTCCGAGAGCCTTCTTAGCACCTTTGAGCCTCATTTTCCCCATCTGTAGAATGGGGAGGTTATTGCAGACTCCCATGGCATCGCTGTGGGGATGGCAGGAGCTCACCCTGGGAGCAGCTCTTGCAGTGTAAGGCAGGCACGTGGCAGGCAAGTGGGTGACGACCCTTGCTGTCCTCCTAACGGGAGAAGCCCGGCTGCACACACCCCTGTCCTCTGTGTATCTGAGGCTCACCTCCAGTGATTTTCCATGATGGCACCTCCCCTCTCATCTTGACCTCTAGGGAGTCTTGCCAGTGGTTCTGCCTTCCCGTGTCTCTCCTTTTCTATTACCAGCGAGAGATGACCACCTTCTTAGGGCACCTGATGTTTGGAACTGCAAGGAGACAATGTGCTTCCCGGAGCCGAGGGGCCGAGCATCCGTGTGTGCTTTACTAGGAGGCGAGGAGAAGCAGGGCTGTCCTGTAACTCCTAACCTGTAGTCTGGCGTTGCCAGGACAGGCACTCAGGCTGGCCGGATGAATGGGGCCTCTGTGTGTGGATGAAAAAACCCAGCGTTTCTCTTCCAGTTGCTGCAGTGAGAAGAACAAATTAGATTATTAATTTGATCATGTGGTAGCATGAGCCGACAGCCTATTTAGTTTCATTGTTAAAACAAGTGTGGTTTTGAATGATGTGGACTTTCCCTCTTACTTAGATGGCAAAGAATATTCATTACAGATATCAATAAAGACCATGCTGGTGATCCAGCCTCCAAAGCTGCCCCCCTCTGCATGCAGAAAAGGCAGAATAGGACATTTAAGTGGTTGAGCATGAGAATGGGAGACTGGAAGCCAAATTATAAACTCATTTCAACTCCTGGCCCGCAGGCCCTAGAGTGGCCTTATTTGTTGTCAAGGATGGAAAACAACTCGGATTCAGGTCCAAGTGATTATTCGACTTTGGCATTGCTGCAGGGCTGCCAACTGCAGTTCCATTTAGACACAGATTAATTAGCCAGGCAGGGACGGAAGTGGGCTGGGAGAGAGAAGCCGGGAGAGGCAGCGCAGCGGGGGGACTGGCGGGCCGGGGTCGGGGGACGGGCCCCGGCTGGCCCACCGCTTCAACAGTTAACCCACAGGAAAGCGGATGCAGATGGCCCCTTCTATGGTGACGCACCTCACACCGTACTTACTGACTCGGTGTCCGTGCTGCAGAGAAAAGTTTCAAACTTGGGCGCAGGGAGAAACAGCACGTGACAGTCCCCAGCACTGGCACCGGGAGGCCGACCCCGCGGACCTGAGCCGCTTCTCAATCTTGTCTTTGTCCCCCTGTAACCACCCTGGACCTTTTTTTTTTTTAATTATTATTTTTATTCCTGCCTGTGAAACGGGAACCTGTGTGTGTATGTGTGTGTGTGTGTGTGTGTGTGTGTGTGCGCGCGCGCGCTATGACTTGAATTATAAAGACAGATGAGATGAAATCACAGACTCGGGAAAACACGACTCTGCGTAAAGGAGTTGAAGATAGAATTATTCGCGTCTGTTTAATCGCGGGGGCGAATCCTCTCCGGAGTGTTTCCCCCGGTGCTGTGCTCGTACCTCTTCTGCGTCCGCGTTGATCTCCGTGGACACAGGGGCGCTCGGTGGATTCCTGAAAGGCCGGGGGGCTCAGGGCTGGACGGAGCGGGCGGAGGGGGGCGTCCGGGGAGGAGGCGGGTCCCGCGGGCGGTGCGCGCCCGCCGGGCGGTGCTGGGGGCGTCCGCAGGGGCGGCGGGGGCGCGCGTCCCGGGGAGCTGGGCTCTCCAACTTCCCGGGGGTTTGCTGTTTTGTAACATTTCTTCCTTCCCTACGACCGACCATTAGAAAAAAGTGGCGGCGCGGCGCGAGGTCCCCCGACACCACCTGAACCGCGGCTTCGCTGCGGACTCACAGCCCAGGCCACAGCGCCTTCGGGAGCCAGCGGGCACCCTTCCTCCCTGCGAGGTTTGCTTTTTCTGGGTTCTTTTCCAAGAGTGTGACTCTGCTTTGCTTTTACACACGTATCTACATGGCTCTCGGCATTTATTTTAAACCTTGATCATTTTTTTTTTTAAACAGATGCTTTGCATTTTACCTATTAAAATAGAAAAGGGAAAATACCATCCTGCTTTTTGGGGCAGGACTTTGGTTGGATAAATTGTATTTTAGATCCTAAGTGATTTAAAATTTTGTAATATCATCTATATTTAAGACGTGGAAATTCCCAGAAGTGACTCCTATTTTTGTTTTTTAGATTCCTTTCCATTTCAAGAAGGAAAGTCAAGATATCTTTACTCAGTGGAAGAATGATGTAGTTTCCTCCTAACCTTCTTTTCTTATGCTTCCAGGTAAGTGAGTCTGTTAATCATGAATTTCTTAAGAGATGAATCGTTGTATGGTCTGAGTTTATTCAGTATTCTGGCTATGTTTGAAGTGTGCTGAATTTCATTTTACTTCCAATAGTTCCATTAATAACAGATTATTATTTTAAGATATGAGTACTTTTTCAAGGTAGTATAATTACTTGGCTGCCTTAGAAAATTCTTTTATTCACTTGTAAAGCCTGTAATTTACATTTAATTCTGCCCGCTTCTTCAGAATTTTATCTCTTCTCAGAATGGCAAGTGCGAATAATGTAGTTAGAAGAACTCCGTAATTCTTTTCTTAAAAATTCACCTGAATAGGATCATTTGTTCTTCTTTTGGAAGTTGTGACGAAATGTTAAGCTTTCTCAAATATTTAACCCATAATCAAAAGGGCATTGTAATTTTTACCATGCTACAAAATAATTATTTAAATAAAATAGGAAATTGAAGGATGATCTTACTTTCTGACTTACAGCATCTCAGGGGAATACCGTCTAGAACTCTTGGAGAATAGTGCCCTGACAGATTGTACGGTTGGTTTTAGATTTGGGGACACATGTAAATCTCGGGGACATTGTTTTAGTTCTGCTCTTGTAAGCAGTGATTTTGAATTTCTCTACAATAAGATATTTTATTACATCTGGCAAGACTAAACTTTGAAAAAAAACTAAGAACTTCAGGGACATCATTAGTTGAAATGGAACAGTATGAGATGGGGCAGTCATGTGTGTGGTTCTTAGCTGCAGCAGAGCAAACCTTTATTTTAGTTTTCTATGGAGATGAATCTATAGACGAAAATGAAAATAGATAAGCTGTGTTCACCATCTGCATACCTTCAAGAAAACCCCTTCACTGATCTTCATTCAACAAATTGCTAGACAGGTTTTGTTTTGATTTTTAATGTTTACTATTGTTGTGCTGTTTGAGATAAAAGGCTGAAAACCAAAACGTTGGATGTGATTTTGCTTTAATGAACTGCTTTATACACAAACAATGGTGAGTGAGGAGTTAAAGGGATTGTATCTGAGTTACCAGTAATGAAAAATAAAAACAACCTTGGCCAAAGTTAATAATAACCACAATAAAACAATAGTAATAATACAAAAATAACCAAACAATAATTCTTCACAAATTCTTTTCTGAGTAGAGACTTGAGTGGCTAAGAGGCCTAAGTGATCCAAGGCTACTTTGAGGGTCACAATGGAAGTCTTCTAATCTGAGGTATTTCACTGTTTAGTGTTTTTGAGAATGACTTGGATGATATAGAAGATAATAGTGTCATTAGACCGTCATGATATTAAAACCTTGAGATGACTGTAGAAAAGAGCAGAGTAAACTGTACAAAATAGAGAAGTAATGAGAAATAATCCAATTACGATGTTCATACCCCAGGATGAAGTGATGAGGGAGGCCCAGCTGGGTTTTGATGAGGGTCTGGTCTCTGTACGTCCTGCTGCAGAGACAGGGTGTCGATGGGGAGTCAGGCTGCACTGGGACAGTTGGAGCTTGGGAAAGCCTCCGGTTTTCCAGGAACTGTGGGCTTCCCAGGTGGAGCTAGAAAACAACCCGCCTGCCACGCAGGAGACAAGAGAGACATGGGCTAGAAGGATGCTCTGGAGGAGGGCATGGCAACCCGCCCCAGGATTCTTGGGTAGAGGTCAGTATCGTGGACATTATCCCATGGACAGAGGAACCTGGTGGCCTATACTCACTCCATAGGGTCACAAAGAGGTGGACACGACTGAAGCGACTTAGCATGCATGCATACTCCTTGTAATCTGAGTTCCTTATAGATGTAGGGCTTTGGAAGTCCGTCAGTGGTGGACCTTCACCAGACCTGCAGGGGCCAGCCGTGTTAACTGAGTAAGAGTGGCTGGTTGGCAGGTGTACCTGCCCTGCGCACAGTGGTCCTGGAGTCCCAGCCGGGAGAGGTGGTTGGATCGTTGTTCACCAGCTAGAGGTGCTGGAAGGCTCCCCCGGGGATCTCCTGGTCTCCTCCATGTCCCTCTGGTGCCTTTGATGCCGCCCGGCCTTCTCTGTGAATTGCTGCCCGCCGAGTGCGTACCCCCACCCTGAGTTTAGTATCTCCACACTCTCTCCCACTGGGAACTCTTCCTTCCCTGCCACCCTCCAGGGAACATTTACTGGTCCTTCAGTGGCAACCCCCCTGTGGGGCTTCCAGCACTCAGACACAGGTCCTGGCACCTGGGTGCGCTGAAAGAGGCATGGCATGGTTGATGAAAACAGCGGAAGGGAATATAGGGGGGTCTGGGCCTGTGGGCCCAGAATCCCTCTGCTTCCCTCCCCCCGCAGAGCAGACGCCTGGCACTGTCTCCTTGCCACAGTCCCACGACGGCCGCCTGGGCCCCCGAGCAGGATGCTGACCCAGCGGGTCTCACTCTGTGATCCAGTTAGTTCCTCAGCTGCTGTCTGCGGGGTCCAAGCTCTGTTTGTGGCCAGATCACCCTGTAGTTCTTTGCAGCTCTGCAAGCCCATGCATGACACGTGTCTCTCAGATAACGTGAAGTAGTAGCTGATGCCGTTTCCTTTTGGAACTAAGGGGTGTTACAAGTAAATACGGATATAAAACTATAATGGAGTAACAGGCAGGTTGTGCATATTTGCAGAACTAGAGAATCAGGTAGAGAAGTTTGTGTAGATAGTTTACGAGGTGGCCTTCTTGGGGCTCTGTTTTGGACTTCCACAGTCTTTCCACTTAATGGAATGAGACGTGAAGAATGTAAGCTTGTCCTGAGTGCCAGTGTCTGCTGCTGCAATTTTCATTTATCCTCCTGAACCACAGTTCCTTTTCTGCAGCTGGGGCTTCTCCAGGCCAGGCCAGGAGAGGCACGCTGGCCTGATGCGGCCTGCCACGGGGCGGCCGTCTCTTATCTGCTGATTGTCACCTCCTCAGGCCTGGCTTTTGTCTTTTCTGCTCTGTTCCGGGGCTCTACTCTTTGAGATTCTCCTTCCATCAAGTGGGTTTCTTGCTTTACCCTCTCATGGCCGTGTCCTGCCCTGCCGGCCCCTCACCCCCCCAACCCCCACCTCCTCCTTCCTCTGTGCCCCTCCTCACTGCGTTCCTGCTCTGGACTCAGCCCTGGAAATCCGTCCTGGCCTTTGCCTGGCCTGGGGCTGGGCCCTGTCGCCTCCACCATCCTCCACCGTCTGCCATTGTTCGCCTGCTGGGTGTTTGTCCTGTGGCCGTCATCGTCCTCAAAGGGGGCTCCGTGTCTACGTCTGCAACGCCCAGCATATGTTTGTCCGTCTGCACGTTCACAAACATTTGGATGAATTTCTGGTATCTGAAAACCCTCATCAGAACCAAGCATTGTCAGTATTTTAATTTGCTGAGGGCGTGACCGTGTACGGTCTGGGTGACTGAGCACGCATGCAGTCACAGTATACCTGTCTGTTCTCTGTCTTCTTCCCCCCACCCCACCCCCATCTTCTTTTCCCCCCTCTGTCTTCTTTCTCTTTCACATTTGTTTTCTGTGCTACCATGGATAGGAAGGATGTGAACTGGTGCTCTAACTCTAGCACCAGCGCCTGCTTAGGTTAAATAAATTCTTTTTTAAGTAAGTCACGGAAAGTTGGCCATAACCCAGGTGTCCACTGGTGGTGAATGGTTAAACAAAATGTGGTCTGTGCGCTCCATGGAATAGTACTCAGCCTTAAAAAGGAAGCAGATTCTAACACATGCTACCACACGGATGCTGAACTCGAGGATGTTATACAAAGGTGAAGTCAGCCAGTCACGAAAGGGCAAACACTGTATGACTGCACTTTTAGAAGGTAGCTGGAACAGTCCTACTTATGACGACACAGAGTAGGATGGTGGTTGCCAGGGGTTGAAGGAGCGGAGGATGGAGTTGTTTAACACGGTTTAAATTTTCAAGACGAAGAAGTTCTAGAGACTGATTGTACGACAGTGTGAATATACTTGAAAATTGTGAAGAAAATAAACTTTATGTTATGTGTATTTTACCATAATTAAAAATAACAAAGTAAGTTAAAGACCTGACTTTAAAAAAGAATAATAATCCTTTAAAAGTAAAAAAAAAAAAAAAAATGTTGAAAGGGAGTTCTTTTTTTTTTTTGCCACTTAATTTTTTTAATGAAAGGGATTTCTTTGATTTAGGGACTTTCCCTTCCTTGAGCTTAATTTTTCACTTGTGTAGAGTGTAAAAAAAATTATTGATTTATGTACTTTTGGCTGTGTTGGGTCTTTGTTGTGGCGCTCGGGCTTCTCATTGCAGGGGCTTCTCTTGTTGCAGAGCATGGACTCCAGGGTGCTCGGGCTCAGTAGCTGTGGCCCACGGGCTTAGTTGCTCTGCGGCATGTTTTATCTTCCCCCAACCAGGGATGGAACACGTGTCCCTTGCATTGACAGGTGGATTCTTAACCACTGGACCACCAAGGAAGTCCTACGTAGATTTTTAAATCACTTTTCATTAAAAAATTGTATTGTGTAAGAAAAACAAATTATCTTTCCATTGACGAGACCTTTGGAATTTACTTTTAGACCTTGTTATTCCTTTTCTTAGTGTTGCCTATATTTTCAGTTAAAATCTGGTTCAAAATTACCCACTTCCTCACCTGTTTTTCTTCAGCAAAGGTAACAGGATCTTATTGCTCATCTGGAAATACTTGTATGACATTGAAAATCAATATGAGGAGCAGGAATGTTTTTTTCTGTCCCAAGAAGAGGGCATGACAGAGTCTAGGGTTTAATTTGACTGCTCGTAAGGAACCAGCTGGGCTTTCCTTGTGGTTCAGACAGTAAAGAATCTGCCTGCAATGAGAGAGACCCCAGTTCAGTCCCTGGGTCAGGAAGATCCCCTGGAGGAGGCCATGGCACCCAACTCCAGTATTCTTGCCTGGACAATCCCGGGGACAGAGGAGCCTGGCAGGCTGCAGTTGATGGGGTTGCAAAAAGTCAGACATGACTGAGCAACTATCTCTAATACTTTCAAGGAGACAGCTACTTTAAGTCTTGCCTTTTTATTTTATTTTTTCCATTACACTAATGGCCCTTTCAAGTGGAAAATCATGACCCTACAACTGTAAATAAGACTCTGGGGCTTGAAAGGGCACAGTTTCACAAGGTTCAGCTGACACTTGGGAAGCAGTTGTCTCAAAGGTTCTGACCCGTTAGGTAGTATGTTTCCTGAAGAATTTAAAATGAAACTTGAATCCCTTCAGCCTAGGGGCACACTGACTGAGAAGGGAAGGTAGAGATCGGGTGAGGCCATGTGTGAAGGTTTGAGGGGAAAGTGAGAACGAAAGTCAGAGGCGGAGGGTGGGCAAAAGAAGGAATTAGGACCTTATGGAAACTTCCAGCTCAGTTGTTACTGAGGTTTTTAATGTTCCAAATGTGATCCTATGGTCAAGGCCTCTAGAAAAAGTGAAATTCATCTCTACTATCGGGAAACTCATTCAAATGGATGTTGTAAATTTTTTTGGTAAAGTTTTTTTTTTTTTAAAGGTAATTAGGAGTAATAGTGTTTGTACTCGAATGTTGTGATAAAGACATGCATATTTTCAGTTCAACAAAAATGTGAGATTTATTATTGAGTTGGCCAAAAGGTTCATTTTTTCCCCCATAAGATGGCTCTAGTAGCGTTTAGTTGTCTTTAACTTCATTCCAAACAATTTTGTTGGATCGTATTGTGACAGCTATCATATCAGCCTGGATTTTAAAAAAACTTACCAAGATTGGTAAATTGTTGTGTAGCCATTTTAGTATTGAAGATGGAAGAAAAGCCCCAGCATATTATGCTTTATTGTTTCAAGAAAGGCAAAAACAAAAGTGAAACACAAAAAAATGATTTATGCAGCGTATGAGGAAGGTGCTGTGACTGAAGGAACGTGTCGGAAGTGGTTTGCAGAATGTCCTGCTGGAGGTTTCTTCCTGGACGATGCGCCACGGTCGGGTAGACCAGTTGAAGTTGATAGCAACCAAAACGAGACACTAATTGAGAACAGTCAACCGTAGGCCGCGTGGGAGGCAGGCAGTGTGCTCCAACTATCGAAATCAGTCTTGAGCATCACGTGTGCCAGCTTGGCACCAGCTTGGTCATCTTCACTGCTTCTATGTTCGGGCGCCACATAAATTAAGTGGAAACACTGTCTTGAGCGTATTTTTGCATAAGAGTCTCTACTTAAACATAACAAAAACATTACCTGGTTTTAAAACAAACTGTGAGGGATGATGAGAACTGGATATTGTATAATAATGTAGAATAGAAGAATTCATAGGGCAAGTGCAGTGAACCACCACCAACCACAGCAAAGGCTAGTCTTCATCCAAAGAAGGTAGTGTTGTGGATTCGGTGGGCCTGAAAGGGAGTCCTCTATTATGAGCTCCTTCTATGAAACCAAAAGATGAATTTCGACAGATACTGCTCCCAGTTAGACCAGCTGAAGGCAGCACTTGATGAAAATTGTGTGGAATTGGTCAACAGAAAGTGCATAATCCTCTACCAGAGCACCACAAGACCACATGTTTCTTTGATGACCAGGCAAAACTGTTACAGCTTGGCTGGGAAGTTCTGATTCCTCCGCTGGATTCACCAGAGATTGTGCCTTTGGATGTCTTTGGGATTTTTTTTTTTTTTTGGTCTTTGCAAAATTATCCTAATAAAAAAAAATTTCCATTTCCTGGAAGACTGTAAAAGGCACCTGAAATAGTTCTTTGCTTAAAAAGATAAAAAGTTTTGGGAAGATGAAATTATGAAGTTGCCTGAAAAATGGCAGAGTGTAGTGGAACAAAATGATAAACTTGTTCAATATTGTTCTTGGTGAAAATGGAAAATGAATGTTTTGTTTTTGCTTAAAAACCAAAGTAACTTTCTGGCCAAACCAACATATGCTAGACTTGAACCCTTTCGGTTACCAAGTGCCAATTCTTGGATTGGAATCCAGTGCCTGGTGAAGGTGTCAGTCACCTGCAGAGAAATGAGAAAAATAAAGTGATGTTTTCAAAGAGCTAATATTCACTTTAAATGAATAATGTTTACTTTGAGCTTCTGGTCTTTTTTCTTATATATTAAAATGTAAAATATTTATTCTTTTAGAATATAATGATAGTTAATATTTAATATTTCTAT
This sequence comes from Oryx dammah, assembly GCF_014754425.2. Classification (NCBI taxonomy): domain Eukaryota; kingdom Metazoa; phylum Chordata; class Mammalia; order Artiodactyla; family Bovidae; genus Oryx; species Oryx dammah. The sequence goes on from NW_024070191.1 coordinate 36,705,766, forward strand.
TTCTTGGCAAATTAAAATGTTGGATATCATTCAGGATTTGTGGTTACAAGAACCAGAAATGAACTAGACTACCTTAGGAAAGGAATCTGTTGGAATTTGCACAAGGTCATGTGTGTGTGTGCAAAGTCACTTCAGTTGTGTCTGACTCTTTGCAACCCCATGGACGGTAGCCCTTCAAGCTCCTCTGTCCATGGGAGTCTCCAGGCAAGAATACTGAAGAAGTTTCCATGCCCTCCTTCCGGGCATCTTCCCCACCCAGGGACTGAACCAGCACCTCTTGTGGCTCCTGCGTTGGCAGGCAGGTTCTTTACCGCCAGCTCACATCTGATAAAACTTCCCTCCAGGGCTACTGGCATCATTAAATGTGTTTTCTAAGTTTATAAAACATGTGACAGCTTTGTCCCAAGCCAGTGGGGTATATACCAAGGCCTAGAGGTCTTGATGGCTGGAAAATAATAGATTAACTTGAAGTTAAATTAAGTACCATCACATGACATGTACCGTTGGCATTTTTTGATGATTTTCTGCAGCAAGGTGAAGTGTAACGTTACCTGTAGCCTTGGCCTCTTTTGAGTCCTGCCGTTGGAATGGGAGCTGTCCCTGGGGGTGGATTAGCTACTTGCGTGTGGGCGCGTGTGTTGTTTTGTGTTAGGCAGTCACCTAACTTTTCTTCCCCTGAAGTTCTTGCTGTGTTTCAGTGTTATTATTGCTCATCTCACTGTAATCTGATAAGGCACGTTAACTCTTAATTTAGCGCTTATTTAGGAAGCCAGATTGTGGAGGTGTGTGTAGCCTCTGACGCTCTGACCGCTGTTCTAGCAACTCCCGCTCCCCTTGGCTTGTCTGGGGACCTCCCCTGGTTTTCTCCCTCTTTCTGTGGCTGATCCTGGGTGGCCCCCTCCCCAGTCCTGACAGGTCCGTGTTCCCCAGCGTCCCATCCTCTCCGCCCTCTCGTTCTGTGTCATCCGCGCAGTCTCCTCGGCTCTAGGTGCTGACCTTGTGCTGACCTCACGTTTGTTTCCCCAGCTCACTCAGCTGTCTGGTGCCCCCAGGCCTCTGCACTCATTATGCTCCCCTGGGCTCCCCCAGACCCCAGCCAGAAGCCCCCAAGATACCCTGACGTTGTTACCGTCACTCGGCGGCTTACATGGTCCTTCGCCAAGTGCCTGCACCCTGCCCATCCTCTTCCTTTTTTAAAAAAAATTTAATTAATTAATATTTTATTTTTTAATTTTGTGACTGTGCTGGGTCTTTGCTGCTGCGTCCTCCCCCGGGACACCCTTGAAGGCTCCTCGGCTGGGCCAGTTCCTGCTGGTTCTCCACGACTTGACTCTGGTGGTCTCTCTCTCCAGGCTTCTCCCCTCCCCCTGCGCTGACCTGCGGGTTCCCCTCTCCTTTTATGGCCCCTACTGTGTGGTGTTACTGCATTTGGTTTTCTTGCCTTTTGTTCCTGTTACCCAGACCATGGTGTCTGGAGCGTCCTGAGCACCCCCAGGACCACTCCACACCCCCAGGGACTGGGTCTAAGCGGGTGCCCTCTAGGATGAATGGTTGGCAGGAGTTTGAGCGGGCCCACCTGCTCTCCTGCCGAGGAGGTGGGGTGCAGTGGACTCTCGCTGTCAAGGGATTCAATCTAGCATCTTTTTCCCCACCTCTTCTCCTGGTCCATGCCTTCCCCTCTAAGAAGGGCTCTTGTTTTCTCCTGAGTCAAATTGTGGGAGAAGCTGAGGATGAAGAAGTACATGAATGAAAGAAAATAGCTTGTCAGAAGGGCACCAGAGAAACAGCCTGCTTTATTCTCCCTCCTGCACTTCCCATCTCATGTTTCCGGTTGTGTTTCTTTGGGAAACATGCGTACATGGCCACCGGTCTGCCGGCTTGCAGGCTGCATGCCAGCGTTTCTCCCCAGTAGGAGCAGACCGAAGGTGTATGTAGGCGTCTCCTTTCTCCTGAACTTCTTCTTTAATTCAGGGCACACAGGTTCTCACCCTGGCACTTCTGGTTGTTCAGTTGATTGGTGTTGGAGTGGGTGCCTCCCTGTTTCTAGAGGCGAGGCAGTTGGCTCCACACTGGCCCTGGAATTGGGGTTGGAAGCTCAGCTCCATCGCTTACCAGTGCAGTGAGATGGACAGGTTTCTGCACTCCTCTACCCTTCATCTGGAAAATGAGACAGACCTTTTAGAATTGTTGTGAGGACTGAGATGAATGTTTGTGAAGTACTTGGCACATCTTAAAGGTGGTCTGTCCTAAAGGAAATCAACCCAGTGAATGTTCATTGGAAGGACTGGTGCTGAAGCTGAAACTCCAATACTCTGGCCACCTGATGCAAAGAACTGACTCATTGGAAAAGACCCTGATGCTGGGAAAGATTGAAGGCAGGAGGAGAAGGGGACAACAGAGGATGGGATGGTTGGATGGCGTCACAGACTCAATGGATGTGAGTTTGGGGAAACTTCAGGAGATGGTGAAGGACAGGAAGCCTGGTGTGCTGCAGCCCATGGGGTCGCAAAGAGTCAGATGTGACTTGAGCCGCTGAATAACAATAACAACTTGGCACATAGTAGGGATGCAAGAAATTACTGATATTAACTAATAGGATGTAAACTTTTACATTTTTACAAAATGGAAAATAAAACTGTGGTCCCTGCTCCTCCCTTTTCCTTTCCCAGCTTCCATAATGGAAAGAATTCGCTTGTTTACGGGCTAATTAATTAGTTAATTAAGCACACGTTGGTTTGCATGTCAGCCAGGAGTCCTCCACTGTGAGACACTGGAGGTTCGGGGAGATGGACAGTCCTGGCTCTATAGGAGCCCGTGGTGTGGTCTCTGAGCCACTGCACTGAGTCTTCCGGGATGCTGGGGACCCAGCCGGATCCCCCGGCTTCACTCGAAATCAGAATCTTTGGGGAGCTCAGTTGTTTCAGCTCTGCCCTCAGTAGCCTCGGAGTGACGCTAACTTCACCTTCTCATGGTGATCCTCACACCCAGGGCCCCCGGAGGAGCCGTGATCTCTGCTCCGGGCTTGACGTCTCACTCTCTGCTTACTTCCTGCTTGCTTGCTTACTTTCTCCTGACTTATTCTGGAGCTGATGGCTGCAGAGCCTCGCTCGTGTGCTGGTGACTTCCCGCTGCATTTGTGGTGAGCGTCTCACCACGCACACCCTTCTGATACACACATTCTCCTGTGTAGTGACTTACGCAGTTGTCTTCTTGTGGCCAAACGTGGTTCACTTCACTGGTTGAAAATACTTTATTTGGAAATAATTTCAGCTTATAGAAAAGTTTCAAACACAAGACTGGAACTAAAAGCACCCAAAACCTTTACCCAGATCCTCCTATTGTTAATATTTTGCATCATTTGTTTTTCATTTGTGTGCTCATTCTCTCCCTCTCTCTAGTATATGTAAACAAAATTATTACACGTCGTATTTTCCTGAACCATTTGATGAACTAATGAAGTTCATACATCATATGGGCCTCCCTGGTGGCTCAGCCGGTAAAGAATCTGCCTGCAGTGCAGAAGTCCTGGGTTTGATCCCTGTGTCAGGAAGATGCCCTGGAGAAGGGAATGGCTACCCACTCCAGTATTCTTCCCTGGAGAAGTCCATGGACAGAGGAACCTGGCAGGCTACAGTCCGTGGGGTCGCAAAGAGTCGGACATGACTAAGCAACTAACACTTTGACTCTTTCACAGATCATAAATGAAGTGAAGTGAAAGTTGCTCAGTTGTGTCTGACTCTTTGCGACCCCATGGACTACCCAGTTCATGGAATTCTCTAGGCCAGAATACTGGAGTGGGTATCCTTTTCCTTCTCCAGGCGATCTTCCCAACCCAGGGATCAAACCCAAGTCTCTCGCGTTGCAGGTGGATTCTTTACCAACTGGCCACCAGGGAAGCCCCATACGTAGCCCTTGCTCTCAAATAGTTTGATGTGTATTTCCTAAGAATAAGCATATTTTCCAATACAACAGTAGTGCAGGCATCAGTCAGTCAGCTTGACATCTATTTCAATTTATCTTCTTAGATAACAGACTGTCTACACTCTGTAACGTTGACTTATAACGTCCTTTATGGTGTCTTGCTCTAGTACTACGATCAGGCGTTGTGTTTAGTTGTTATATCTCTTTGTTCCTGCCCTCTGAAACCTCATAGTTTTTCTTTTTTTGAATGATGTTTGTGAAGAATACTGTTTTTTATCTTGTAGAGGATGTTCATTTGGGGTTAGGTGACTGATCTCGTAGTTGGATTCAGGCTGTGCATTCCTAGCTGGGATTCTGCACAGGGATGTGTTCTTACCGGCTCCCCACCTCCCCTTTGTCGGCGATGCTGATTTCAGTGACCCTGGCCAGGTGACAGATTTCAGTGACCCTGGCCAGGTGACAGTCCATTTCTCCACTGTGTGGTTACTATCTTTCTCTTTGTAACTACTAAGAAATGCCTTACTTTTATCACCTTTTGTTGTGATACCTATTCATCAACTCATTTCTCATCTGTAATAAAATTAGCATTGTAAAACTTGCTTTGTACAAGTTCAGAGGCATGGCTTATGTGGAGGCTCCCATCCGATCTTAATTTTATGGTGAGCAGTTGGATGGATTGGAGATGGATGGATTGGAGACCTGGAAAGGAACGGAAATAACTGTCACTGATTTTTTTTTTTTTACAGATGCTCATGTGGTGATTTATTCTGAAGAGCTCACACTCCTCAATTCATGATAAAAAATTTCAGTCTGGTGGCGGTGTGGAGATCTGTCTTTAGCTTGTAGGCTGTGTTCACTGTGCATGCTGAGTGGTTCTGACCGCCAGGGTTTGAGGCCCAAAGACAGAAGTGACAGGGGCCAGACAGTGTGCGGAGCTGGAGAGCTGGTCTTGCCAGCCCTCCCACAGGGCCACCAAGGCGATGCAGTCACTGTGATGCTTGAGGAGGCAACCTCGGAGTGGACCTCTGCTTTCAAAGATCTGCCCTTTGCAAAAGGAGCTTTGCTGTTCTCTGCCCTGTTCTGGAGGTTGACCAGGAGGTTTAGCTCGGAGATTCACGGTGTCGTCAGTGTCCCATTCATTTTCTCAACGCCCCTTGACTAAGAAAATGACTCAGAGGTTTTCTTTTTTTTCCCCCACTAAGTAGTTATAGCCATTAGCTTATATTTATGTCCTAACAACCTAGTAGCTGTTTGAAAAAATAACACAATAGATTGAAAGAATAATAAGTTTTATCTCCTTCTTAACCACAGTTCCCTGATAATGGGTTGTGTGCTCCCTTGGGAGCTGCACAGCACTGCAGACCTTGGAGTCAGATGGACCGTTTCATCTTGTGTAGCCGTTGCTTTTTATCACAGTAACTGCTAAAAATGTAGTTTCACAAGGATGTGATCTTCAAAAGGAATGTAGCTCAGAATGATGTTGAAAGCCCAGCACAGTCTAGTATCTAGTGCTTTGCTTGAAAATTTAAAATATTCTGAAGCACAATTATGCACTCCCTTTGGTACCCTAGGGTGGTGCCTTGACACACAGTTTGGGAATCATTGAGTTAGGTATTAAAAAGTTTTCTGGGGGTGTTTTGTAATCCTTCTGTAGCCTTTAGACACCCAGATATGTGCCTCCAAGGTAAGTTAGGGGTTAAGTAACTGTAAGGAGCAAGATTATAATTTCTCAGCACACTGACAGGAGGGCAGAGATGTCATGTCAACTTAATTAGCAAAAGCTGAAAATTCTTTTATTTACGATATGGCTCCAGTCGGAGGCCTGCTCCCTGCCCCTTGGATAGTATTATATAATACCCTGCTTACTAATGAATAAAAGAAATTAGATAAGATTTTCTTACTTAACCTTTTTGGTTTGGTGCACATGTTATTCTTCCCACAAGCTGATTATTTTCTATGGATTAATGATTTCCTTGACAAATATTTTAGCAGTGTCCCCTTCAGGCTTTGGAAGAATGCTGTAAATCTCAAGCCCAGGCTTGTCATTAAGGTTTATATCTTTCATAAGAAGGTATAACAGCTGTGTGGATTAACTAGATCCTGGTAGAAATTAGATCTGGTTGACATAATAATTTCAGTTGTATGTATCTGAGCTTCAGCTGTGAAGAGATTTTCCTGTTAGGAAGGGGGATGTTTTGAACATCAGGGTAATGAGGGATACCCGCTTTACCTGGTGTGAGGCTTTGGAAGATCATGGCAGATGGCTTCCCCATCTAAGGGGCTGTCTCAAAGGAATGGGAACTTGGGAGCATGTCACCACAGACGATCCTTGTAAGAGTGGAATGGCTTGGTGTCCAAGATGGGCCCCAAGCTGCGTGTAGCGAATCTTGCTACACAAACTCCGTGGCCTTCCGACCTGGGACCTGCAGGGTGTTCAGCATTCCTGGGCCCACTCAATAGTGTCTCAGCCAGATACCACCCTCCCCCAACTTCCAGACACCCTTGACTACCGTGCTTGGGTCAAACGTGAACCCAGCCCCCGTTTAACAAATGAGGAAGCTGAGGCTCAGGGCAGGGGAGGGGTCACCTGAGGTCACAGATACGAGTATAGCCAGGATCTCAGTCCCCTGCCCGCCTGCCTGGCGTCCAAGCACAGAGCTACCCAGGTCATTTCCTCCAGCTCTGATCATCCAAGATTCTTATGATCAAAGGGAGATGGGAGGTTTTGTTTTTTTTTCTTTTTATTTGAGTATGGTTAGTTTCAATGAGTGTTACTTTCAAGCATACAACAAAGTGACTTTTTTTTTTGCAGATTAGATTTCATTATAGGCTATTACAAGGCACTGAGTGTGGTTCCCTGTGCTATCCAGTAGGTCCTTGTTGCTTGCCTACCTTGTGTATACTAGTGTGTGTCTGTGAATCCCCTGCTCCTAATTTATCCCCCCTCCCTTTCCCCTTTGGTGACCACAGGTTTGTTTTCCAGGTCTGTGAGTCTGTTTCTGTTTTATCAATAAGTTCATTGTATCATTTTCTTTTCTAGATCCCACAAGCAAGTAGTATCTCACTCAGTATCACAATCTCAAGGTCCATCTGTGTTGGCGCAAATGGCATTATTTTGTAATTTTTGTGGCTGATTAATATTCCATGAATCTGCCCATGGACATTTAATTTTCGTCCAGGTCTTAGTGCTGCTATGATCATAGAATAAAAACTCCCACGAACACTTTCCATGTGCAGAAGGCATCCACTCAGGTCACACTCATTGAACATCAGCAAAATCACAACAGAACTGCAAAGATGTGAACGTGCAGGAAAGTCTTTATCCATGAGCCATAGCTAACTGGAGTTAGAGAAGTAACATAAAAGGGAAATCGGAGCACTCTAAGAATGTTTGGGTTTCCTAGGTGGCTCAGTGGTAAAGAATCCACCTGCCAAAATAAGAGACACAGGAGATGCGAGTTCGATCCCTGGGTAGAAAAGGTCCCCTGGAGGAGGACATGGCAACCTGCTCCAGTATTCTTGCCTGGAAGATCCCATGGCTGGAGGCGCCTGGAGAATTACTGTCCATGGGGTCACACACAGAGTCAGACGAGCCTGAGCACACACATGAACACCGGGGTGCGTGTGAGATAGGAGTTTAACAGTGAATAAACCTTAGAAGAAAATGGAAGTGACAGAAATCCAGTTTACTTGCTAAATATTTGGACTCCTAGATCTAGAATAAAAACTACAGGAGGGCAGGGATTTCTGTCTCTTATTCGCTGCTGCATTTTCACCTCCTGGAATGTTGCCTGGCGAGTAGGAGAAACTCTGGAAATGTTGTGGGTTGGGTGCAGGGGCATGCTCTAACTTATGGGTAATGTTTGTGGGTAACGTTAGACCTAAAGTATTCCGGTAGGATATGAGTTACTGGATTCTTTTAAGTTTGCTTAGATAAACTTTATTTCATGTTGCAGTCAAATAATCTGCAGAAATGATCATGTCTGTGCTGAGTTCTCACTGGCTGGAGTGTGATGTTGAGGGTACTATGATGACGTTAGTATTTTTTGTCATCACCAAATGAATATCCTGCCTGCGACTGCGTATTTGCAGTGCTGGCCACACGGCGGGCAGAGGTGTGATCTGATCGTAGCTGGTGTCTCTTGCTTCTGTTGAGTTTAGAATTCTGATCCCCAGGAAGGGGCTCAGAAGAAAGCCAGGCCTGTATCTAGCCCAGTGCTGGAAACGTACCTGCCTTTTAAGGATCCCTCGTGTGACACACAGTGTTTATGCCCATGGCACTAGCTGTTAGAACAACAGCTTGTAACACTTCTATAGCGTCATCTTTTCAGAAGGAGATCCGTATAGTTTTTTTGTATCACTGAGAATGTGGATACACGTGGCCCCTTTATTCCAAGAAATTCAGGACTATGTGCACAGGCTCACTTTCATTCACGACGTAGGAGTTGTTATTTATTACTAATGTGTGTTTATTTTGGGACCAAATTAGGAGGGTGTGGAGCTGTGCAGAGAAGCATCACAGGTTGGGAGGGGTAGGGACCGGGGTCCTCATCACCCCATTTCTGACTGATCTCCACCTGGAGTGCTCATCGCCCCTCCATGTGTCCCGGCCTTTCCACCACACTGTCCTTCTGGAAACTTCTAGAGAAGGGGACGACATGGGATGACATGGTTGGATGGCATCACCGACTCAAAGGACGTGAGTTTGGGTAACCTCCGGGAGTTGGCGATGGACAGGGAGGCCTGGCGTGCTGCAGTCCATGGGGCCGCAAAGAGTTGGACAATTAACAGAGGATAGTATGCCACACTGATGCTTCCCAAAGTGTTGCCTGGAGATCACTGGTGTTATCAGATGCTTTTCAGAGGAACAGTTTGCTGGCCAGATAAGTTGGGAAAATATTGGATACTGCTTTCCTCTCTTGCGAGCACAATGCATCTGGGCCTGTTAAAGTTTTTGGAGCTTTAAAGTTCAGTTCAGTTCAGTCGCTCAGTCGTGTCCGACTCTTTGCGACCCCATGAATCGCAGCACGCCAGGCCTCCCTGCCCATCACCATCTCCCGGGGTTCACGCAGACTCACATCCATCGAGTCAGTGATGCCATCCAGCCATCTCATCCTAGGTCCTCCCCTTCTCCTCCTGCCCGCAATCTCTCCCAGCATCAGAGTCTTTTCCAATGAGTCAACTCTTCGCATGAGGTGGCCAAAGTACTGGAGTTTCAGCTTTCGCATCATTCCTTCCAAAGAAATCCCAGGGTTGATCTCTTTCAGAATGGACTGGCTGGATCTCCTTGCAGTCCAAGGGACTCTCAAGAGTCTTCTCCAACACCACAGTTCAAATGCATTAATTCTTCGGCACTCAGCCTTCTTCACAGTCCAACTCTCACATCCATACATGACCACGGGAAAAACCATAGCCTTGACTAGATGGACCTTAGTCAGCAAAGTAATGTCTCTGCTTTTGAATATGCTGTCTAGGTTGATCATAACTTTTCTTCCAAGGAGTAAGCGTCTTTTAATTTCATGGCTGCAGTCACCATCTGCAGTGATTTTGGAGTCCCCCAAAAATAAAGTCTGACCCTGTCTCTACTGTTTCCCCATCTATTTCCCATGAAGTGATGGGACCAGATGCCATGATCTTCGTTTTCTGAATGTCGAGCTTTAAGCCAACTTTTTCACTCTCCTCTTTCACTTTCATCAAGAGGCTTTTTAGCTCCTCTTCACTTTCTGCCATAGGGTGGTGTCCTCTGCATATCTGAGGTTATTGATATTTCTCCCGGCAATCTTCATTCCAGCTTGTGTTTCTTCCAGTCCACCGTTTCTCATGATGTACTCTGCATATAAGTTAAATAAGCAGGGTGATAATATACAGCCTTGACGTACTCCTTTTCCTATTTGGAACCAGTCTGTTGTTCCATGTCCAGTTCTAACTGTTGCTTCCTGACCTGCATACATATTTCTCAAGAGGCAGGTTAGGTGGTCTGGTATTCCCATCTGTTTCAGAATTTTCCACAGTTTACTGTGATCCACACAGTCAAAGGCTTTGGCATAGTCAATAAGGCAGAAATAGTTGTTTTTCTGGAACTCTCTTGCTTTTTCCATGATCCAGCGGATGTTGGAAATTTGATCTCTGGTTCCTCTGCCTTTTCTAAAACCAGCTTGAACATAAGGGAGTTCATGGTTCACGTATTGCTGAAGTCTGGCTTGGAGAATTTTGAGCATTACTTTACTAGCATGTGAGATGAGTGCAATTGTGCGGTAGTTTGAGCATTCTTTGGCATTGCCTTTCTTTGGAATTGGAATGAAAATGGACCTTTACCAGTCCTGTGGCCACTGCTGAGTTTTCCAAACTTGCTGGCATATTGAGTGCAGCACTTTCACAGTATCATCTTTCAGGATTTGAAACAGCTCAACTGGAATTCCATCACCTCCACTAGCTTTGTTTGTAGTGATGCTTTCTAAGGCCCACTTGACTTCACATTCCAAGATGTCTGGCTCTAGATTAGTGAACACATCATCATGATTATCTGGGTCGTGAAGATCTTTTTTGTACAGTTTTTCCATGTATTCTTGCCACCTCTTCTTAATATCTTCTGCTTCTGTTAGGTCCAGACCATTTCTGTCCTTTATCGAGCCCATCTTTGCATGAAATGTTCCCTTGGTATCTCTAATTTTCTTGAAGAGATCTCTAGTCTTTCCCATTCTGTTCTTTTCCTCTATTTCTTTGCATTGATTGCTGAAGAAGGCTTTCTTATCTCTTCTTGCTATTCTTTGGAACTGCATTCAGATGCTTATATCTTTCCTTTTCTTCTTTGCTTTTCACCTCTCTTCTTTTCACAGCTATTTGTAAGGCCTCCCCAGACAGCCATTTTGCTTTTTTGCATTTCTTTTCCATGGGGATGGTCTTGCTCCCTGTCTCCTGTACAATGTCACGAACCTCATTCCATAGTTCATCAGGCACTCTATCTATCAGATCTAGACCCTTAAATCTATTTCTCACTTCCACTGTATAATCATAAGGGATTTGATTGAGGTCATACCTGAATGGTCTAGCGGTTTTCCCTACTTTCTTCAATTTAAGTCTGAATTTGGCAATAAGGAGTTCATGATCTGAGCCACAGTCAGCTCCCGGTCTTGTTTTTGTTGACTGTATAGAGCTTCTCCATCTTTGGCTGCAAAAAATATAATCAATCTGATTTCGCTGTTGACCATCTGGTGATGTCCATGTGTAGAGTCTTCTCTTGTGTTGTTGGAAGAGGGTATTTGCTATGACCAGTGCATTTTCTTGGCAAAACTCTATTAGTCTTTGCACTGCTTCATTCCGCATTCCAAGGCCAAATTTGTCTGTTACTCCAGGTGTTTCTTGACTTCCTACTTTTGCATTCCAGTCGCCTATAATGAAAAGGACATCTTTTTTGGGTGTTAGTTTTGGGAGCTTTAAAAGGAAGACTTAAATTTGAATTAACCTCATGGGTCCCAGCCTTCTTTTCCACAGAACCCTTTCTCAGCATGACAGCTCTTAAGCTTTGTAAGAGCAGTGTTCCACCCACCAGCCTTTAAGAAAGAGGTGTTGCCACGATGGCCACATCTGATTTTGAGTTTGATTTGGCCCTCGCTAGCAGCCATAGACTCAGGCAGTGCTTCTCAGCCTTCATCTTGGAGCTTTGAAAAAACACGGACGCCCCAGCTCATTGCAGTTTCTGATCCTGAGTGTCTGGGCTGGTGCACATTGCCTGCGTTTGTAAGATGCTCTTCAGGGGGTCTCCGGTGTCCCAGAAGCTGAGTTACTCTTCTTGGAAGAGGTTTCTGTTTCTCTCAGGCTGCAGTAGTTGCCTCCACTTCAAACCCTTCTGGATGTTGGGTGTGTTTCCTCGAGGGAATTGGTTTTGGGTTGAAATAGATCTGATGTGACGTGAAGCTCGGAAGTCCTCAGCTGCTGGGCTTCCGGTGGTGCGTTTGGGGTCGGGGTGGCCAGGTCCTTTGCAGACATGGTCCCAAGGCTGCTGGATCAGGCGGGTAGGAGGAAGTGGTGAGGAGAGGGGAGCATTGAGGGTCTGCTCAGACCTGGAACCCCGCCCATCAGTCAGCTGGTGACGTGGAGGCACGGAGGAGGGTCTCGGGTTCTCTTGGAGAAATGTTCAGTTGGGCTCGTTTCCTTTTATCTCAGGGCATGCCTGCCTTCCTGTCCACTCTCTGTTCCTCCCCATTTACCCCGAGAAGCCAGGCAGGAAGCAGCCCAGTGAGGTGGCTTTTGCTGTAGCTACTGGGGACTCCACAGCAGGATAGTGAGATGGGTCCTGCTGCCACAAGTGCCCCCCAGGGGCTTTTCCAGGGAAGGGCCTAGGTGAGAAGGACCACCAGGCTGCCTCCCCTGCCACTTCAGGGTGCGTGAGACAGGCCCCCGGGACTCAGTCTTTGATCCGAGGCAGGCGCGTCAAGCTTGTCTTTCCCCCGTTGATGTGTGGTCACTGGCCCGACCACAGAGACGACACCAGGCTCCCCAGAGAGCATGAACTCCGGCGGAAAGTGACCCGTCCTGTGAATGTAGGGGTGGAGGGAGGAGCCCTCACTGGCCTCTCTGTGGTGCTGGGCAGTGACCCGCTAGAAGGAAGGGGACCGCTTTCTGCGTGGCGTTCACGCGTTGTCCTCCGCTTCACACCTGGAATGCCCCATTTCTTCCCTGCCGCAGTCCTGGGAGGTGTGCTTCTTGACTGACTTTCCAAGCGAAGATGAGCCACACGGAAGCTCAGAGAGAAAAGTGTCTTGTCCAAGGGTGGCTTGAGAGTGCGGGGCTGGAGTGCGCACTTAAATCTGTCCCATTCTGAGGTGTGCTTGGGAGTCCCCGGCCCCGTCCTGCGGACTGCGGCTGGTCCCCATTGTCAAGGTTGCCATCGCTCTTGCTTCTGAATGTCTTCTTTGTGATTAGGCTGGGTAACAGGCTCTTAAGGACATAACAAGTTGCCGTGTGGTGCTTTATTATCTATCAGCTGCTTTCTGTCACCCCGTGTTCTGGGACAGATTCTGAAAGAAAAGAAGACGGTGACCAAGCATTCAGCTGTTTTCTCTGCTGATTTTGTTTAGATTATGCTTCTTTTGATTTTATAAACAGGTGATTGGTTGTTGGATAAGCCGTTAGTAGTACTCACTGGCAGTGTGCCTTACATCTAGGATTTGTGGCATTAGCTAGAATTTTATAATGGCGTAAAACGATTTCATGGAGGAAATAAGAGTATCACCATGTGGTATAAAGCTACCATTAGTAAAATAAATATTAATCTGAGGTTAACTGTTTTTAGCCTAAGATTTCTCTTAATTCAGTATCCAGACTGAGCCTTTCTGTGTTTTTTTGTTTTTTTTTTTAAAGAGAGGGGAAAAAAACTCTTTTATTTCAGTTCAGTTTGAAATTCTGATGTAAAGATCACCATGGCCTTGCAAAAGCTCAGTGTGAGTAATACTAACTGTGTCCGTAACTTCATTCCAAAAGCCGGGTACCACTGCCCAGGAGGCAGGTGGCTGTGCGCTTCCGAGTTCCCTGAACACAGGTTTCTCAGATGTCACCTCCAGAGGGTGATCGGTTAGTTTGACTAAACATAAGTCATAAGGACCTTAGTGGATGGAAAAGCTACAGAGGCGAATGATCTTCCGAAAGCCTCACAGCTGGGGGCCGGCAGACACCGCGTCTGATTTTGTCATCATAGATAACGTTGTCTTTAGTTGCCGTATTTTTAAGAAAAATAAAGTTGGCCAGCTATTACAGGAGCCAGCTGTTTGGCTTGGCCCAGTGTATGTGTGTTGTGTTTTGTTTTTTTTTGCGGGGGATGGGGGAGGTTTCCACTGGGTCTTCATTTACTGCCTCTAGGCTTTCTGTAGTTGGGGTGAGTGGGGGGCAACTCCTTGTTGGGGTGCACGGGCTTCTCACTGCGGTGGCTTCCCTTGTTGGTGAGCACAGGATCCGGGCACATGGGTTTCAGCACTTGCAGCCTGCGGGCTCTGTAGCTGTTACTCATGGGCTTCTCACTGCGGTGGCTTCCCTTGTTGGTGAGCACAGGATCCAGGCACAGTTGCAGCCTGCGGGCTCTGTAGCTGTGAGTCACGGGCTTCAGTTACTTCTCGGCATGTGGGATCAATCATCCCAGACCAGGGATCGAACCCGTGTCCCCTGCATTAGCAGGGGGGTTCTTATCCACTGTACCACCGGGGAAGTCTCAGTGGGTGCTTCCTCTGTGACATTTAATGGTAACCCAGTAGTGTAGACCTTGCCCAGCACTGCCAGCCACATGGAGTGATGTTTGTCCATGTCCATCAGGCCTCCCAGGCCCAGAGGAGGAATGGATGGCTCACAGACTCTGGAAGCCTGGTTTAGGGCAGCAGGCAGGTGACAGCGGAGTTTAAATAAGCTGAAATGATGCCTGCAAGTGAACATCCTTCCGAACAAGGCCTGTGGTCAAAAGAAATTGGATTTATAGCAGTTGGTAATTTTAGTGAAAATTAAGACGTAGGTCTTTCTGTTCCGTCGTGCTGAATTATACTTGCTTATCATCATCAGAAAGGACTGAGGGGTTTAGTAGCCTGATTTATTCTGGGAAAGGGTCACTTAGCATTGAATCAAATGACCTTACTTTTATTTTAAACTGAGAGTCTGGTCAGATACCATATAAATTCCAGGGCTTCACACTGGGTTCAGTGCAGCTTAGAATTTTTTTCCAGTCCTGAATATTAATTGGAAGGACTGATCCTGAAGCTGAAACTCCAACATTTTTGCCACCTGATGCGAAGAATTGACTCATTGGAAAAGACTGTAATGCTGGGAAAGATTGAAGGCAGGAGGAGAAGGGGACGGCAGAGGATGAGATGGTTAGATGGCATCACCGACTCGATGGACACGAGTCTGAGCAAGCTCTGGGAGCTGGTGATGGATAGGGAGGCCTGGCGTGCTTCAGTTCATGGGGTCGCAAGGAGTCGGACACGACTGAGTGACTGAACTGACTGTGTCCACATCAGTGTCTGCCCTCTCTGGTCTAATCCAGTCCCCCAGAGCTTCCCGCTGGGAAGTCCTTTGAGGCATCGCGCGGCGGCACGTGTTGGCATGGCTGTCTTTCTGCAGAGCGAGCATATGAGCCTCATTCTACGTCAAGAGATAGAAATCCCAGCTCATACTGGCTCAAGCGAAAAAGAAAACATATTGGCTTCTATAAATACACAGGCAGCTGGCTTCTGGGATCCCTTGGTCCAGGGACTCGACTCTCTTGGGTCTCCTCTCTTGTCAGCTTTGTTCAGATCATGGGAAAGGTGAGCCATGTAGATTCAGCTCCAGCTGAAGAGGGTGGTGCTTGTCTCTTGGTCATCCCAGCACACCCCAAGGCATACTCGCTGACCTTGACGGGGCACGTGCCTGTCTCTGAACCAGTGCTCGTGTCTAGGGGCTGAGTTATTCATTGACTGGGTCTTGGCCGTGGGCATCAACTCCTGACGCCTGGTGATTTCCTTCACACACAGGCTGGAGGAGATGATGGCTTAGTGGATGCCCTCAGGTTCTTCCAGTTCAGACGCTGGGACATTGAGGGCACATGAGCATCAGGGTCCTTCTCCTCGATCGGGAAGCTACAGTGTCATTTGTGGTGGTCTCAGGGGTGAGTGTTCCTTCTTTCCCGCCTAAGGTTCTTGTCTCGGGTCATCTGTGAAAACTTGAATCACATTCTTCTATCATGGTACCGTTCACCAGAACAGTATCTGAAATCCCAGTGGAGGGGGACTTAGAGTCAGCAGTATTGCCATTTAGCAGCCATGGCCTTCTGGAGAGAGGGCTGAGGGACAGGAGTCTTGTCCTTTCAAGCCTCATTTTTCTGTCTCAGCTTTTCCAGGACTCATTTGGGTAGGATAGATACTCAGACAGCTTGGGTGGGTAAACTGTTATTGCAAACTTATCTGAAAAAGTTTTTTTTTTCTCATTTTGTAAGTTTCAGGTGTACAGCATAAATATTTGATATCTGTGTACCATGTGAGTGATCCCCATCACAAGTCTGGTTACCGTCCGTCACCATACAGGTGACCCCCTTTGCCTGTTTCTCCTGCCTCCCAAACCCCTTCCCACACACAATTATCTTTAAGCTTTTGTGTCTGCTTTCTTTTCCTGTGAACTAAGATGAGTAACTTCCTAGGTTGTTAGATAAGTCAGAATAAATTTCTGAAGCCTTTGAAATTATGATGAGCTCAGCGCTCTTATTTTTTTAAAGTGTAAATCCCTTTTGAACTCTTTATTTCTGAAAAAATGTATTGAAGTACAGTTGATGTACAATATTATATAAGTTACAGGTATACTCACCACTCCAATTTATCTGCAATAGCAGATTCCTGTCTTCATGTTAAGAAATCAGTCTCACCACAAGAGAGTAATAACTCAATTTTATTCTCTACATTATGGGCCTTGGGTTTCCAGAAGGTGAAATTATGACTACTGTTGATACCTAGTCGCTGATGTGATCTTATGTTCATTTTGGGAGTTAAAGACATCTCAGACTTCAGTGAAAAATCTTTATAGAGTAAGTGACAGATTTTAAAACTAAAAAAGAAACAGAAAAAAAGGATGTATATGTCATAACTGATACCTTACAGAATTCTGCCCCAAATTAAAAGATTTTAACCTTGAGACTTTTATCCTTAATAGCGAAGTGGGTGAGAGAAGCTATGAAAATTCCATCATTGAGCTGAAATTATGAGTCCAGTTTAAATATGTGACTTATATCTGTGTTATTACCCTCCCTCCACCCAGTATATCTCCCGTAATTGTGGCTCCGGGAGCTTATTGGATTTGTGGCTCCGTATCTTTAATTTGTTTTGGGAAACTGCCAGTGATTATTTCTGCAGCTGTTGCTTCTTTCTCCTCTTTTCTCCTGGGGATTCCAGGCATAGATGTATTGGTGCTTTTATCCATGTCTCAGGTGCCACTTCAACTCTTTTCTATACTTTTATTCTATTCTCACTGTGCTTTTATACAGACATTTTCTCCTTATACCCCTTTTATGCAGACATTTTCCCCTTATACCGCTTTTACTTTAGAAAATCCTCCTTTTGCTGTATCTAATTTACTGGAATCAAGATTGCCGGGAGAAATATCAATAACCTCAGATATGCAGAGGACACCACCCTTATGGCAGAAAGTGAAGAGGAACTAAAAACCCTCTTGATGAAAGTGAAAGAGGAGAGTGAAAAAGTTGGCTTAAAGCTCAACATTCAGAAAACGAAGATCATGGCATCTGGTCCCATCACTTCATGGGAAATAGATGGGGAAACAATGGAAACAGTGTCAGAGTTTATTTTGGGGGGCTCAAGATGCTTACTCCTTGGAAGGAAAGTTATGACCAACCTAGATAGCATATTCAAAAGCAGAGACATTACTTTGCCAACAAAGGTCTGTCTAGTCAAGGCTATGGTTTTTCCAGTGGTCATGTGTGGATGTGAGAGTCGGACTGTGAAGAAGGCTGAGCACCGAAGAATTGTTGCTTTTGAACTGTGATGTTGGAGAAGACTCTTGAGAGTCCCTTGGACTGCAAGGAAATCCAACCAGTCCATTCTGAAGGAGATCAGCCTTGGGATTTCTTTGGAAGGAATGATGCTAAAGCTGAAGCTCCAGTACTTTGGCCACCTCATGCGAAGAGTTGACTCATTGGAAAAGCCTCTGATGCTGGGAGGGATTGGGGGCAGGAGGAGAAGGGGACGACCGAGGATGAGATGGCTGGATGGCATCACTGACTTGATAGACGTGAGTCTGAGTGAACCCCGGGAGTTGGTGATGGGCAGGGAGGCCTGGCATGCTGCGATTCATGGGGTCGCAAAGAGTCGGACACGACTGAGCGACTGAACTGAACTGAACTGAGTTTACTGTTAAACCTGTCTGCTGCATTTTTAATTTCAATGATTATATTTCTATTCAGTTCTTTTGTGTAGATATCCAGGTATTTGATAAAATCAATCATCTTTAATCTGTTTTCATACACACAGCAATTATAATTGTATTAAAATTCCATTTTGATAATTGTAGTATATCACCTAGGTAGTGCACTTAGAAGGTATGTATTATCCATCCTTTCTTTCTAGTTTTTGTCATTTGTTCTTATCTCTTGCTGTGCTTAGTGATTTATAAAGGACCTGATTTTGTATTTGAAAATTTCAAGGTCTCTGGATGCTGTTATCTTCTGCCAGAGAATACTTAATTTTCTGGTGGGCAGCAGAATAAATCTGTTCATCTAGATAGTAGTCAGCAGGCACTGTGATTGACAGAGTTCAGGCAGGTGTGTTTCTCTTGACCTGACTTCTAAGGTGTTGGTCAGTCAAGGCTTGGGAAGGGAGCTCAGGGTGACCTCAAGAGCGTCACCCTGATTCCGAGAGGTCTGGATATGGGAACCAGAGCAAGGGACTGAAGGTGGGACCCCGGGGCTGACGCTGTTCTGAGAAACTTGGCTTTGCATCGGTATTCACACTCACCCTTGAACGTAAGTTCGTTGACAGTACAGGGGTGGTAGGGTCTGCGGTCCTGTAGGCCAGAGTCTCTTCATTTTGTATGTGTATTAGAGTCTGGGATAAGCAACCCCCCTAAGCAGTGACTTAAACAATAGTTATTTTTTTTCACGTAAAATCCAGAGGTGTTGATTCACCCTAAATACAGCAGAGTCTGGGAAAATAACTGTTCTCTGAGTCTGTAGGATTATAGGGTTGATTCTGAAGTGTGGGAGGGGTGTGCATAGAGCCAGGGGCGTGACCGGTGTCCCCTACGTTGGCTTATCCCAAGTCCTCTCAGTGGCTGAATGCTGGCTTAGCTCGATTAATTGGACAGGGCTTTGGGGAGAGAGAATTTTAGAAATCCTGATGAGCTGTTATCCTAAACGCCAGTGGCAGAGTCAACAGCCAGGGGAGTAGACACTCTGGACAGCGTCTGCAGCCTACCTGCTGCCTTGCGTCTTGGGTGTGGACCGTGCACACCGCCTGCGTCTGGACCAGGGGCGCGTCTGCTGAGGACCCTGCGCTGGTCCGTCGGCTGACTGCACGCCCACTGGGTCTGTGGCAGTGTCTGCCGTCACTCCATTCAGGGAGCCACCCCGACGAGGCCCGTGTGTGTCGTCCGCCAGCCGGCTCTTTACGTTTGAATTAACTGGGGGCTGGCATCGCTCGATGTGGCGGCTTTGCTTGTTCTCCTGCAGGGCCCCGGGTTCGAGAGTCACCTCGACCACCTCTCCTTTCCTAGTGACGGATGCAAAGCCTTCACGGTGTTGGCTCCAGGGTCTTGCTCAAAGCAGAGCCCCAGGAGCTGGTGCCCACCTTCCCTCCCTGTGATGACCAAGCCAGTGGGGGCAGGTCTCACTTGCCTTCAGATCACCCTTGCCCGACCTGGATGCCTGACACCCAAGGGTGCGGCAGGGAGGTGGGGGCTGCCGGCTGAGATCTTTGTGCCACCCCGTCCACCACCCCGACAGAAGAGCTAGTTGCCTGTAGAGCAGGTTAGGTTCTAGGTTCTCCAAGGCCCAGTACAGCCCCAGTTGATTTCTAGGTGCAGAAAGGGACACTCCTTTGTCAGACGTCTACCAGTGGCAGATAAGAAGCGGGGCTTTGGGGTACAACCGTGGAGAATCCAAGTTGCTTCTTCTCTGTCCGTCCCAAAGGAGAGTGGAGGGGCTGGGCGTCGGGAGGGCCCCCTGCTTCTGAGCTGAGGTGGAGGAGGGACAAGGGGGCTGCTCATCGCGTTGCTGGCATCCACAAGAAGGGAGGGCCACCTGCACTCTGCTGGTGTGTCTGCTGCCTGCCCCCAGCTGGCGCAGCGCAGACCGAGCGTGTGCTGGACAGTGTTGGGGGGTCCCTCGCAGAGGCCACGGACAGCCTCCCCGAGGTCAGGGTCCCTGAGAAACATTCACGCAGACTCCTGCCACGAGCAGGCTGGCGTCCTGGCCCCACAGAGGGAAGACTAGCTTGGGCTGTGTTGGGCGGAGGGAGAAGGCTTTGTCTCATCAGCATAGGGCTGGAGACGCTGTGCCCTGGGGGCTTAGCCGGGTCTCCTCGCAGGAGGCTGGCGAGGCTCAGAGCGGCCGCTCAGGGCAGAGACCCCGCTGGCACGGCTCGGGCGCCCTCCTCCGTCCTGCTGTCGTGTGGGAGAGTCGGACGTGGACCCAGAAGACAACTGACCACGGTGGGAAGAGCTCAGGCCAGCCTCTCTGCTCTGTGGCGGGAGGAACGGATGCAGGCAGGGAAGGGAGGGCGTGGGTAGCCGACCTCCCCTTCTGCTTCTGCCCGCCTGCCTTTAACCACCGGCTTGGCCTGCTTTGCAGGGAGGCAGGAGTATCTTGGGATCGAGTGCGAGATGGATGAGTTCCGTGTCTTAAACCCTTTTCATTGGAGAAATCTCTCAATGTACACGCAAGTAGAAAAGAGTGAACTTTCACGAATCTGTCGCCCAGCCCAACTGTCAACCTTTTGCTGATCTTGTTTCTTCTCTCCTTCCCCAACTTTTATTAAAAACTTTCTTTGGGGGGGACTATTTTTTTTTAATGAATTGATTATGTTTGGCGGTGCTGGCTCTATCATTGCTGCAGGGCTTCTCTCTCGAGTTGGGGAGCTCCGGCTTCTCTTTGCAGTGGCTTCTCATTTGGAGCACGGACCCTAGGACACCTGGGCTCAGTAGTTGGCGGCATATGGCTCAATAGTTGTGCTTCCCAGGCTCTAGAGCACAGGCTCAATAGTTGTAGCGCATGGGCCTAGTTGCCCCAAGGCACGTGGGATCTTCCCAGACAAGGTATCGAACTCGTGTCTCCCGCATTGACAAGCTAATTCTCTAGCACTGAGCCACCAGGGAAGCCCTGTGGGGCTATTTCTAAAGCAAATCCTAGTCATGTCATTTTATGTGTAAATAACTCTTGTTTATATTTCTAACACACAAGGGCTTTTTTTTTTCTGCAAAACTGTTATGCCATGATTGTTTACAACAAAATTAATATTAATTCCTTACTTAATGTTCTGTAACACTAACCATATTCAGATTCCCCTGGTTGTTTCAAAAGGATCATTTCACAGTTGCTTTTCAAATTTGTGTATAAACAAGGCCCATATTTTGCACTTGGTGACTGTGTTTATAAATCTCTCTATTATGTAATTGTTCCCCTTAGGGCACCACTGCTCGATGGTGAAGTAGGTCCGTCTGTCCTGTAGAAAGTGTCACCCCTTTGACTGATTTCTTCCTCATGGTGACATTTAACTTGTTTCCTTATCTCTAGTATTATTATTTGGAAGCTGGCAGGTAGATTTAGAAGCTTAGCTAGATTCAGGTTCAGTGATTTTTAGACAAGTTACTTCATAGTGGTTATTTTAATTTTATTAACATTAAATATCATTACTTCTTAATATTATTAATATTTTAATAGCCAAAGGACACTGAAACATTTGAAGATGGACTGAGAATAAAAGTCACTTTCTGGGGGGAAGGGGCACAGTGTACAGTCTGCTGTTACTGGAAAATTAAAACCATTGGTTATTAATCAGATCAGCCTATTAAAGAGCAAAAATTCAGCCAGTTAATTTGAAGATCTAGTTGACTTTACTAAGCTACTCATGAATCAGGCAGCTTCCTGTCTGGCAAGTAGAGAAATTCTCCAAGGAGTTGTGTGATATGGTTTTCCTAGGCAGAGGGAGGGTGGGGCAAGGAAGTTATTAGCAAAAGTAAGGATTATTTCAGGCCAGGACTACTACTTCTGGGGAAGGGAAATGGCAGGAGTCTCATCATGTAGGCCGTCTCTTTGGTGCAGACCCAGAAACCCCAGATGGGCCGGTTGACATCCCCTGGGGAGGTGAGAGCTGCGGCCGGGCCGGTGTGAAGCCTGGGTCTGGTGTCATGGGCTGTAGTGCAAGTGACTTACGGGGGAGGAAGTTGTGTTTTCTGTTTCTTTATTCTTGTCCACGGCTATACCACACTGAACGTGCCTAGTCTCATCTATTTCTTTATTCTTTTATTTATATTTTAATTTCTTTATTGAAGTGTAGTTGATTTTCAGAGTTGTATTAATTATTGCTGTACAGCAAAATGATTCAGTTATGCATATATATATATATATTCTTTAAAAAATGCTCCTTTCTATTATGGTTTATCATAGGATATGGATTATAGTTCCCTGTGTATACAGTAGGACCTTTTTTATCCATTCTCTATATACTAGTTTGCCTCTGCTAATCCCACCTTCCACTCCATCCCTCCCCCAACCCTCAGGACCCCTTGAAAACCACCGTCTGTTCTGTGTCTGTTTTGTTTTGATCATGTTCTGTGGTTGTGCTCAGACTGCGTGTTTGGATGAAGTGGTGGTGGTTTAGTCGCTAAGTCGTGTCTGACTCTTGTGACCCCATCAACTGTAGCTTGCTGGGCTCCTCTGTCCCTGAGACTTGCTGGGTTGGGCTGGGTAAGGAGAGGATGAACCAAATTGACTTCGTCTTTTTCACGTCTTGAATCAAAGTAAAACCTGGGAACAGCAGCCGTGGGAGTGCACCCTTTTAAACTATCTGCTGGTGGGAGCGCAAACCTTGTTCATTTCATCTTCTGTCCTCTGTATATTTCTCATTTGATGTCATTTCCACACGTACACATACAGTTTTAACACAGATTCCTTGGGCTTGTTTTCTAAATATGATTTTCAGGGCCATAGCATTTTTCTAGAGAAAGTGCACAGTTATAGCTCATTCCAGGTTATTTATCTTAACAAGGACAGATGAAAAATACTGTCTTCTGTCTTTTATGAACGAACGTCCATGAAAACCTTTAGTGTGAATTGTCACAAGTCTCCCCGATTAGTAAAACATTGTTACATAAATATTTAATGGTCCCTATAAAATTTTAGCATTTGCTAACCAATTTACTCCCCTTTGCATAACAAATGTATCTTGCAAATCATCCACTCAAAGGGTAGCTTTATTTATTTGTAGTTGGGGAAATAGAATTAATTTGAAATAATTTATTATTATTATTTTGCTGAATGTAAACTTTTCCTTTGTGAGTAGTGTGCACACATGAAGTGATTTTTTTACTGGCCAAAGAAGCTTTTGTCCATTTGATATTTGGACCTTAACCACTCTTAATACTAGTGTCCCAGAAGGGACTCTTGAATCTTACCGCTTCTTGCTTTCTTGACTTCCTGTGTTAACCTGTTCTGAATATTACCGTGATTTTTTTCCCCTTTTAGACTCAGTGTTAAGCCTAAAACACCACTCTTCTTTCACTGCATCGTGTCCTTGAAGAATGACGAGAACAGGAGAAAATTAATGATGTGGCTTTAAAATTTTTTATCCCTTTCATCAGAGGAGATGACATTTTATAGGTAGATAAACACTTAGGTCTTTTGGAGGAAGTGACTCTATTAACATTTTAAGGGAAAATATTTACATTTTTGTTGCTGTTCCTGACGTTTTTCCAGTTGATTGGCAGATTTTACTGTTTTCAGTATGAAAAAGATGCTTGATGGTGAATGAAATTCCGTAGCCATTTAAAATATGCAGTTATAAAAAAATAATAATAAATAAATTATGCAGTTATGAGATGCCCTATGATAAGTGGTGGTGAGTCAGCTACAGGGAAAAAATTATGTAATGACTTTTTCAGTGATGAAAACGAGGCTGGCAGTTTTAATCGAAATATTTTGAAAGGAATAAGTCAATTCTGCTTATCCACTGAAAATGTAGAGCATCTTCTTAGAATTCAGAGGTATCGTACATTAGCTTTTCAGGTAGCCAGTTCTTGTAGCAGAAAGGGCAGAGGTCCCCTTTCCATCTTGCTGGCAGACTGTAGGTTTGCTTGAAAATGGAAAGTCAGTGGCTGACATAGCCGAGGCCATCTCCCGTGTGTTTTGGCTGTGGAAGCTGAAGTTCATGCCTTTCTCTGTGACTTTTCAAATTTTTTTTTTTTTCAAACGTTGGTTATTTTTGTCAGGAGTTACTTAAACGATAATGACTTGTTTAGT
Organism: Oryx dammah; assembly: GCF_014754425.2. Classification (NCBI taxonomy): domain Eukaryota; kingdom Metazoa; phylum Chordata; class Mammalia; order Artiodactyla; family Bovidae; genus Oryx; species Oryx dammah. The sequence continues at coordinate 36,729,662 of NW_024070191.1, forward strand.
TGCTGAGTTGGACTCCTTTATATTTAATCATTAGCTGAAAACGTGGTTAGCACCTTTTTTGTGGAAATGACGCTTTAGCCGCGTGAGTTAATTCAGCGAGGTGGCGGCTGGCAGCGACCGTCGCCCTGGTCCTGATTTCTGACTGCTCTCCACTGCCTGCGTAGACACGCCAGGCTCCTGTTGGCAGTCGTTCTCCTGCACTAGTTCTGTGATTCCGTGACTAACGGGTCTCTGGTTGGGGACTGGCTCACGTGAGACAGAGTGTCTAGGGCATGAGTATCAGTGCACCTCAGAGGTGGAGCTTCAGGAATCACAGGCGTCTTTGTTTTATTGCTTTCCTTGTGGCTCAGATGGTAAAGTGTTTGCCTACAAGGCGGGAGACCCATGTTCGATCCCTGGGTTGGGAAGATCCTCTGGAGAAGGAAATAGCAACCCACTCCAGTACTCTTGCCTGGAAAATCCCATGGACTGAGGAGCGTGGTAGGCTATAGGCCATGGGGTCGCAGAGTTGGACACGACCGAGCGATTTCACTTCACTTCACTTATTGCTTTAGGAGGAGTCCTTGGGGTAGCCTGAGCTGTGCCCCGAGCCCCTGGGACCCTTGGTTGTCAAGTTGGAGACGTGCCTCACTTTGGTGCCTGTCCTGACTACCTCTTGCTCTCCATGGAGGTCTGGATTTTGATTAGGGCTCCTTTGAGACGTTAATGAGGATCAAAATATTACTGAGACTATTAGAACCACTTAAATGTCTGCGTTGGGAGAGAGTCCTGTTTTTTGATTGGCTAGAAGTTCCTTTCAACTGTTTTAGACGTTCATATTATAGCCAACAACAAAAATACGTTTAGAGAACATTGGCTTCTCATAATTAAAGTGATTAAGACAAATATTCAGCGTTGATAAACAGCCAGTGTTTTTTCTTATTTACCATTTTAATGATGTATAATTTATATAAAGTACCCGAATCTTAAGTGTACATACAGCTCAATGAAGTTTTACATGCAAGTATACCTTCACAGATCACTACCAAGGAGGCTCCCTGTCCACACCTCTCTCCCACTTAACCCCTCCACCCTCATAAATAACTGCTGTTCTGTCCTCAGATCTAACCCAGCACCTTGGAGTAGTTTTGCCCGGTGTTGAGCTTCGTGTGAGTGGTATCATGAGGTCTGTGTTCCTTTGTGTCTGGCTCATCTCGCTGTGTCTGTGAGATTGATGCCGTGGTTTGCTCTTGTTTGTTGCTGTTCAGTGTCTGATGGTAGGAATGTACTGCAATTCACCGTTTTACTGTTGATGGACAGTTTGTGTCTGTCACACAATGACTGCTATAAATAGAGCTCTGGTGGATACATCTGTTCTTGAACCACTGGATCCCAGGATCTCTACTCACCCTTGAGAACAACACACTCATACTCAGTTTTCCACATTGTTGGTGTCTGTGGAAACCCCCACCAGCACTGTATGTGAGTTCCAGTTCCTCACCATCTTTGTCAATACTTGGTTGTCCCAACTGCCAAGAAAATGCTGTCTCTGATTTAACCGTATGGTCTTTATATCCCAGAGCTCACGGGATGCATTTTTATTAACTCCCTAAGTGGTATTACTGAAGGCTTTGTTGTCCCTGATGGTCTGTGAGAGGATAGGACATAAGTCCTGTACTCACGGGTTTCCCGTATTCCGTCAGCACTGGAGAGGACAGACCGTCAGCGCTGCAGTCCGGACGTCACAGTGCGCCGTATTCGAGTCTCTTGGACTCATCTTGACGGCAGGGCTGTGTCCCCTGCATTGTCAAGCACATTATGCTCGTCTCTGGCCTCTCTTCACTTTTCCTTCCGCACTGCCGTGCTGCCCACTTTGTTCTTTCCAGCAGACTCACGGTTCCAACCCGTCTGGCTCACGGTAGCACCATGTGCTACCTAAAAGTCTCCTCTACATTGTCAGACTTGATTCCCTAAAATCTTGCGTATGAGTCAGGTAAATTCAGTTTTGTATTAAAATTGGATAATGACTCAGATATGCTACCTCCTCCAAGAAGTATTTTTCTTTTAAAATTAGATCCCAGGAGACACAGTGTCTTAGCTCAAAGGAATTACTATTGATACTTGGATTTCTGATGTTTTCAGGCTAATGGGGAATTTTGAGAAGTCTGCTTTATAAATATCACATTAAGGGAAGCTATCCATTCCACCTACATATAAAGGTAGCTCTATCAGGGAAATAACTAAAAACACAAGGAAGAAATTTCAATTAATTCCCATTTAAGGATGAATTGGCCTCATTATATATACATTGGTTTGAAACACTTATTCTAAATGGATTGGAATAGAGTAGATGGCATAGAATCTCAGATGTGTTGAAATAGTATACATATCTGTAAAATGCCACTTTAGATCTTATTTTTCAATAGACTTTTCTGTAATTATAAAATTAAAGGACTTAAAGTCTTTTTGTTTTTCATAGTTAATATAGTACTTAGTGTGGAAATTAAATGTTTCTTTATGTTTACTCAAAACATGGGCTAATGATAAGAATTATGGTTTACCATCAGAACCTACCTTGTACCTGTTTGAACAGAATTCGTAAAGCCTCAAGATACCTCTAGATTTCAAAACCAGTTTTGAATGAGAAGGTATGGTGATAATTATATCCAACTTATTTTTCTTTCATTTGTTATAACTAAAATCTATGTACATACCTGAGTTACTTTTAGAAAACTCAGTAAACTTGATGCTTTTCCTAGTATAGGTTTTTCCCATCTTTGTTAAACCCATTTTTAGATACTTTATATTTCTGATTATATAGTCCATGGCCAATGATATCTTTTAAATATTTCATTTTCTAACTCTTTGTGCTGGTATGTGAAATACAGTTTATTTTTACATGCTAAATTTTGTATCTGCAACTTTGTTAAACTTATTAATTCTAATATTTTATCTGTGTTTTCTGTTGTATTTCCTACATATATAATCACACATCAGTAAATAATGACAGTTTTATTTCTTCTTTTCCATCCCTTATAATTTTTATTTCTTTTTCTTGCTTTACTGCGTAGGCGGGGATCTTGAGTACAGGGTTGAAAAGAAGTGGTGGTGGGCATCCTTACCTCATTCCTGATCCTGAGGGGAGATCTTTTATCATTTCACTGATAAGTCTGATGCTTGTTGGAGGGGTTTTGTAAATGTTCTTCAAATTAAATAGGCTACCTCCTGTTCTCAGTTCCTAAGAATTTTTACCCTGTTGGGATGATGAGTTTTATCACACACCTGGTCTCTACCTTGTCTCTTTAATGGGAAAATGGCAGTGCTGATGACTCACTCAATAAGGTGTGATCTTTGGGGCATCCCTGATGGCTCAGTGGCCAAGAATCCCGGAAACACAGGTTCAATTCCTGGTCCCAGAAGATCCCACGTGCCACGGAGCAACTGGACCGGTTGCTCCTGAGCCCGGGAGTCACAGCTGCTGAGTCCGTGTGCTGCTGCAGCTTCTGAAGCCCTGCGCCCCAGAGCCCATGCTCCACAGCAGGAGAAGCCAGTGCAGTGAGAAGGCCGCCTGCGGTGATAGACGGCAGCCCCCCGCTCTGCGCGACTAGAGAAAGCCCGTATACAGCAACAAAGGCCCATCAGAGCCAAAACTAAATAAATAGATAAGCAGCAAAAAAAAAAAAAAAAGATGTGATCATTTGGATTGTTTATTACCTGGGATGGGTTCCAGGCAGATCCTTTCACTCTCTTGCCTAATTGATGCTGGAAGAGTTGATGTTTGCAGTGGCCTTATGCCTCCTTTTTGTTCTGGTTCTGCATGGGGCCTGGTTCATTATCCTCAGAATACATTTTTGATTTTCATTTTGTTAACTTTTCCCCCATCAGGCCTGCACTTTTCAATAGAAGCAGTCTATGTTCCAGCCCTGTATTTTGCCATGAACCCTAAGGTGACTGAGTGTTTGCGTTGAATCAGAGGAAACTGGAGGAAAGCAGAACACGGGGGGATTGGGAATGTCACCCTCATCCTTCTACGGGCGGCACGTTGCTGTGCAAAGGCTCTTGGCAGAGTTGAGGTACCTGGGGTCCTCCTGCTGTCGCAGGGCAAGGGCCTCCGCCCATGGGCTCTTGTGTTCCCCTCCCTGGGTTGAAGTTGGGACTGAAGTCTTCCTGAGCTACTGTAGCTCTGTGACTCCGTGAATCTGTGAGGGGTTGCCTGCCATCATCTTTTTTCTCACTATCCTTATTACCCTTAGGGGGTCAAGAATTTTAATCCTGTGTTTTCAGGTGGAACGCTACCTTACAGAGATCAAGTGATCGGCTTCAAATCAGGAGAAGAGAGGGGAACAGAGTATCATATTCTAGATCTGCCCTGCAAACGGAAATTGAATATATTCAAATTATACTTACTTAAATCCCATGGACTGTAGCCTAGGGTCACAAGAGTTGGACGTGACTTAGTGACTAAACCACCACCACCAAAATGTAAACGCTGAAGGACAGGGAAGCCTGGCATGCTGCAGTCCTGGCATGCTGCAGGCATGGTGAAGCCTGGCACGGTCGCAGAGAGTGGGACGTGACTGAGTGGCTGAACAACAACAGCAAACTGTAAATGTCAAATTTATTTACCATGAAACAAAAACTTTTTTTGATAGCTATCAGACTTCTTGTGCCATGCTTTTCATAGTGTCCAGCTCATATTTATGATCAGTTGTAACAAATATAAAATGACCACAACGTGGGAGGCTTACGACAATAGCAATGTGTCATCTCATAGGCTGGAGGCCGGAAGTCTAAAATACAGGTGTGGGCAGGGCTTTGTCCCCTGCAGGCTCCGGGGAGAATCTGGTCGTTTGTGTTAGTTTGTGGCCTCATCACTCCGGTCTCTGCTTCTGTGATCACATCGCCTCCTCCCCTTCTGTGTCAGAACCCCTCTGCCTCTCTCTTCTAAGGATGCATAAGATTGCATTTAGGGCCCAACCAGATGATTCAGCATGAGCACCTCCTCTCAAAATCAGTAACTCAATCACATCTTTTACCACCCAGGGTAATGTTCACACTTTTGCCATGTGCGATAATACAGGTTCTAGAATGTAAATGTATCTTTTTGGATTCTACCACTCAGCACTGAATGGCAGTTTTCTCAGTGTAACTGGAAATGAGCACTTAAAGACCAGATCAGCCTTGAATTTCTTTAAGCTATGAATAGAGGTCCCTCTACTTTTGGTACCCCAAAAATGGAGCTAGAGAAAATAACATTTTTGAGTATATCTCCCATTTCTCCTTTGGACTTCCTGTTTATTTCCACGTAAAAGAGACTATTAAAGTACCCTGAGTTTGGATATCTCTACTAACCCGATTATGTGAATGAGTGTCATAAATACAAGGTAAAAATTTAATTTAAAAACTGACATGATGTTGAAGAATGTATGTAAGCAGTCATGCTTCACTGCCTAGAGAGGTCACAGCTGATGCCAGAGGAAGTGGAAGGAATGCTTTATTTTAAATGTACTCACTCTGGGAGTCAGACAGACTGGTAATTTTTTGTATGTTTTTCAATTTTAGAACTTTTCTGAAGGATGGATTTTAGTCTTTAATATTTCATTCTATAAATATAAGAGAGGGAAAGGATATATTTTTCCTTTAGGGTGATTGTAACATGTAAAGTTAGGCTACACTTGTAATATGGGCTTCCCTGATGGCTCAGCCTATAAAGAATCTGCTTGCAGTGCAGGAGAGACAGGAGGAGCAGGTTCAATCCCTGGGGCGGGAAGATCCCCTGGAGGAGGAAGTGGCAACCCACTCCAGTATTCTTGCCTGAAAAATCCCATGGACAGAGGAGCCTGGCAGGCTCCAGGCCAAAGGGTCAAAAAGAGTTGGACACGACTGAGCCATTAAACACCACACTTGTAATATAATGGTGATTTTCAGGGAGGCGTGGGAGATAGAGGCAACCTGGATTATTACTTTGTTTACTTGTTTATCACTCGTTCGGTCAACAGACGTGTGCTGAACCGCTGCCGTGTTTCAGGCGTTGCCCTGGGAGCTTGGGAAACTGTGATGAGCAGCACAGCAAGGACTTGACTTTGGTGGAGAACAGACGATAAACAATCGAGAGAAATTTAGAGACTGACGATGACCCTGCAGAGTGTTGAAGTAGGAAATGATCCAGAGTGACCAGTGACCTCTTGACTGGGGGCCCTGGAGAAGGCCTCTCCCGGGAGGTGACGTCTGGGACGAGCTTCAGTGGGACAGGAAGGGGCAAGCCTGTGGGTGTGCTGGGGACGGTGCAGAGTGGGAGCAGCCCTTGCAAAGGCCTTGACGCAAGAACGAACCCAGAAACGAGCAGAGGGAGGGGTTTCTGGGAGGAAACGAGGCCAGAAAGGCAGCGCGAGCCGGTTGGGAGGTCTGCGGAGGGGAGTGACCCTGAGTGACAGTGAGGCCAGGGGTCTCTGGGCTGCTGTGGGGACCTGCGGGCAGAGAGCGGTGGGCAGTGGGAGGACGGTCACCCGATGGGAGCTGGCAGGGGTGATGTGGGTCGTCTGGGACCCACCAACTGCTTCTGTAGCTGAAAATGGCTTTTCCCTTTTGTTCCTAAGTCTCTACTCTGGTGTGCAAGGGGACCTCAAAATAAGTTTGCGTGTGTGTGAGTGTAACAAAGTGAGGAAGTCAGCCTAATTGGACGTGCGTGTGTGTTTTGTCGCTCAGTTGTGTCCGACTCTTTGTGACCCCATGGACTGTGACCCGCCAGGCTCCTCTGTCCTCGGGATTCTCCAGGCAAGAAGACTGGGGTGGGCTGTCATTCCCTTCTCCTGGGGATGTTCCCCACCCAGGCGTTGAATCCAGGTCCCTGGCATTACCGTCTGAGCTACTAGGAAAGTCCTAATTGGAGGATGCACTTTAAATGACCCAGGGTGGTCTTTTCAGAGTTGAGGACTGAGTGAAGTGTCTTGAAGATGGGGTGCCTTGGTGCGGCTCCTGACCGGGCTGTGGGGAGGCTCCAGGGTGGGGGACGTGAAGATGCTCCGGAATCCGGAGTGAGGAGCGGGGGCGGGCCTGGAGCTGGAGGAGCGGCCCCTCGCTGCCCGTCCAGCCCCCAGGTGGCTCAGCGCCCCCGCCTCCTCGGCCCCCAGCCCCACCGCAGGCCTCATCCCTTGGGTTCCCTGCCAGGAAGACTGAGCTTCGCGGCGTGTGCTCTCTGCCCCAGGCCTCGTGATCGCTTCTAGCGTCAAGGCCGTTGTGGTCATCTCGGCTTCTCTTTCTTGCCCCTATGCCTTCACCTTGGAAAAGGCAGTGGCAACCCACTCCAGTACTCTTGCCTGGAAAATTCCATGGGTGGAGGAGCCTGGTAGGCTGCAGTCCATGGGGTCGCTAAGAGTTGGACACAACTGAGCGATTTCACTTTCACTTTTCACTTTCATGCACTGGAGAAGGAAATGGCAACCCACTCCAGTGTTCTTGCCTGGAGAATCCCAGGGACAGAGGAGCCTGGTGGGCTGCCGTCTCTGGGGTCACACAGAATCGGACACGACTGAAGCGACTTAGCAGCAGCAGTGCCTTCGCCTGCTTCTGTCCTCACCCCTGTGGCGGTAGACCGGGAACGCATGTGTGTCCTGACCCCGGGACCACAGCACAGTAGCCCTGGGTCACTTCTCGCAGGGATGGACGCAGCACTTGGACATGAGTTTTTTGTGTGTGGTTCAGTGGAAGGAATGCAAGGGAGAAGTCCACGGAGCTGAGAAGAGGGAACAACCCCTGTTCTTAGTTGTAGCCTGTTTCTTATCATTCGTCTGTCTTTCTGTACTTGTTCATGAGAATGAAACTTAGGTCGAAATCAAACTCTAGAGTTTGCGTATTTATTTATTTATTTTTCTCTTTTTTTTCATTTTAGAGTTTGTATATTTATTTTCAGTAATTTTCATTTCATTTCTTATACCTTCTGGATCCTTAATTGTCCACTGGGTGTGCATATGCCTCATCTCGTTTCCCATCCCTGATGACTTTCCTGTGATGTTTCTTAGCAGAAAATTTTAACTTTGATGTAGTTGAAATTTATAAATTATTTGCTTATGGTTTGTGGCTCTTTGGACCTTGTTTAAGACATCGTTCCTACCCCGCTGCCAGGAAGTATTCTTAAGTTCTATATTTAATGCATTTTCTATGAGAAACTCAAGTAATTTGGGTTTCTAACCTCACATAACACATCAAGATTAATTTGTATATTAAATTATTTTCCATATTTAGCCTTTCACATTTCAGGCTGAAGTTCATCTGCAGTTAATTTTGATGTGTTATGTGAGGTTAGAAATCCAAATTGATTTCTGTTCTATGAATATGTATTACTCTCAGTTCGATTGAAAAGACTGTCCTTTCTACTTCTGTGGTATGTCACATATCAGGATGAGTGTGAGTCTATTCTGTTGCTTTATTCTATGCCCATACCATGCCCTTATTTTTAAAAAAAATCTTGATTTCAGAGAGGACGTTCTTCAAGAGGGTCTTAAACTGTCTTGGCCATTTAAAATTTTAGAATCAACTTAGTGAAGTTCCACACTCCCCAAATAAAAAGTTTGGGAATCTTGGGTGGGATTGCATTGAATCTATGAATTAATTTGAAGAAAACTGATAGTTTATAATATCGAATCTTTCTCTAAAGTCTTTTAAAACATCTTTAAAAAAATTCTGTAGTTTTTTTCTTAGACATATGACATATCTTTTGGCATTCCACATATTTTTTATACTGTTGCGAATATTATTTTTAAGGCTTAATTTTCTGTTTGCTGTTTGTAAAGAAATTTAGTTGGTTTTTCTGCATTGATAATTGATTATTCTACATTGTTTAACTCTCCTAACAGCTTATGTGTGAATACCTTTGGGTATTCTACAAAGAGTCATATCATTTATGAAGAATTCAAATATATAAGACTTTCTTTCTAAGCCTTATACCGTTTATTTACTTCCTGCCATTGCACTGGCTGGGGTCTGTTTACTTCTCTAGAAAGGTGGACATATTTGTTGTTCTAATTTCAAAGGGAAATATTCTGCGCTTAACCATTAAGTATGAAGTTTGCTGTAGCATTCTTGGGGAGGGAGTAGATAATTTAATAAAGATAAAAAACGTGATTTCTATTCCTCCTTTTCTAAGGGTTTTGAATCATGAATATTGAATTTTACTAAAAATATTTTCTGTATTTGTTAAGAAGATTATACTATTTTTCTGTTTTTAGACTGTTAATGTGAGAAGTTAGATTCCTGATTTTGGCATGTTAAACCAGCTTAGTATCTCGGATAAAATCAGCTTAATATTTTATGTATTAGGGACTTCAGTTTGGTGATGCTTTGAGTGGGAGTTTCTGTGTCTTATGTTCGTGAAAGCTTAGTTTGTGATTTTTTTCCCTTTTCATACCAACTTTGTTGTTAAAATAAGACCTTGAAAACTTTGATTTCATTCTGAGGTTCCCTGAGGAGTAAAAATTAAGCTTTTTGATATGAGAGCCACTGTTGCATTGAAATAGGACTGTTTACCTATGCATGTAGTGCAAGGAATATCAAATATTTGGAATTGATTTCCCTTGGAAAATTTCAAATTATGTTCAGAATGCTTCAGTTTGGTTAAGGAGAAAATTCCTTTATAATAAATTGTTTCACAGATGAAGAGAGTTCTTTTCAAAGTCATTGCAAGAATGTTGTTGGCCTGTATGTAATGGGCTCATCTTTTGATGAACCATTTTTTAAAAAGATAATTAGATTTAACACTTGCCCATGATTCCATTTCAGTCTCTGAATGGAATGTCAGTGTGGAAAGAGCTTATCTTTTCCTGGATGACCTGTGATACTAACAGTTTGGGGACTGAGTCAGTAATTGAGTGGTATACTTTCTAAATAAAAAAAAGAGTTTTGGGGAGCAAAAGGCAAGTGTTGTAAGTTTAAAAAGTAAAGTCTAGATAAAAGCCACAAGATGTAAAATATTTTTAAAATTTGGTTCATTTGGCTGCGCTGGGTCTTAGCTGCAGCTCGCGGTGGCTTCTCTCTGGGTGAGGCGTTCAGGCTTCGCTTGCTGTGGGACACAGGCTCTAGAGCGTGCCAGCTTCGGTAGCTGTAGTACTTGGACTTAGTTGAAAGTGGGTTCTTACCCCACTAGGGATTGAACCCGCGTCCCCTGCATTGGAAGGTGAATTCTTAACCCTTGGACTCCCAGGGAACTCCTAAAATACATGTTATAATTTTGGTTGACGTTAATTAACTTTCCGGGGCATGTATGTCTTTCTCTGTATCAACATATTCTTTGCGCGAGTGTGCAAAAAGCAGCTGGTGACCGTGATGCTGTAACTTGCTCAGCACCTGGGGCCCTCGCATCCCTAGTGATAACCTCCTCCCCCGACATTTCTGAGATAGTCTCGGAAAGGATGAAAAACCGGGTGCAGGTGAGGAAATATATATATGTGTGTGTAATCAACGGATACCGCTGACACTTGAAGCAAATTGGATGTTAAGGAGCCTGAATCCATAAAAGAGCAAAGTGTGCTAAGCAGTGGCTTTCATGAACTCCCAGCTATTCATATGCTTTACTGCAAACTCGATATGTTACTGATCAGATGGTAGCGTCCCCAGGTTTCGTGGTGGTGATGAGCTGGTAAAGGAAATATTAGCATTTTAGAATAAAAGGAGACATTGGCCACCATGCAGTATAGTGTTCTCATCCCAAGGATGAGACCAGTGGCGTGCCTGAGATCCGAAAGGTGTTTATTAGAGTTGGGACTAGATTAGTTTGTTTCTTCATTCATGTATTCAGTACACATTTACTGAGAACCGTGTGTGTGTGGAAAGTTGCTCTACCTACTAGGGATACGGTGGTGAACAAGGTCCTTCCCTCCCAGGACCTGTATTCCACAGGAGGAGGCTGGCGGTGAGCAAAGTGACCGGCGTGGAGAAGTGGCCAGAAGGGAAAGGAAGTGAGCAGGGAGAAGGTGATGGGGTGCTTTGGGTGGGGTGGTCCCTGAGGAGTGACCTTGGGAATGAGGGAGTGAGCCTGCGGTCTTGGAAAAGGGAAGAATGTTCTAGGGAGAGGGAACAGGAAGCCCAGGGGGTCAGTGCCACCAGATCAGAGGGGGCGGGCTGAGGCAGGTTGGCCGGGGAGGTGGGCACCGAGGTGGCCACGGTGGGGCCCGGGCCAGGTCGCCAGGGCTGGAGGCCTGGGGAGAACCTTCGGGAATTACGGGTCAGCGTCGGAGGATGTTGGAAAGCCTAGCCCGGGGAAAGGACCCCGGCTGACGGCAGGAGTGCAGGGTGCCGGCTGGCTGCTGTTGAATCATCGAAGAGAGGCCAGCGCGGTTTGACGGCCGGAAACCAGGGGAGGTGAGCCAGAGAGACAGCGGGACGGCTTCTGATGTGTTTTAAAGGTTCAGCAGCGGGACTGGCAGCAGCGCTGGGCACAGGACACTGGGGAAACCCAGGCTCCTCACCGTTCCGCCTGTCCCCTTCCGCCCTGCTGCCCTCCTGGGAAAGCTTTGCCAGGACACGTGGTCCCCGGGCATGTTTCGGTCACGGCTCCGGGCCTTTTGCTGGGCAGACAGCCTTCTTGTCTGCCATGACGGACCTTTTGTTTGCAGCACGCCTGCCCACAGGGGTCACTAATTCTGCATCAGACGTCACGATGTTTTCCTCTCATCTCTGCGTTGACCTGAAAATCTGCTAAGTCTTTTTGAGGTGAGGTTTGGCTTCGAGATAAGACAGGGCATTAATATGGCAGCAGCAGCTCAGCGTGTTGGCAGCTAAAAGAAATCATCCTGGAAGGAGGAGGGAATCTATTGGTTTGTGCTTGCTCGCTACAGAGAGGTGTCTGCATACAGAGCAGGCCCAATAATGCAGCGTTTCGATGGTGCCAGCTCATTAAATGGACGGAGGACCGCGCTCCGGGAGGCAGCGTCCCCCGACTCCGTGCAGTGACACTGAGTCTCGGCTCTGAATTGATGCCAGAGGCAGATCCGTTCAGTTTCGTGAATACTGATTGCCGGCTGTTTTTTTTTTTTTTCCTCCTCCTTCTCAAATGCAGGGAACACGTGTTCAAGCAGGATTTATCCACTAATGAAATACTCCTTTTCATGTAGGCTGTTGGCGCAGGATTTTGTTCACACTTCTTATCGCAACTTTCAGTGGCATTGGTGTTCTTTGAAGGAAAAATACGCAATAGACACCCGGATGACTAGTTTTCGAGCAGAACTCCAGAGGCGGGAGGAAATGAACATTTTTACGTCTCCCGTTTCGGACTCTCCCCCACCCCTGAGTTACCAAAGGGAGGAATGCGTGGCGTTGGTGTGTTTCCGAACCTGGCCTTATCAGTAGTTTACACGCCGGGTTGAAGGTTTCTCACGAAGAAGATGCCCACTTTTTAGGCAGTCTATGAGGGTCACATGCTTTTCATTCTGAGAGCAAATGTGGGTGAAGTGGCTCTGTTTAGTTGCCGTGGAGCCCAGGGTTGGAGCAGCATCTGGACCGCAGGAGTGGTTTCAGTGCTCAGAGATGTTCCCAGGAGAGTCAGGGTCAAGGTCCTGTGTTAGCCCCTGATTGGCTTTGTGCGAACTGTGCGCCAGTCTGTGCATAGACTTCAGATCCTTAGATCAGAGAGTGCCTGCGAGTGACCTAGGGAATCTCGCAAAGCATGGGAGTGTTGGCCTTTTAAAGCGACCTCTGGGTTGCATCTCATCCGTTTTGTCAGTTTCCTCCTCAGACTCCACCCCTCCGACTTCCTGGACGTCAGACCTTGCCAGGTCTCTTGCAGAGGCATTCAGTCCAGGCAGGTTTCTTTCAGGCGGGAAGGGAATGAGAGGCAAATGAGAGAGAGGCTGAGAGCAGAGAGAGGAGAGGATGACCAGCTGGGGAGGCCGGGGCAGAGGCTGAGCTCGGGGAAGGGGCCCTGTGTGCAGCCAGACCTCCTGACTGTGTGCAGGCTCCTCCCTCCGTGTCATCTGGCCGTTCTACAGGGTTTATCCTTGCCCGCTCCTGCCCTGAGCAACCAGTGGAGCCATGACCGTGCACCGTCAGCCCCTCCCTGCAGGTCCGACCTGCGTCTCCGGGTCTGCTTAGCCCCATCCTCCTGGTGTCAGCCCGTCCTTGGCAGCTTCCCCACTGCCTTCTTCTTGCTGCCCTCATCCTGCTCTGCTCTCGCAGGCTGTCTCGGTTGGTAGGTGGTCCACCATCCGGTCCCCAGGGCACTCCCAACCTTCCCTGGAACAGTGCATGAGGTACTAGTTAGAATACAAAGACGTTTTCTAATGGAGCTTCTTTTTAAGTTCTTTTTACAGAGTAACTCATGCCCGTGGTTAGAAAGCTGACTGGTGCAGAATGGCGTGGAATTAAAGAACTCTTGTCTTCCTGACCTCGCCTCCCTGCTTCCTCCCTGTTCCCAGAGAAGGGAACCCTTCTCGAGCCTGTAGCTGCCTCTTCTGGTAGCCCCTGCTGTGTGTCTGAACTGTACTTAACCCGATGTTGCCTCAGTGGTCGGCGTGGACAGCATCTGCTGGTTTCTAGCCACGCTTTCTGCCTCTCCGACTCCTTGACCTAGCATCGCTGTGTCAGTGTTCACTTCTCCTTGTTCAGTGATGTAAGTAACATAGTTAGATTGTGTATCTTGCCTCATCCCTCCAGGCGGAGTCACCTGGTCCCTGACTTGCTGGGACCTCACCGTCTCTCCCTGTGCCGTTTGGTCCCTTCCAGCTGACTTGCCAGCTGCCCGGGTAGATATCTTGCACGTAATACGCTGATCCAGTGATTTCCCCTCAGAGCTTTGAGACGCTGCTCCACGTTGGGGTCCACTGTTGCTGACAAGCCTGATCTCAGCCTAATTGTGTTTCCTTTGCAGGTGGCCTGTGCTTTCTCTTTGGAGACCTTCAGAATCGTGTCTTTACTTTGGGGTTCTGAAATTTCTCTTTTGTGTTCAGGAGTATGTGCTTGTGTGTGTGTGACTTACAATTTCCCCAATTTTCCAATTTTCCTACTAATTTTCTCCCATTTTCTCTGTTCACTTTTTTCTTAGAACTTCTGTTAGATGATGGACAATTAGACAAACTGGAACTTATCTTTTAGATGCCTATATTTCCTTTTTCTGTATTCTGGATGGCTTTCTCTGTTTTATCTTCCAATCTTTTATTGATTAAAGAGCTTGTGAGAAATATGCTCACCAACCCGAAACCAAGGGATGGACTTGGGAGACATGAAGCACAGTGAAAGCGAGGCTTTTAAATGATGGTCTTGCAGGATGGGGTGTCTGGTGGGCAGGCACTCCCAGGGCGGTTGAAACAAGCAATTTATTCCCTAACACACAGGTGCCCCCCCCGACCCCGGTTCCTCATTGGCTGAGTACTGTGGGGTGTACAATCTTCCCGGAGGTCACCTGTCTCATTATTTCCTTATGGAGTATCTTTTTTTCTCCCTTCCCAACTTATATCCACAGTTTTCAAGGAGAACTTTCTTGCTAGTTTATCCCTTCACCTAACATCCTGTTTGCTCGGGACCCTCCAGGTGCGTGAATTCTGTCTCCTCTGCGAGTCTTGCCAGGGCACAGGCAATGGGTGGAGTCCTGTCTCTTTCGAATCTCCCTCCCCCAACCCTAAGCTTAAAGAGTCCAGGCCTCAACTTTATCTAAAGAACCCAGGCTTCAACTTTGTCTAGAACATGGACCACTTCAAGTAAATTTCTGTTTCTCACGAGTTTTTTTTTTTTGTGTGTGTGTGGGTACTTCTTTTTTGTTCTGTGATTGATTTTTTTAAATAACATCTTGAACTTATTTATGGATGCAGTGTTTTTTGAGCTCTTTGAGAGTAATGATTGCATTTTAAAAACTTCTTTTAAAGGGACGGAAGCTTCTCACGTACCCTGTGTTCCCATGCACACATACCCTCGCCTGTTGTCGGCATCCTCACCAGAGTGGTACCCATGGAATAGCTGATGAACCTCGACTGGCACAGTCACCCACAGTCTGTAGTTTGTGTTAATATTTACTCTTGGTGTTGTATATCCTGTGGCCGTTTAGTCATTCTGTCATGTCTGACTCTTTTGTGACCCCGTGGACTGTAGCCCACCAAACTCCTCTGCCCATGGAATTTCCCAGGCAAGAATCCTGGAGTGGGTAACCGTTTCCTTCTCCAGGGGATCTTTCCGACCCAGGGATTGAATACATGTCTCCTGTATTGGCAGGCAGATTTTTTTTTTTTTTTTTTTTTTTACCTCTGAGCCACCCATGGGTTTGAATAAATGTGTACTGATGTGTTTTCATCTTTACATTATCATACAGAATATTTTCCCTGCCCTAAAAGCCTCGTATCCACCTTAGCATCTGTCCCACCACTCCATCTCTTGCAACCACTGATATTTAACTGTCTCCACAGTTTTTTTCCTTTTTTGAAGCATTTTTTTTGTAGTTGGACTCATAGTACAGTATGTAGCCTTTTAGTTTAGCTTCTTTCCCTTAATTGCATGCACTCAAGTTTCCTCCATGTCTTTCATGGCCTCAGAGCTTATTTATTTTTAGCACTGAATAATATTCCATTGTCTGGATATACCCACAGTTTGATTATTGACACATGAAGGACACCTTGCTTGTTTCTAAGCTTTGACAGCTATGAATAAAGCATCTATAAAAATCCGTGTGCAGGTTTTGTGTAGACATATGTCTTCAGTTCCTTTTGGTAGATTTCAAGGAGTATGACTGCTGGATTCTGTGCTAAGATTATAAGTAGTTTTATAAGAAACAGCCAGACTGTCTTCTAAAGTGGGGCTCTTCTATTTTGCATTCCCACCAGCAGGGAATGACAATTTCTATTGCTCCATATCCTTGCCAGCATTTGGTGTTGTCAGTGTTTGGAATTCTAGCCATTCTAATGGGTGTATAGGGTTATTGTTGCTTTAATTTGTACTTCCTTAATGACGTCTGATGTTGAATATCTTTTCATGTGCTTCTTTTCCATCTGCGTGGTGGTAAGGTATCTGTTCAGTGAGGTGTCTGTTGAGACATTTGCCTGGTTTTTAACGAGTGTTTTTTTGGTTTTCTTCTTGAGTTTTAAAAGTTCTCCATATATTTTGAAAAACAGTCTTTTATCAGATGTATATTTGCACATTTTTTTCCTCCAGTCTGTGGCTTGTCTTCTTGACATTGTCTTTAGCAGAGCAGAAGTTTTTTAATTTTAATGAAGCCAGCCTACCAACTATTTTCTTTTATGGATTGTGTCTTTGGTGTTGTAGCTAAAAACTCATCTGTGTATTCTCTATGTCACTCTGTGAGTTCTGTAGTTTTGCATTTTACACTTAGGTCTGTGATCCATTTTGATTGAATTTTTTGTGAAATTTTGGTGAACATCTAGGTGTGAAAGGTGTGTCTAGACTCGCTTTTTTGCATGTGGGTGGTCCAATTGTTCAAGCATCATTGTCAAAAGACTCTCTCTGCGGGCTTCCCTGGTGGCTCCGCGGTAAAGAATCCACCTGCCAGTGCAGGAGAAGCAGATTTGATCCCTGGTCCGGGAAGATCCCACGTGCCATGGAGCACCCGAGCCCGTGTGCCACGACTGCTGAGCCTGTGCTCCGGAGCCCCTGTGTTGCAGCTGCTGAAGCCTGAGCATCCTGGAGCTTGTGCTCCGTGATGAGAGGAGCCCCCACTATGAGAAGCTTGCACACTGCAGCTGGAGACTAGCTCTGCTCCCCGCACCTGGAGGGAAGGCCACACAGCAGTGGAGACCCAGCACAGCCCAAATAAATAAATAAGTATTAAAAGAGAGACTGTCCTTGCTCCATTGTATTATTGCCTTTTACTCCTTTGTCAAAGGTCAGTTGACTGTGTTTAGGTGGGTGGTCCTATTTCTGGGCTCTCTCTTCCGTTTCATTGATTTATAGCTCTATTCTTTGATCAAAACCTTACCTGTCTTGATTACTGTGGTTTAGTCACCAAGTCCTGCCTGACTCTTGCAACCCCGTGAATAGTAAGTCTTGAAGGTGGGCACTATGAGTCCTGAAGTTTTGTGTTTCTCCTTCCTGTTTTGCAGGAAGAGAAGAATCCGACATGACTCAGCAACTAAACAGAACCAAATATATATATATATGTGTGTGTGTGTGTGTTTCAATGCTGCTCTCTCAATTTGTCCTGCCCTCTCCTTCCCCCACTGTGTCCATAAATCTCTTCTCTATGTCTCTGTCTCTATTGCTGCCCTGTAAATAGGTTTATCAGCACTATTTTTCTAGATTCCATATATACATGTTCAGTTCAGTTCAGTCGCTCAGTCGTGTCCGACTCTTTGTGACCCCGTGAATTGCAGCACTCTAGGCCTCCCTGTCCATCACCAGCTCCCCGAGTTCACTCAAACTCATGTCCATCGAGTCGGTGATGCCATCCAGCCATCTCATCCTCTGCTGTCCCCTTCTCCTCCTGCCCCTAATCCCTCCCAGCATCAGGGTCTTTTCCAATGAGTCAATTCTTCGCATGAGGTGGCCAAAGTATTGGAATTTCAGCTTTAGCATCATTCCTTCCAAGTATACATGTTAGTATATGATATTTTGTTTTTCTCTTTATGACTTACTCCACTGTGTGTTACAGGCTGTATGTTCATCCGTCTCGCTAGAACTGACTCAAATGCATTCTTTTTTATGGCTGAGTGATATTCCATTGTATATCTATATCTATCTCTCTATGTGTGTGTGTGTCCATCGCTCAGTCAGTGGACATCTAGGTTGCTTCCATGTCCTAGCTCTTGTAAATAGTGCTGCAGTAAACACTTGGGTACATGTGTCTTTTTCAGTTACGGATTTCTCAGGGTCTATGCCCAGTAGTGGGATTGCTGGGTCATGTGGTAATTTTATTCCTAGTTTTTAAGGAATCTCCATACTGTCCACTGTAGTGGCTGTATCAGTTTACAGCCAACAAAAAAGCGTGGAGGCACATCTGTTAACACCAAATTGCTGACAGTAGTTACTTTGTCAGTGTGGGGTGAGGACCCAGAGTACTGTGTCTATTTACCTTATGTAATGCTGCATTTGTTTTCCCTAACTGTTTAGATGCCTGCCAGCCTGACTGTCTGTGGGATTCTCCAGGCAAGAATACTGGAGTGGGTAGCGATTTCCTTCTCCAGGGCATCTTCCTGACCCAGGGATTGAACCCAGGTGTCCTGAACTGCAGGCAGATTCACTACTGTCTGAGTCACCAGGGAAGCCCCAGTAAAAAGAAATACATAGAATCCTAAATATCCCTCAGAGAGTTGTTTCAAGTGAACACCCAGGTAACCACTGTCCAGATCAAGACATAGGACCACCCGGCCCCACAGGAGCTCTGCTGTATCCTTCCTTCACCCCTCAGTAACCACTGTCCAGATTCGTAAAGTTATCACTGCCTTGGATTCCTTTATAGGTTCATCTAAGTAGTGACTTTGGCATTGTCCTTCTTTGGGACTGGAATGAAAACTGACCTTTTCCAGTCCTGTGGCCACTGCTGAGTTTTCCAAATTTCCTGGCATATTGAGTGCAGCACTTTCACAGCATCATCTTTTAGGATTTGAAGTAGCTCAACTGGAATTTAGTGATGCTTCCTAAGGCCCACTTGACTTCGCATTCCAGATTGTCTGGCTCTAGGTGAGTGATCACACCATCGTGGTTATCTGGGTCATGAAGATCTTTTTTGTACAGTTCTTCTGTGTATTCTTGCCACCTCTTCTTAATCTCTTCTGCTTCTGTTAGGTCCATACCATTTCTATCCTTTATTGTGCCCATCTTTGCATGAAATGTTCCCTTGGTATCTCTCATTTTCTAGAAGATATCTCTAGTCTTTTCTGTTCTGTTGTTTTCCTCTGTTGCTTTGGATTGATCGCTGAGGAAGGCTTTCTTATCTCTCCTTGCTATTCTTTGGAACTCTGCATTCAAATGGGTATATCTTTCCTTTTCTCCTTTGCGTTTTGCTTCTCTTCTTTTCTCAGCTATTAGTAAGGCCTCCCCAGACAGCCATTTTGCCTTGTTACATGTCTTTTTTTTGGAGGTGGTCTTGATCCCTGCCTCCTGTACAATGTCACGAACCTCCGTCCATAGTTCTTCAGGCACTCTGTCTATCAGATCTAATCCCTTGAATATGTTTGTCACTTCCACGGTATAATCATAAGGGATTTGATTTAGGTCATACCTGAATGGTCTGGTGGTTTTCCCTACTTTCTTCAACTGAAGCGTGAATTTGGCAATAAGGAGTTCATGATCTGAGCCATCGCCGGGAGAAATATCAATAACCTCAGATATGCAGATGACACCACCCTTATGGCAGAGAGTGAAGAGGAACTAACGAAGTGAGAGAGGAGAGTGAACAAGCTGGTTTAAAACTCAACATTCAAAAATCTAAGATGATGGCATGTGGTCCCATCACTTCATGGCAGATAGATGGGAAGCAATGGAAACAGTGACAGACTTTATTCTCCTGGGCTCTAAAACCACTGCAGATGGTAACTGCAGCCATGAAATTAAAAGACGCTTACTCCTTGGAAGAAAAGTTATGACCAACCTAGACAGCATATTAAAAAGCAGAGACATTACTTTGCCAAAAAGGTCCGTCTAGTCAAAGCTATGGTTTTTCTAGTAGTCATGTATGGATGTGAGAGTTGGATTTTAAAGAAAGCTGAGTGCTGAAGATTTGATGCTTTTGAACTGTGGTGTTGGAGAAGACTCTTGAGAGTCCCTTGGACTGCAAGGAGATCCAATCAGTCCATCCTAAAGGAAATCAGTCCTGAATATTCATTGTAAGGACTGATGCTGCAGCTGAAACTCCAATACTTTGGCCACCTGATGTGAAGAACTGACTCTTTTGAAAAGACCCTGAAACTGGGAAAGATTGAAGGCTGGAGGAGAAGGGGACGAGAGGATGAGATGGTTGGATGACATCACTGACTTGATGAACATGAGTTTGAGCACGCTCCGGGAGTTGGTGATGGACAGGGAAGCCTGGTGTGCTGCAGTCCATGGGGTTGCAAAGAGTCGGACACCACTGAGAGACTGAGCTGAACTGAAGTAGTGACTTTTTGGAGACTGATTCAAGATGAATCCTGATTTAGAATCCTGCTTAAGTGGAGTCGTTTGGGGGCATCTGTGGCTTGCGTTCATTTGTGTGGAGTTCATTCTCACGGTTACCAGTGGCTATAGTTCATTCATTTTCATTGCTGCAAAATATTCCATCGTGTGAGTATAGGGTGGTTTATTTAGCCAGTCTATCATTTATGGACATTTTGTCTTGTGCCCAGTTTTACACTATTATAAATAATGCTGCTAGGAACTTTCTCGAACAGATATCTGGAGAAATGTGCACTCTCGGTTCTGCCAAGTGCAATAGATAATGGGGAGTGGAATGCTGGTCATAGAGCATGTATGTCTTCAGCCTTGCTAGATACTGCCAACAGTTCTAAAGGGGTTATACCAATTTATGCAACATCTGAGAAAACAGTGTCAGATTTTAAATAATTACCATTCTGGTGGGTATAGAGCGGCATCTTATTGTAGTATTTCTTTATGTTTTCCTGATGGCTGAGTTGAACTTTTTTTATATATCACATAGATATTTGGCTTTCTTCTTCACTGTTCAGTTATCTTTTTCTTTTTGATTTATAGAGTGTTTTTAAAAATGTGTTTTGGATTCAAATTATCTGTCAGTTTTATGTGTTACAAACATCTTTTGCCACTCTGTGACTTGCCTTTTTATTTCCTTTGGGGTATCTTTTAATAAACAGATTTTTTTATTGTGGTCTAATCAGTATTTGTGGTTAGTGCTTTTTCTGTCTTATGTAATGAATCTTTTCCTAATCAGAGGTCAAGAAGTTGTTATCTTGTACTTCTTTTTTAAACCTTGCTTTTTCTTTCACACTTTTTCTTTCTTTCACACTGAAGTCTTCTGCCTGGAATTGACTCGTGTGTGGTATGAAGTCAGGCTCAAATATCTGTACTAAAAACAAATAGACACAAGCCTATGTTTCTTTAGCAATGCTGATTCTTGTGATACCCACATTGTGAATGTAGTCATGCTTTTATCACGTAGAAAGTCTGTCTTTAATTTCACTAAAAATTATTTCAACTTGCAAGTGTGAATCTTGAAATGGAACTGAACTTGCTTTAGAAATCTTTCTTTTTCCCAGGAGAATGTGTCTGTTAGCAAAAAAAAAAAAAAAAGAAGAAGAAGAAGCAGCTTGGAATAGCAGTGATTATTTTCTGCATGCAAATCTATTGGAAAGAAAAGAAGCATGCACCTGGAAGAAATTTAAGATGTCATCTAGTGCAGGATTTTACCTCTAAGAAGTGAACTATTCTCACTTTTGATACAATTCCAGAAAAGAAAATTCCATACCCTCTTCTGGTAATATTTGCTACACTCTTCTGTCATTGAGTTTTCCTTACGTTATGTCTTAAGTTCATTTTCTTACTCCGTTTCAAATGGAAAGAGAAGAATTGGGCCAACATCTTGTGTCTATAATAACCTTTCATTCACCCGATGGCCATTGCTAGGTCCCACATCAGCCCTCGCTTCGTTTTAAATCGATTGGTTTAGCTCTTTCTTTTAAGCCAATTTTCAAATTCTGTAATCACTGTTTTTTTCCTGCCTAAATTCTCTCCATGTCATCTGTAAATTATTATTTAGAGGCTCAAAAATTGAACATAACACTTTTGCCAACGTATGACCAAATTCTCATTAACAGATGAGGACCTTACTCTGTTTAGAGAGTTCTCTAGCCAAGACTTCTAACCTGGATTCTTTTTCACGATGATAAGATTTTTGGATGTAAGGCTAATACATGGCAGCTTGAGCACACTTGTTTGTTTCTGCTTCTTGAAGTTACCCCAAATGCTAGGCAGCAAATAAAACAGGCATAAATCCACATGGACAGGGAAGTTAGGAGAGGAGCTTTAGTGGATGTGGGAAAGGGAGTGGGGGAGTAGTAATTGAATTAACAGGGGGAGGAGACAGCCAGGCTTGCATGCTCCCTCCCTGGATTAGGGGCCTAGAAGCTTCTTCCCTGGGAAATTGTTTGGTTGAGGAGATAAGATGTAAGTTCACCTTTTTGGATTCCACATGCACAGCCGAGGATCACGATGCATTGAGGGTTGTCTCCAACAGGAAAGGGACCAAAGCAGATACATAATCAGGGAGAACAGAGGGAACTGTGGAGAGGAAAAAAGGTCAGCAAATTATAAGTGGTGTTCTTTGAAAGGTTAGAGAATATATTGCATCTGTGAGATAGGGCTTGGAAATTGATGGCCGAAACCCTTCAGTGAAAGAGTTGGAATGTTGATAACAGAAAACATCAGAGAAAAGAGCAGGAAACAGAGGCTGTGCTGAGGAAGTCCCAAATCTGATTAATGGGAGTCTTAGAAAAAAAAATATGGGAGAGAAAATTAAAGGAGAATGATATAGAATATGCTTTCAAAATTAAAGGACATAAATTTCTATCAAGAAGGTGCATTAAGTGCAATGTATAAGAAAAAGGACCGATTCCAAAACGTATTGATATCTGATAAAGCCTGTGAATAAAAGACATTTTTCTTAAAAGTTTTAAGTGAGAGAAAAGTAGGTCCTTTACAAAGGATCAAGAATCTCACTTCTCAGCTACAATAGTGGAACATACAAGAAATAGAGCTTTTACCCCCAAATTTGAGGGAAAATAGCCTCCAGGCTGGAGTCTATTAGTCTGTCTGGGTAGCTGCTGAAAGAAGTGCTCTGCCATGATGCGATAATAAGCCAGACATGCGGAAATTGGACGAAAGTGAAGGAATTCCCACCGTGGGAGGAGGGGAGACGTATCAGGTGACACCTGGATATACCTAGATATCACCTGTGTGGGGTCCAGCGAGCAACCTTTCCAGATCAGACAGGAGGGTGGAGGGATCAGGAGAGGAGGAAACGGGGGCAAGACAGAGAGATTCCCTTGGTATTGACCTGTGAGGAGACGAGTGTTCTAGTTCTGTGCTGGAGTTTGGGGAAATCAGTGTTAGAGGCGTGAAATGGAAAACGGAGCTCATGATTAACACTGGGTAAAACAAATGGTCGCACGAGAAAGGCAATATCATTATAGTACAACAAGGGGCCCGACTTGGAACAGTACTTAACCAAATATAATAGTGTAGTGCCAGTGCTGAGCATTATTGCTTCTCAAAACTGATACAGTCGAGAAGATTTGGTGGCTGTGAAGGGACACGTGTGCAGAAAGAAGGCAGGAGGCCCAAATCTTCGACCTTCGATAGTAGAAAGCCCGGAGACGGTAAAAATGGTTCAGAAGCAGCAGTTGAAGGGTATATGTTAAAACATGCATGTAAATACTGAAGAAAAACAGCTGAAAGGGTGGGAAGTGACTGCCTTTGGCCCCCATGACTAAGGGGTGGGAGGTGGCAGAGGTCTGCCTTGCTTATCTGTGAGCCTGTAGTGCCATTCGTTTTGGGAATTATGTGTGTGCAGTTCCACGGACAGAGGAGCCTGGCGGGCTGCAGCACACGGGGTTACAAAGAGTTGGACACGACTGAGCAACTGAGCACTGAACATTATTTTGATGAAAGTAAAATAATCCATAGACATGAAGGTGTCCTTGCCCATGTGCATTTTTCTTTTTTTATGTATTTCACAAACTTTTTTATTTAAGAAAAACTAACAGCAGTGAGTTTTTTGGAATATATTGAAAAGGCAACATTTTTTTAGTTTGTGAACCCTGGGTTCAGAGTCGTGGCTGCTTTGATATTGGATGTTGGAATCTGTGAGAACTTAGCTTTATTACTCACACATGTAGTCTTCAGTTTATTCTTTAATATTTATTAAGCAGTAGGAAAAGGTGCCAGATTCATTGGCATTCAAATCTGCCTTCCTTGAGGAAAATTCCAATTATAATGAAATGGGCAAGTTGCCTTTTTCCGAGTTTAAGGATTAGTGTTGATTATGGTTTGGCTGAAATATACTCCATATGCAGTTTCTTTTAAACATTTAATAGTCAAGCCTATGGTCCTCTCCATCCAACTCTGGAAACTTCCAGACTTCAGCCTCCCAGAGTCAGGTGAATGATGTGTTACATCACGGATAGGATTTCATAACAAGGTGCTTGGAACAGGAGCCAAGAGACAGCTGGTCTCTGCCCTCCCCGCTCCCTCACCATGGAGCCCACCCCTCCACTCCATCCCCAGAACACACCCTGTGCCCCCAGGACACAACCTTCTTAGAAGGCAGCAACCTTCTCCTGTTTGCCTTTTATGTAAGTTTTGCTCTTTCCTTCACTTGTGAGTATTATTTATTGGTCAAAATTTAGTTTCCATATCAGTGATATCTCTCTTTTTCCCAGGAATCTCAAGTTACTATTTTTCAAGTTTTTATTTATTTTAATTTTTGGCCACAACCGGGGGCATGTGGGGTCTTAGTTCCCGACCTATACCCCTTGTATTGCAAGGTAGATTCTTAACCACTGGACCATTTGGGAAGCCTGGAAATTATTATTCTTGATGTAAGTTGAAAGTCCCTAGGATACGCTGGACTGTGTCTTCTAAATACCTAAGTGCATTCTGATACCAGATGACCAGGCCTGGACCATAAATAAAAGATTTTTCTTCTTTCCTTCAACATGTTATATAACCAAAACGAGTTATATAAAGCCTCAAAAAAACCCAGCAAGTAATGAACAGATTTTTGGTGAAACAAAGGTTTTATTCTTGCATCATGGAACCTTATATCTTTTGGCTAATATATATATATGTATTTAGCCAGTAAGACTCCGGGTTTCTTTCTGTATCTGTTATGTTGTCGGGTGTAGAAATCCAGACTCCGCTATGAGGTACTGGCGAGTTCTCAGAAGGTGTTTTTGGAAAATCACTGTCAGGTATTTGTCGGGGAGAGGCTGCTGACGATTCAGCTGCCGTCAGCCTTCTCGGGAAGAGCATCTTGGCACTTCGCTGACTTTGTGAAGCCCCAGGAGCGCCTTGCACTCTGGCCCTTAATGTGATGCTGATTCAGGGGCCTCAGTTACAGTGGCAGGACCTCAGCTTGGTTACCGTTCTTTGCAACGAACAGTTGGTTTTGTTGCTAGTTTTCATCTGAGTTTGGGTGGAGATCAAAACTGCTTTAGATATTATTTTACTAGCAATTTAGTAGGACTGTATAAATAGCTGCCTGGTGAAGAAGGAGGAGGTGCCAAGTCAAGCAGAGAGAAGCATGAGGCTTTGGCCGTCCCTTTAAGCAGCCTGATTCTGGTCATGTGTAATTACCTGCACCATCTGGTGTTGGGACCAATTCATTAAGCACAGCACGGTCTCCATGGGGGACCCTCAGTTGTGGTTGATTGAATTAAATTGGGAATTAGTCATATTGGACGGAGAAGGAAATGGCAACCCACTCCAGTATTCTTGCCTGGAGAATTCCACTGACAGAGGAGCCTTGTGGGCTACAGTCCATGAGGTTGCAAAGAGTCGGATATGACTGAGCGACTAGGCACAGCGTAAAATCAGACACAGCTGAGTGATTAACACATAGTCATATTGGAAAGGCCAAGTGTCTTTTTTTTTAAACAGCTTTCTTGAAATGCAGATTTAATACTGTACAAAACAACTATTTAAAGTACATAATTTAATGACTTTTTATATTGCAGTATTAGCTTTTGCAAAAATATGGTAAAAATGTTTATAACAAATTGTCATTTAAACTATTTAAAGTTTTAAAAATTAAAATATTTTTAATACACATAACATAAAATTTGGGCTTCCCTGGTGGCCCAGATGGTAAAGGATCCACCTGTAATGCGGGAGACCTGGATTCGATTCTCGGGTTGGGAAGATCCTCTGGAGGAGGGCGTGGCAACCCACTCCAGTATTCTTGGCTGGAGAATCCCCACAGACAGAGGATCCTGGTGGGCTACAATCCATGGGGTCTCAAAGAGTTGGATGTGACTGGGAGACTAAGCACAGCACAACATGAGATTTGTCATCTTAATCCTTATTAAGCATACAGCTCACTGACGTTCAGGGTCATAAAGTACCTCCACGTAGTTGTGAAATCATTGCAGCCATCCGCCGGCAGAACTCTTTTCATCTTACAAAGCTGAATCTTCAGGCCCAGTCTTGCCTCCCCCGCACCCCGTCCCCAGAGACCACTGTTTTGCTCTCTGTCTCTGTGAGTTTGAATACTCCTAAGTGCCCCCACATAAGCAGAGGCATGCAGTATCTGTCTGTGCGTCTGGCTCATGCCGCTGAGTGTCATGTCTTCAGGCTCGTCCATGCTGTGGAAGGTGTCAGAATGCCCTTCCTGTATGAGACTGAATACTAGTCTGTTGTACTTATGGACCGCGTTTTGTTTATCTGTTCATTTGTCAGTGGGCACCTGGGTTCTCTTTTTTGGCTAATGTGAATAACCCTTCTGTTAACATTGGTGTAAAGTGTCTATTGACGTCCTGAAGGGCCAGTTTCTGGTTTGTAGATCCCTACAACTCAGTAGATTAAGAAAGACTTTGACTTAGGTTCGGAGAGAATTTCTTTTGCTGTACATTGTCAGAAGATACTCCAAGTGCTTATTTTCTAAATGATTTGATGGCACATTTGGTTAAGGAAATTCTGGTTGTCTCTGTGACCTCCTCTTGAATCTTAATGATGCCTCCCTGTTTCAGTGGAAAGTGATGAGGGGTGGTTGCTCTAACAGCTCTTTTGAGGTTCACAAATTTCTTCAACAGAGGTAGAGGCGGAACTCTTGTTAGAAAGGATAATGTCTAGTAATTCATGGTCAGTAACCCGCACAAAAATTGATTGTTGTAGCAGGGATAAGATGGACATATAGAACTCTTGTTGTTTTGGGGAAGGGAACAATGAAAACCCAAATATTTAAACACAATCCCTTAGGCATACATTAAAACCCTATTTTCCCAATGGTCCAGTGGCTAAGACTCCCCTGCTCCCAATGCAGGGGGCCTAGGTTCGATTCCTGGTCAGGGAACTAGATAGCCCGTGCTGCAATTTAAAAAAGAAAAAACACAATTAAAAAAAAACAAAAAACATATCTTGCATGCCACCACTAAGACCCAGTGCCGCTAAACAAAGAAATGAAATAAATAAAAAAACAGAAACCATACTTAACTCATTTCTCAAAATATACTTAAAGAAATGCTTTCTTATATTGGTGTATTTGATATATAGAAATTGGGTTAAAATATTAAAAGGAAATTTTCTGTTTTACTAAATTTATCTGTGTACACCTGTTTGTAATTGATTAAAACATGTCAAACATATTGAGCCTATTCTAGTTTCCTTGTAAAACTTTCTTGTGTTAAATGAAGAGAAAAACGCCTCTAGTGATTATATCCAACACCATGGAGACCACATGTCCTGAATTTCAAACTCATGCCCCACTTATGTGCTTTTTTGCATTTTGTTTTGTTGCCTGGAAAACTGGGGTTGTCTTGTTGGTTCCTCAGCCTCTCCCATCCATGCCTGTCTAGGGACTTTGGGAGGAAAAGTGCATTGTAGTTTGATAATTTGATGTATTTATGTCTTCACAGCTTTTTCTTCTCCATTGTTCAACTACCTCTCTTTAACATACTCATGTCTTTTATTGGGAAACATTTATTGAGCTCCCATTACATTTGAAGCCTGGTCTAGGCATGGGGAGGGAAGGAATAACAAGGCGAATCCTTGCATCAGCGAGCTGGCCGTCCAGTCACTTACCTGGGAATGTCGGCGATGGCATTTGACACTCTCTCAGCATCCTTTATTATCAAAGGGGAAAATGTCATAAGCCATTCTGCTTTTCCAGAATGCATCCATGAGAACATTCTCACAGTCTCATCCTCCATGAGAGGCTTCTTTGTGAATTTACACCTTCAATTAAATGCGAATTGTTCTTTAGAAACATTTTTTTCTTGAGTTTTAATTCATTCGGACTCTGCTCAACCCAGAAGATGCCTGCATCCTTCTGTAGTAGAGAAGGTGTCACACCTGGCGGTCACTTAACTGCTATGAACAGCCCTCCCTGACAGGCCAGATGTAGCTTTGGGTCAGTCAAGTCCAGAACTAGGACTTGAACAGTTTCACTAGGGAAAAGTGGATTTGTGACCTCAAAGCTGACCTGGGAGTGACCCTGCAGAGTTCCGGTCCCACCCCCAGGAATACCTGTACCCTTGTGGGGTCACCCTCGTCCTGGGAGCTCAGCTGTTGAAAGTGCAAAGTGTCTGAAAGGATGGACAGGTTTCTCCCATGGTTCCCACTCGTGTCTTTAAAAGCTTCTCTATTTGACAGGAGAGAGGCCCAGAGTCTCTACTATAAACCATAGTTTCTTTCTTTGTTGTCTTCTCAGGAGGCTTTTCTCTTTTCTTAGACTCACAGCCTC
Organism: Oryx dammah; assembly: GCF_014754425.2. Taxonomy (NCBI): domain Eukaryota; kingdom Metazoa; phylum Chordata; class Mammalia; order Artiodactyla; family Bovidae; genus Oryx; species Oryx dammah. Next base: position 36,757,971 of record NW_024070191.1, read on the forward strand.
CTTTGGAGAATGAGGTTGGGTGTCTGTAGTTACCTAGCGGGATGAATGCCGATCGGGCCTACTCTGTAATCTGCATACATTTCTGTGTAAGCTCCCAGCGAGGCTGTGGGGCCACGTTCCATATTTCTCTAGAAAGAAAAAGAAAGTTTTGGACACGCTGGTTGCAGATCTTCTCCAAGAGTTTGTAACATCAGAGTGGCTAAAAAAGGAAGGTCTTCCAACAGGTGCATGTTTATTTGGTTTAGTTCTGGGTCCTCCTAAACGGAGAAGGCAATGGCACCCCACTCCAGTACTCTTGCCTGGAAAACCCCATGGATGGAGGAGCCTGGTAGGCTGCAGTCCATGGGGTCGCTAAGAGTCGGACACGACTGAGCAACTTCACTTTCACTTTTCACTTTCATGCATTGGAGAAGGAAATGGCAACCCACTCCAGTGTTCTTGCCTGGAGAATCCCAGGGACAGTGGAGCCTGATGGGCCGCCGTCTGTGGGGTCACACAGAGTCGGACACAACTGAAGCGATTTAGTAGCAGCAGCGGCAACATAATAAAAACAGAGAGTTCTTCATTAAGAGTTATCAGGAAGCTCTAGGATTTTTTAAAAAACTATAGTTGATTTACAATATCATATTACTTTTCAGTATACAGCATAGTGATTCAATATTTTATAGCTTATACTCCTTTTAATGTTATTACAAAATAGTGGCTGTATTTCCCTGTGCTGTACAGTATATCTTTGTTGCTCATCTCTTTTATAAAGCTCTATAGTTTTTGCTTTTCATTATTGGAGAAGAAATTTAAAATTTTATGTTCTAATTTTGAGCATCTGAATTTTCATGTTTATTGTGTATGTCAGTAATAAAAATTAGTGGTAATTTGCTCGCATTATCTTTTAAAGTGTAAATTTAAAAAGTAGTGGAGTTGAGTCCTATTAAATTATATTTTTCTTAAGACTGAATTAGAGAAATAAAATCCTAGTCTTCTTGCTGGAGGCCCATAGTCCAGCTGTCTGCTCTGCCTTATTTTGTTGCCTCGGGCAAGGAACAGAGTTATTATTTGGGTTCTGTCTAAAATCTGTAGTTTGACATTCATGTCCTTGTGGTCACTAAGTTCTTCTTTTTCCATAAACTAAAGGGCAGCAAACAACCTGTAAAAAGTTAGAGTTGTGTCTTCATCATGAAAACCCCGTTAATTAGCAGCATGGGGTTACTGTGTTGGCTGGACTTGACGATGGTGGTGTATTTTCCCCTTTAGAGAAATGATCAAACAAAGTCTTTACCTAGTAAGAGCTCGTATTTTGTTTTCAGCCTTTGCGACGGTGTCCCCCAAAACATCCACGAGTTTGGTGATTTGCCAGAAGGGCTCGCAGCATGAGTGCATGACCACCCTTACGCCGGGGGCGGGTTACAGTGGCTCCATGAGGGTTGTGTGGTCTTCTGTGCTGTCCATGAAAGATAGCCAGGCTCCCCCTCCAGAACAACAAATATTGCAGCTGCGTGCAGAGCCTTCTGCCCACTGAAGCCCACTGGAGTCGGAGTTTGGGGTTTTATTGTGGGGATGGTCGGGAAGGCCTTCTCTGCCTAGCAACCCCGCTGAAGTTCCAGCCTCCCAGAGAGCAAGCAGATGTTCACCATAAATCACATTGTTTGTGCAAACAGCCTGGACACCAAACCACCTTATCGGTTAGGAGACGCTGCCCGCTGGTATAGGGAGCCTCGTACAGTCCTGGGTTCCCGGACACCAGCCAAGGGCCAACCGTGCAGGCAGGCCTCCTCCCGAGGACAGCAGCCGTGGGCCTGCTGTGTGAGCGCTTCCCAGCACCGGCCTGCATTTTGTTCTTGTAAACGGTCTGTGAGACAGCGATGGACACAGCCACGTGATTGTTCCTCTGACCCGTCATCGGGATCAGACTTGGCCTTTGATAGAGGTACCTGGAGCCAAAGACAAGAAACTGCGAGGGTTCTCCGCCTAATAGACTTCTACTTTTAGAAGTCTCATGAGCCTAATATTTTAAAACTGCAGTTCGCTCTTCATCAGGGTTCCGTTTTGCAGATGCAGGCTTCTGAAGTGCTCGGGGTTGGTTGTCGGTACAATTTAAATCGGTTTTATCGCTGGTAGTTTTATCTCCATATTCCTGAAGGATCGCACCTGTGGGTGAATGTTCTAGAAATAGCTCTTGCCTGTCTGATACTTCGTTATTGAATCTTGCGGACTAAATTTCTCGGGACACAGAATTGGAATGTAAGGAAGCTTCACCAAGTGCTTTCCGTGTCGCTTTTATAAATTAACCCTGTAACTTTAGAGCCAATTAGGCAATTAAGACAACTTAGAAATTATGTTTTCTTCTTTTTTAATTCTAAAAACTCAAGTGAATGACACAGTTTTAGGTAAAGAAATAAAAATGATGGCACAATGAAGACACGGGGGCAGAACACTGCCCGTTGCCCTCCTGTGAAAAGACATGGAGGTGTGCTTTGCTCCTCCGCAGATTCCCAGACCCTCCCCCAACAGGGCGTCATCACCTCTGCTCTGTCACTCCGTTAGCGTAGTTTCACCTGGTGTCACTCAGACCGAGGATTTGAGAAGAGGGGCTGCAGCCAGCACTTGTGGGGGAGGGACGGAGCACCCTTCTTCCTGGGGGCATCCTCCGAGTCACCCGCCAGCCTGGGGCCTGAGTGAGCGAGTGAAAGCCACTCAGTCGTGTCCGACTCTTCGCGACCCCATGGACTGTAGCCCTCCAGGCTCCTCTGTCCATGGGATTCTCCAGGCAAGAGTACTGGAGTGGGTAGACTTCTCCAGGGGATCTTCCCAACTCAGGAATTGAACCGGGATCTCCTGCACTGCAGGCAGATTCTTTACCAGCTGAGCCGCCAGGGAAGCCTGGGGCCTCAGAGTCACCAATCCCTTTGCCGTGAGCGCCGTTTCCATCTTCTGTAAGATGGGCGGTCTTTGCTTCTTGCTGTGGCTCAAGTGACCCAGCCCTGGTTGGGCTGACAGTGTTTTCTTTGTAGGGAATTTAAATGGGCTTCCTTTGGGTTAATCGGGCTTTGCTCGTGGCTCAGCTGGTAATGAATCCGCCTGCAATTCGGGAGACCTGGGTTCGATCCCTGGGTTGGGAAGATCCCCTGGAGGAGGTAATAGCTACCCATCCAGTATTCTGGCCTGGAAAGTTATATGGACCATATAGTCTACAGGGTCGTAAAAAGTCCGACACGACTGAGCAACTTTCACTTTGAGAGGCTTTGGTGAATGATTACTCTGTGTGTGTGTGTGTGTGTGTGTGTGTGTGTATCTCTGCATGTGTGTGTCCATGTGTGTCTCTGTGTGTGTGTCTGTGTGTGTGGGTCCTTGTGCCTAGTTTCTTCTTTCTTGCAACACTTAAACTCCTTGTTGAAATCAAGTGACTCACAGAACAGCGCACTCGGTTCTTTGGCCTTTAAATACTTGCTTTCCTTCCTTCCACCCAAAACTAGACCATCCCCTTGGATAGGAAATGTTTTCCATAATAAATCTACCCATGCCAGAGTTCCTCTTCTTGTCTTGCTTCCACTCCAGTGCTTGTTGATAACTGAAGACCTGCAGCCTACCAGACTCCTCTGTCCATGGGATTTTCTAGGCAAGAGTACTGGAGTGGGTTGCCATTTCCTCCTCCAGAGGATCTTCCCAACCCAGGGACTGAACCCAGGTCTCCCGCATTGTAAGCAAAACACTTTACCGTCTGAGCCACCAGGGAAGTACGAAGATCTTTACTGTCAAGTGTGGGATTCCTGTGCAAACTGCCAAGAGTGGCATTTGACAGGAACACAAAAGGACCTCATCTATCCAGACACTCACTGTAGGGACTGGGGATATGGAAACATTCAGGAATTATTTTTTACTTTCTACTACAAAAACACATTTTTATGAAGATAATATGGAAAACCTGTAAGAGCTAAACTGAAAACAGAGATAATTCTTTATTACCCTCCAGGTGGCTCAGTGGTAAAGAATCCACCTGCCAGTGCGGGAGACAGAGGAGACGTGGGTCTGATCCCTGGGTTGGGAGGATCCCCGGGAGGAGGAAACGGCAACTCACTCTAGTACTCTTACTGGGAGAATGGCGTGGACGGCGGAGCCTGGAGGGCTCCAGTCCGTGGGGTTGCAGAGGGGGCCTGAGCATGCCCACACACATCCAGAGAAAATACATGATTGTCCCATGGATGCTGATGCAGGCTGACTGAGGGCGGAGGCCGCGATGAATCGGACAGAGCTGTTGCTTTCAAGGACCTGCAGTATGGGGACGGGGTGGGGTGGACAGGCTGCCAGGCCAAGGTGAGGGGGACTGGGTCAAGTGACCCTATGGGATGGTGTTTAACGGGGGGTCGCACAAAGGTGCCTGGAGGGCTAAGCTGATGCTGACGGATGCTCGGGAATGATTCACACAGAGGGGCTGGAGAGAGAGGAAGGCCTTCACAGGCAGAGGGAGCAGGACGGATGGAGCTCTCCAGGCAAGGAGAGAGAGTGAGAAATCATGATGAAAGTCCGAGTGGCTGAAGCATCGCCTCCAGAAGTGAGGGCTGAGAGTTGAGGTCTCTAGTGGAGTGGTTTAAGCAGAGTTGGGTACAAGGCTGGGGCAGGAGTGAGCTTGAGACGCTGGAGATGACACAGCTGGTCAGTATGGGGCCTCAGGGAGCCAAGGGCACAAGGTGGGAAGACCTGCTCTAGAGCTCTGATCCCAGAATACAGCGAGCGCTATAAACCCTGCCTCTTCCACCGACCTCACGGCCACCTCCAGGCTGCCCAGCCTGAAGGACAGCTTGAGTTTTTCTCCAAGCCTGTCCTGCTTCCCATCTCCATCAGCCTAAGAAATTAAACTGAAACTGCTAGGTGGCATCTCGGGGCGGGGTGGCTTTGAGGTCCTCCAGTCCTTTATGGGTCAGAGCAGAAAGAATTCAGTGAGAGGCAAAGTCATAATTAAGGAATGATTTATTAGAGCAGGACACTTGTAAGGCTTACAAGAGGGTGCCGCCCACAGAACATAGTGGGCTACGGTTTTATAATCAGAGGAAAAGTGGGGATGAGGAGAGGACCACCTCCTTCCCCATTCTTGAGTAGACGCTTCCGTCATCAGCTCCTCCTCCCTGTTGGGTAGGGGAATTTTGTCCCTATATGGTCAAGCCAGGACAGTCATGACACTGTGGAAAAATTATTCCATATCGGTACAGTGAAGGTGTTTCACTCTGAAATGTCACCTTTCCCTAAATTACTGTTTTCTGTGTGTACAGAGAGTGTGCCCTGGGGGCTCGTTACCTGACTGAGCTCACTGGACAGGATGTGGGCCTCATGCCACCATGGTTTTCTCGTTTGGGGGCACGTCTTGTTCTTCTGAGCCATGGTTTTGTGGCTCAGCAAGCCTGCTTGGTTTTGTGCTTAAGCAAACCTGCTTGCTTGAGTGATCATTAACTTACAGGGGTCTCCCATACTTTTTTCTATTTATCCCTTACTACGAATAACTCCCTGGAGGAGGCGATGGCCACCCACTCCAGTATTCTTGCCTGGAGAATCCCATGGACAGAGGAGCCTGGCAGGCTACAGTCCATAGGGTCACAAAGAGTCGGACATGACTGAAGCGACTTAGCAAGCACGCAGCACGCACGGGGATTAACTATATAAAATCACCTACTTTGTCCCTTTACTCTGTTCCTGTCAAAACCATCCAGTAGCTCCCACGATCCATAAGACTTCCTCCCATGTTCCCATCCAGCTGTCCAGTCTTCTAGTCCTGTGTCCAGTGGAGAGCTCAAGTTCCTTCCCTCTGCCCTGGTTGTTCCTCATCCTCATCCACACCATTATCTCGTGACTGGATCACCACCTTGACCTCTTGGTTGATTTCCCACCTTGCAAAATGTTCATGTCTTTTTGCCCATTTCCTACTTGGGCTATTTGTGTTTCTCACTCTTCTTGAGAGTTCTTTATATATTCTAGATACTAGTCCTTTGCTGGATATGTGTTTTGCATGTATTTCCCCACTCTGTAACTTATCTATTCATCCTCTTGACAAAGTCTTGTGCAGAGCAAAAGTTTTAAATTTTGATGCCATCCACTTTATTCATTTTTCCTTTTATGCATCATGCTTTTCAGTGCCAGTGAAAGAGCTCTTTGTCTAGTCCTTGATCCCAAAGATTTCGCCTGTGTTTCTCTCAAAATGCTATAGTTTAGTGAAGTGAAGGGAAGTGAAAGTCGCTCAGAAAGACTCTTTGTGACCCCAAGGACTACACAGTCCATGGAATTCTCCAGGCCAGAATACTGGAGTGGGTAGCCTTTCCTTTCTCCAGGGGATCTTCCCAACCCAGGGATCAAACCCAGGTCTCCTGCATTGCAGGCAGATTCTTTACCATCTGAGCCACCAGGGAAACTGTGTGATCCCTTTTGAGCTAATTTTTGGTCAATGTGTTTTGGGGAAGGTGGGGCTGTGGCACCGTTGTTGAAAGGACTGTGTGTCCTGCACTGAATTACTTCTGCATCTTCGTGAAACCCCCTTGGCCACATTCACTGAGTCTGTTTCAACTTCTCTGTCTCATTTTGTTGGTTTGTGTGTCTGTCCCCGTGCCAGTATCACAGTCCTGATTACTGTAGTCGTGTAATAATTCTTGAAACGGGTAGACTGAGTTCTCTCACTTTATTCTTTTTCACATTGTTTTAGCTATTCTCGTCCCTTTGTGGCCTTATATAGTCAGAATAATCTTTGATGTATGTATAAAACAATTCTGCGATTTTTTATGGGAGTTGCAATAAATCTGTGTATCAGTTTGGGGAGACTCTGTATCTCTCGTATGTTGAGTCTTTGAATCTGTGTATATGTTTTCCAGCCCTTGCATGCATTTACTTAGCTCTTTGAATTCTTTTATTAGCGTTTTGTAGTTTTCAACACGTAGGTTGTATATATTTTTTATTAGATTTATACCTAAGTATTTCAGTTCTTTGATGATTGAAAATGCTATTGTATTTTAAGTGTGTATCCACTTGTTCTTGAATACAGTTGATTTTTGTATTTTTTACAGATGACAGTCGTGTCATCTGCAAATACGGACAATTTTATTTCTTCACTTCTAGTCTGCCTTTTCTTGACTATTGTACTAGCTAGAGTTTCCAGTCCTAGGCTCAGTAAAATTATGAAGGTGGACATCCATGCTTTGTTCCAGTTTAGTATTTCACCATTAATACAATATTAGTTTCTGTAGATATTCTTTATCAACTTGATGAAGTTCCCTCTATTATTAGTTTTCTGAGAGTTTTTTTTTTAAATCATGAATGGATATTGAATTTTGTCCAGTGTTTTTTTTCATGAGGTGGTGTAATTTCTGTTCTGTAGCCGGTTAATATGATGCATTACATTAATTTAAATGAATGGGTTCAATCTGCTATTTTGCAGTTGGAATCATATTTAGTTTCTAAATTTCCAGACATTGAGCTGGAATACTATGTTTCCCTCAGTTACAAGAAACAAAACCTCACTTTTCAGTTGTTAATCTGGGGATATGAATCCTTGTTTAAATGATTGGAAATGTTTAAAATGTTAATGTTATTAATGGACATTCAGTTGAACCAGTGATTTTGAGATTGAATGTATATTTTTCTAAGCCTTCTAATCAGGAGAGTTCAGTTGCTGAATCACCCATTTCAAGAAGGTCTGTTTTTGGTTAATAATCAATTTATATCCCAGTTTTTACTGCTGTCATGGGAACAGAAGTTGTAAATTACTGAGTTATCTCAGATCCTTGAGTTTGGAAACATTTAAGGAGCAGCTTAGATGTCCAATCCTTTTTTGAGGTGCTGGGAAAGCATCCTGAAATATTTTTGCAGGCCTTTAGCTGGAAGACTTCACTAATTTTTCCATAAAATTAAACATGGGAGAGAATGCTTCTTTTCTTATTTATTGTATGATCTAATTTACTCATGGATAACAGGCATGGGACTTATAATTTGGAAATAGGCCTGAGATTTTTTAATGTACTAGACACCTGTCTCTTTTCACATTCTTTCCCTCACCACAGATGGCTTTGAGCCTTTGCTATTCTCCTTTATAAACCCTCTGTAACATGAGAGTTTTGAGTTATATTTTATTGAGGGCAAAATGAGGACTATAGCCTGGGAGATAGCTCCTCAGATAGCTCTGAAGAGGTAGGGGTGGAATCAGTATATATGTGATTTTGGTGAAGAGGGAATACATGCAGTCAAGCACATATTTTTTGCAGATTTCTGCCAGTCATGAGAAACAGTCATCACCATAAGGATTTTAGTGCTTTTCTAGATAAGAGGAGATACAAGAATCAGGCTCATAAAATCAGCTCCTGAGAATATCTATCTGAAGACCTATTCTGCCAGTTTTCCCAAAGCACAGAGTGCCTCATTCCTGATCTTCACCCTGAACTCCTTCAGGGGGTGTCGAAGGTCAGCTGCTGCAGCACATGATCTAATCCTTGAAGAGGAACATGGCAAAAGGGCTAATTTGTAGCTGACAGCTCCTCTGCAAGCTTGTGACCCTCACCTGTTTTAACCAGCATCTTGTAGCCAAGTCACCCCAGACATATTTCGGCAGCTTTCTGTGATCAGAAACTTCTTCTAGGAAGAAATATTGTGAAGTGCAGTGGATAGACACAAAATATATTGTCGTAATCATCAAAACTGTTTGGATTGCCAACTCTCCACTTGACCCGAGGAGGAAAAAATATTGCTGCTTGCAGGATTTGTCCTAATCAACAGCCTATTACTACTGTTTGATTTCTTTAGTCATTTTTTATGCCTCTAAAAATTAGACTGTCATTCCCTATGAGAGAGTTCGGTCACTTGGGGCTTTTCCATTTCTGATTCAGTTTTCTATTCCTTCTGCTGTGAGTTCTGCCAAGAAATAATTCTTTTTGGATTTCATTTAATCTTCCCGGCCCCTGGTGTAGCAGCCTCTGCAGGGTCGTGATCCATGTTTTTCTCCTGCTCACAGGCCACCATCTGCAGCAACTCAGTTGGCTGGCATTTGAATTCCCTGCAGTTCTTTTCTTTGTTATGTAACTGCTGTCCTGCAGCTGAACATCGCACTCAACTCTGAGCTTGGTATTATCAAGTATGTTTTTTTCAGACTTTATTCTAATTTTCACACCTCACTGAATAGGATTTATTCCCATATTAAACTTACGTTAATTTAGACCTTTGGAAAAGAAGGGGGACTTCCAGTGGCTCAGTGGTAAAGAATCCACCTGCAGTGCAGGAGACGGAGGAGACGGGGGTTTGATCCCTGGGTCGGGAAGATCCCCTGGAGGAGGAAATGGCAACCCACTCCAGTATTCTTGCCTGGAGAATCTCATGGACAGAGGAGCCTAGTGGGCTACTGTCCATGGCATTGTGAAGAGTCAGACACGACTGAATCGGCTTAGCAGCAGCAGCAGGCTTTGTTGAGAGGGAGAAAAAAGAAGGAAACAACCCAGTAACAAAAAAAAGATTCATGCTGTCTTATAAGCCCAAGCTGACAGTCTCAGTGTAGAATTTACAGTAAACCAGAGTATTGATCTGGGACTTGCCATCGAACTGTTTTCCTGGGAATGAAAACGAGAACTCAGGCATCGGCAGGAAGCAGAGAGGTTCCGAGGGGCTGCCTCTTCCATTCCCTCCAAGAGAAGGGCAGGGGCTGCTGGAAGCCTCGGGGCACCGCTTGCTGGAGGGGTGCACACGGCACGTTCAGGGGTGCAGGGGTGCTTGAGCTGAGTCACCTGCAGCCAGCACACAGAACAGAGGGAATCCGAGGTCTGCTCCCTGCAGACGAAGCCCTGAGAGCGGACTGAATTTGGTTGCAAAAGACAGAGTTTTTCTTCCAAAGTCACTGTTGACAAACAGTTTCACCTTGGTTACACTCGGGCTTCCCTGATAGCTCAGTTGGTAAAGAATCCGCCTGCAATGCAGGAGACCTGGGTTCGATCCCTGGGTTGGGAAGATCCCCTGGAGAAGGGAAAGGCTACCCACTCCAGTATTCTGGCCTGGAGAATTCCATGGACTGTATAGTCCAGGAGGTTGCAAAGAGTCAGACATGACTTAGTGGCTTTGACTTGGCTACATTCTCAGGATGTGAGATAGTCAGGCCTACAGCCAGAAAACCTGGGGAGGCCATATTTTGGTTGATACTAAGGAGTCTCTTTTTACCCCTCCTGCTTTTGAACATCCTATCTTGACGTTTTTTAGAAGTTATATGTAAGCTTTGTTTTACATATATCTTAACTTTTTCCCCTCAATTAGATTGCATATTCCTTGAAGAAAAGGATCTTTAAAAAATTCTTCTATACTCCCATTTCAAGGAGCATTCTAAATATATTTTTTCTTTGTTTTGTGTAGATGTGAATGAATATTCTGGCAGGCTGAGTCATTATTTTACATTCATCTAGGAAGCTTGTGATTTGGGGCTTTAAATTTTTCCCTCTCTCAAATAAAGATAATAGATATCGGCTCTGTTAGTAGCATGTCATAGGGATTAGGGAGGTAATCTAGTCTGTGATGACAGTGATCAAATTGCTCATTGTCATGTTTTTGTTGAATGGGAATGGCAGCTTCCGCAAGTGACCACTGGCTGGAGTTCTTAGAGCCCAGAGCGCAGCCCAAGTTCTGGGTTTGACCTTGAGCCCCGCCGACCTCTGTGGTGAAGGAGCTGCTGCGGGGAGAGGTGTGGCTGCAGCCTCGGTCATCCTGGCGGGGATGTGGGGTGCTCCGCGGAAGCTCCCCCGAGGGAAGCACTGTGCTGAACAGAACTCCGTGGCTTTTTCTGGGAGGCTCTTCTTGTCACCAACCCCGTTCTCATTAGAGTGTGTGGAGAGGTCTGAAGTCCTGGAACTTTGTGGACAGTTGCTTTTCTCTGCTTGGTTTTTGGGCTTCCCCAGTGGCTCAGCTGGTACAGAATCTGCCTGCAGTGTGGGAGACCTGGGTTTGATCCCTGGGTGGGGAAGATGCCCTGGAGAAGGGAAACACTACCCAGTCTTTTTGGAAGCAAGAGTTTAGCTTCTGGATTATGATAGCTTCTATTTTTGTTCAGTTGCTCAGTCATGTCCAACTCTTTGCAACCCCATGGACTGTAGCACACCACACTTCCCTGTCCTTGACTGTCTCCCCAAGCTTGCTCAGACTCATGTCCATTGAGTCCGTGATGCCATCCAACCGTCTCATCCTCTATTGTCCCCTTCTCCCGCCTTCTATCTTTCCCAGCATCAGGGTCTTTTCCAATGAGTCGGCTCTTCGATTCAGGTGGCCAAGGTACTGGAGCTTCAGCATCAGTAACATCTATATATTGTGGTTATAATTTTCAAGTATAGAAACTGAACTATAAATACAAAGTCTGTTACTTACCTCTGTTAATGGAAGAAAGAGTTGTAGTACAGTCTTTCTGTGCACTCATATTTGCAATACTTACTAGTCAGTAGTGGGGAAGGGGCATGTGTGGTGATGATCAGTTGAATGTTACTCAGAAGCCAGATGCTAGGGTCAGAGGAAGCAGCAGGAGGCAGAGGGTCTTTTTTATTTGGCTCCCGCCCCCCCAGCCGCCTGTCCTGAGTGAAGGTCTGCAGGTCTCATCCACCACGTAACATCACGGGCTGCCCTCCGTCATGCACCTTTCCCCGCTCCCTTCTCCTTTGCAGCTAAATTAGAACACATTTTCTCTCTTCATTTTCTCCATCTCCTTCCTGCTCTGTAATCTGCTGTAACCCACCTTTCACACCCATCAACCTACTAGGCGAACTTTTGCTGAATAACCGTGACCTCCTTTTTTTAGTTCTTTTAGCTTGACAGCTCAGCAGCAGCTGACATTATTTTGCCTCCTTCTTCTTAAAAGTATATTATTAAAAATTTCAGACTTAAATATTTTATTAAGAATATGACAGCCCCCATATACTCACCACCCACCTTGCGTGCGTGCATGCTAAGTTGCTTCAGTCGTGTCTGACTCTTTGCGAACCCAAGGACTGCAGCCCGCCAGGCTCCTCTGTCCATGGGATTCTCCAGGCGAAAATACTGGAGTGGGTTGCCATTTCCTCCTCCAGGGGATTGTCCCAACCCAGAGATAAAACCCGGGTCACCTGTGTCTCCTGCATTGACAGGCGGGTTCTTTACCGCTAGCGCCACCTGGGAAGCTCCAACTTTAAGAAACAGAATCTTGACAATATTAACCCTTGATTCCTTATAGGGTTCCCAGGCTCTCTACCTTGCAGGGTAACCGCTGTCCTGCCCGGGTGTCTGTGGGGCTGTAGGGCTCAGTTTATTTGTCTTCCTCACCTAAGTTCCATCAGTTTCTCCAGACACAGACAGGAAGGCATCCTGGGTCATTCTGTGTCTTTTTTTAAAAAAATTAATTTATCGATTGTAATTGGAGGCTAATTGTTTTTCAGTATTGTGGTGGCTTTTGCCATGCATTGACATGAATCAGCTATGGGTGTACAGGTGTCCCCGTCCCCCTCCCACCTCCCTCCCCATCGCATCCCTCTGGGGTGCCCCGTGCACCAGCTTTGAGTGCCCTGGTTCAGGTCATTCTGCGTCTTCTGTTTGTTGCAATGAAGACATGCTGGGCAGAAGCCAGGCTGTGTCAGTAAGAGGCTGTCAGAACCTCTTATGTAGATTTGGATTTCGGTCGGATGACCTGCAGGCGGGTCTGAGGGGGCAGAGGAGGTTGGTCCAGATCCGAGGCTCTCGAAAGTGAAGGTTGCTCCTCTGATGAGGCACCGTAGTAAATCTTACCTGTTGGGGTGGTGGCTCAAGTGAGGAACTGGGAAAGAAGTAGCCGTCCGTCATTTTGGCCAAGAAAGGAGGTGTTTGGTATTTCGTGGGTGACTCTTTGATTTTGTCTGTGATTAGACAGAATTAGGAAGTGGCCTTATTTTTTCCTTATCCTGATCTCAGAGCCACCTTGTGGCGACTGGTATTCTTGAGATGGTTTATGTCCAGTACGAGCGTACCTGGCCTTGCTGGGGGTCCGGGGCGGGGGCAACTTCTGAATGTCAGGAGTTGCTTTCTTTTTTCTTTTTCTCAGTTCTGAACAAGCAGAGAAACTGCATTCAGGCAGATGGAGACCGCGAGAGCAACTGTGTTACGAGGTTAGTGTGCAGGACATAGTTTCGGTGTTACATGGCAGAAACAGCTGCTCTGATACTGAACCTCAGACAGGCAGACCTCCACCGACTCGTGGATGGCAGGGGAGATTCCACGGGCCAGGGCCCCAGTCTCCGATGGTAACAGAGCCATGGACTCGGAGCCCCTGGGAGTCCCTTCCCGGCTCCCCCGCAGGCCACGGTCCCCCTCCTGGCCGTTCTGCGCTGGGTTCCCACACTCATACTCCCCTCTCTAAACTCCACCTTCCCAGGTTCTGCTCAGGGGCCTGCTCCTGACACCCCGACAGCCTGCACAGCCCATGTGCTCTGTGATACTTCCCGCCCCCAGCCCTGCCGTGGGGCTGTTTCCGCCAAAACACTCTTTCATCCTTTCTCTGCCTTGCTAAGCACCCCCTTAGAGCCCTGGCTCAGGTGTCACTTCAGGCAGAAAGCCTTTTCTGAGCCTTCCAGGCCGGGCTGGCTGTCCCTGTCTGTGTCAGCCCCTTCCTGCCTTGCTTCTCTAACCCAGCAAAAAGCTCATGGTTTATCTGTTCATGTGTCTGCCTCCTGCGGGAACTCTAGCTTATTCATCTTCATGTCTTGTGATGCATCTGTACATCTCTACTTTGTACTTCATGTATATGCACTCACACTATTTCCAAGTGCAGACATGTAGATACAGGTTTGTGTGATACAGGTGGCTGATGTCTTGAACTCGGCTTGCCATGTGTAGCTCTTTATTTATTAGGTGCAGTACATGCTTGTTATACAGCTTGTTGTCTAAAGATTCCGTTAGCTTCTTGTCCAGTTCTGGAATGACCAGAGCTTTGCCAATTTTAGTATCAGAAGCGTGAGCCAAGTATTTTTACCTGGGGGTGCTCTACTCAGGATGTAATTTAGAAAAGTAGGATCTAGATTGACGTTTGTCAAGTACACCGTTTTCCCCCCATTAAATTGCAGGATATTTTTGAGAATGCTGTATTTTCATTTCTAATTGACTGCCGTTGGGTGATGACTCCTAAAAGTGTAAGTAATCTATCAGTCAAATGCGCATTTTTCTTCTTATCTGTACATCTTAAATGAACCTATAAGTTCAGAGTTAAGGGTCCTTCCTTAAACAACGGCTCTTCTGCCCTCCGAGTTAAGGGAGCGGAGCTTCTGGGCAGAACCTGGACTCCAGCCCCTAAGTCCGTGTTCTCTTCTCTCGACCCGGTCTGATTTCAGAGACGGGTTGGGGGTGGGATTGGACAGGGGGCAGCTCTCTGGGCCCGGACAGCAGTCCCTCCGCAGGCAGCAGAGTGGAGCTGCCACAGCCTCCCCCGTCACGGGGGTCTGACCGGGCACTCAGGTTGCAGGCCGGCCGCTCCGGGTCGGCAGCTTGTCCCCAGCCACCGACGATGACCCCCGACGACCCCCTGAGCAAGGTCTCCAGTAGTCTGGGCTCACCCTGTGGATCCAGACCACACACCAAGCTGTCCCTCCAGCTGTCTGTCTGTCTGTCTCTGGGGGAGGGGAGGCCTCTCTGAGCACATCTGGTGCCAAGTGAGGGATGGGCAGTGTTGGGGGGTGGGGAGCAGGACGAGAGAGGAGCTGGGAGCCAGAGGCGGGTGCCAGCGATCTGAGAACAGACTTGGCCTTGAACTTGCTGGGAAAACCAGAACGTGTTTTCCTCAATTATCACCTCCTAATGCGCTGTTCTCGGCATTGTTCCTTTGACATTTCTGCAAGTTCTTTGTGTCAGTCACAGTGAAGATAAAAGCAGCAGTGATCCCACCCATTGCGAGTGTTTCAGTTTTGTACCCTGCAAAGCATCTCCACATTTGTTTAAAGAAAACTGACATTATTTTTTCATGAGCTCTGCAGCTGGGATTGTGTGTCCTTGAGGGAGACCTTGACCTCGCAAATGAATGAGATGAAGAATAGGAAGCGTTGCTGAAGTGGGCGAGGGGGAGGGGGAGGGGCTGCCTTTTCTGAATTACTAGAGAGAAAGACCAGTAAATTATATGTGCTGCTAAGGCCTGTAGGTGTGGTCTGGTTTGTGCTTTGCCCTGTCTTCTCTGGATTCCCTGGTGGCTGCTCAGGGGCAGGGGTGGGAGGCCCTCCCTTTCATTCTTTTCAGCATCTTTCGTCTGACTCTGAAGCTGAGGTTGGGGAATGTTTGACAGAGGTGCCCTTCGTTTGTTATGTTTCTGCTTATGTCAGTCCTATCCGGGAGCCAGAAACTTGGAAATAAATATCAGCCAAAGGTAGGCGAGCCACAGGGTCAGCTCTGCAGCTAAGGAAGCTCCTTAAAAATCTCACCTCATTACAGGCTTTTAATAGAGATGAAGCAACACTCATTAAAAGTGGAGCTCATCTCAGACTCACTTCTCCACAGGATAATTGCCTTTGAATCAATCTTGAGACCCATTAGCTTGGTTTCAAGAAAAAAAAAAAATTCAACCTTTTTTTTTTTCTATGTGGAAGGAGCTAATGTTAAAGAAAAAAAATACACACTGCTATATTTAAAGTGGATAACCAACAAGGACCTACTGTATAGCACGTGGAACTCTGCTCAGTGGCAGCCTGGATGGGAGGGGAGTTTGGGGGAGATTAGGTACACGTATATGTATGTTTGGCTGAGTCCCTTTGCTGTTCACCTGAAACTATCACAACATTGTTAATTGCCTATACTCCAATATAAAATAAAAAGTTTAAAAATAAATAAGGACTGTGACAAGGTCATGGAGTTTTCACCTTGTCTGGAGCACGTGAAAGAAAGAGGTTTGAACACCCAGGGGCACACTCAGAGACACAGTCCAGGAAGGGGAGGGCTAAATCAGGAGTTTGGGATGAACATACACACTGCTGTATATAGGAAATAGATAATCATCAAGAACCTACTATATCGCACGGGGAACTCTATTCAATATCTTGTGATAACCTGTAATGGAAAAGTATCTGAAAAAAAAAAATCTAGAAAAAACTAGACCCTGTCAATGGTGTATCTTTAGAATTCTTTATCTTTTCCCCTTTTACAAATTAAGACAACGGGCGTCCTTACCAGTGGGCTGGAGTGGGAGCAGACACCTGACTGGGTCTGCATGTTGTGGGCCCATGGTCGCGGAGGGGTTCTCAGGTGTGCCCTGTGGACTTGCACCCTGCCGCTTCTCTGATCCTTCCAGCCGGAATCGCGTGGTTCCTCTCCTCTGAACCACGGTGGCTCCCCTTGTCTGCCCTAAGGATGACTGACCACATCCCCTGGCAGCCGGTGGGGCCCTCAGCGCGCCCCTCCTCTGACCCTGTGGTCGTTCGAACAGTCTCACTCGATACCCACGCGGTGACTGGGTGGATAAAGTTCATGTTAGTCGTGACATCGCTGCTGAATGTCAGGAGCTATTTTCTGCTCCCTTGTTACTATGGAGGAAATGGTTGTCATGAGGGTCCCACCTGCCACCTTCTGGTGGGACCAGGTGGGTGGTCTCAGAGCCCCACCTGCATAACCAGAAGGTTTTATTGTTGTTTAAAAAAATTTTTTTTTAAACCCCAGGAATAGCTCTAGTACCAGCAGCTAGAACTAGAATGCTGCTGTATCAAATCATGTCTTTTCACGCTACTGGAAAATTGCCTGTCAGAAATACCCTAGGAGGATCAGAGATTTCTCTCAAAAAACGGTACCAGCTGGCGTTTGACCAGGGACCTGGCGGGCCCCACTTTGGTTGAGCTGTGCCTGTGGTCCCACTCTGCTGGTCAGGCAGTCTGCTTCCTGCTTGGCTGGGAGGTATACTCCCCAATACCCGAGTGATGTCCAGGAAGAGTGAGGACCCCCCGCCCTGTGCTGTCCTGATGCCGGGGTGCCATGCTGAGTCTTCACATGCAGTGACTTTTAAAAGCCCCCAGGGAACCTACCTGGGGTCCCCACCTCTCTGTTTAAATGCGGTTCAGGGAAAACTTTTCAGATACACTGCAGTTTTCTTCGCTCTTAAAAAGTAAACCATACTTTGGGGGATGACAAGGGTGTGAAGGAGCTACTTTGATTGACAGTGTGGGCTTTCCTGATGGCTCGGACGGCAAAGAACCTGCCTGCAGTGCTGGGGATGCAAGTTCGATCTCTGGGTCAGAAAGATCCCCTGGAGGAGGGCATGGCAGCCCACTCCAGTATTCTGGCCTGGAGAATCCCATGGACAGAGGAGCCTGGCGGGCTATGGTCCATGGGGTCACAAAGAGTCAGACACAACTGAGTGACTGACACTTTCGCACACTTGAGGGTGCAGGATAGAGGCAGGGAGCTGGTGTCCCAAGCCCAGGCGTCTGCTCCTGACAGTGCTTTATGCTGACCCCATCACTTAGTCTCAACAGCAGCTGTTTCTTCCAGGCTCACCTTTCTGGTTGGTGAAACGATGGCTGTGCCAGACTGCCCCCCTCCAACCCACGGCCCCAACCTCAGCAACCGGGCGTGTCCAGAACGAGACCCCTCTTTCTGCTGATCTCCCCGTGAGCCTGTCCTTTCCCAGAGCTCCACCCGGCGCCCTTCTCCTCCGTGGATGCTCCTCTCCCGTGTCAGGCCGGTCTCCATCCAGGTCCTGGAGATGGTACCTGACAGACCTTTCTAGAATTCCCCTCCCCCACACTGAGTGCTGCTGCCTCCACTCGCCTCACCCCACACCTGCAGAGGCACGCCGACCTCGGGCCCTTCTGCCCAGTGCCCATCGCCTTTCTCCAGGGCCTCTCAGCACTGCCCATTTGCTGAAGTTAAGTTCAGCTCACGACTCCCGTTTAAGAAAGGTAGCCGGCTGGCTGACCATTGCCTGTGGGTTATAGTGCAGATGCCTTGTGGCACCAGGAGGCCTGTCTCCACCCAGACCCCTGTTATGACACTGGAGACCATGTGGCTCAAACAGCACGTGTTTAATTCTCACAGCTCTGGAGCCCAGAAGTCTGAGGTCAGGGTGCCAGGCCGGCCAGCTCCTTGTATTCGGGTCCCCTGATGCACCAGCCTTGCTCTCTGGCCAGGTTCTACGCTTTCCCTCTGTAAGGCCCAGGCATCTTAAAAGCACGTAGTAAAGGGTAGAAATATCAATAACCTCAGATATGCAGATGACACCACCCTTATGGCAGAGAGTGAAGAGGAGCTAAAGAGCCTCTTGATGAAAGTGGAGAGTGAAAAAGTTGGCTTAAAGCTCAACATTCAGAAAACGAAGATCATGGCATCTGGTCCTATCACTTCATGGGAAATAGATGGGAAAACAGTGGAAACAGTGTCAGACTTTATTTTTTTGGGCTCCAAAATCACTGCAGATGGTGACTGCAGCCATGAAATTAAAAGACGCTTACTCCTTGGAAGAAATGTTATGACCAACCTAGATAGCATATTCAAAAGCAGAGACTTGACTTTGCCAACTAAGGTCCGTCTAGTCAAGGCTATGGTTTTTCCTGTGGTCATGTATGGATATGAGAGTTGGACTGTGAAGAAGGCTGAGCGCCGAAGAATTAATGCTTTTGAACTGTGGTGTTGGAGAAGACTCTTGAGAGTCCCTTGGACTGCAAGGAGATCCAACCGGTCCATTCTGAAGGAGATCCGCCCTGGGATTTCTTTGGAAGGAATGATGCTAAAGCTGAAGCTCCAGTACTTTGGCCACCTCATGCGAAGAGTTGACTCATTGGAAAAGACTCTGATGCTGGGAGGGATTGGGGGCAGGAGGAGAAGGGGACGACAGAGGATGAGATGGCTGGATGGCATCACGGACTCGATGGACATGAGTCTGAGTGAACTCTAGGAGTTGGTGATGGACAGGGAGGCCTGCCGTGCTGCGATTCATGGGGTCGCAAGGAGTCGGACACGACTGAGCGACTGAACTGAACTGAGTTGAAAGGGTAGAGAAGGGCTCCCCAGGTGGCTCAGTGGTAAAGAATTCGCCTGCCAGCGCACGAGATGTGGGTTAGATCCGTGGGTCAGGAAGATTCTCCTGGAAAGGAAACAGCAACTCACTCCAGTATTCTTGCCTGGAAAATCCCATGGACTGAGAAACCTTTCGGGCTGCAGTCCATGGGGTCACAGAAGAGTCAGACACGACTTAGTGACAACAACAGCAAGTGGTAGAGAAGCCACAGGGCCCAGTGATGGAGAGACAGACAGCAGGGCCATGCTGCCTGGGCTGGAAACCCGTTTCTACCCTTTTGTTGCTGGGTGACCTCAGCCAGTGACTAACCTCTGCCTCAATGACCTTACCTGCAAAATGGGTATGATGTTAATAGAACCTACCTCATCGGAGACATCAGAGAAGCAGGAAGAAGATGCAAGTAGAGTGGGGTCCTAGACAGGAAGGTTTCCAGCAGGGGCAGGGGATATTTTAAGCATGAAGCAGAGGGATGTTAGGGGAATATTAAGAAGTATTAAACTGAAAAACAAACTTGGATTAAGTAAGCAGCCTGTGTCATTTATCTCGTGTAGAAATAAGACAGTTTTCATTGCTGGTAACTTTCTTTCTAGGAGTGATAGCTGGAAATGGTTTTAGCTAGTCCCCTAATGATCAGTCAGCTCCCTCAGCGGAAATAGTAGAGCCAGGGGAGGCTTGGTGTCCGGGCACAAGCCAAGGGATGGCAAGGGATACCAGCGGAGGGGCTTACGGTGTGGTGGGCCACAGCTGGACTTTAAATACAGTCTCTGATTAACCCCAGGTTTTATTTTTGTGAAAATAATGCTCGTCTTTCATTTCTACGACACTGGACTAATAGTATATCTTTTGGCATTGCTGGTTGTCTTCTGCACTCGGACTCTGCTGACGTGGCTCCAGGGGATTTCTAGCTCCTGTGCAGGCCTTGCTGTCTCAGTCCTGTTCGGTAAGGACCGCTTTCTGGAAGCACTGCCCCGTGTGCGTGCTGATGCCTCTTTGTCGGTGGGAAAGGACCGGGTGGGAGGACCGGGCGGAGTCAGGTGGTCACTTGTCTTGACTCAGGACAGTGGTTGACTCCTTAACTCTCTGACTTCACACAAGCCCGCAAAACGCGTTGCTGGCCTCCACAGGGTGGGTCCCAGCACGTTCGATTCAGGATGTGTCCAGGGGCTGGTTGCTCCTTTGGGGCCGTGGCAGGGTTGGGGAGCGGCTGTGCTCACTCGCTTCTTTCCGGAGACCTGGGGCAGCCACACTCACGCATCACACAGCTGGTGCCCGGGGAATGAGTACCACCCCTGGGGGGGTGGGGCGGCTCATGTGGCCACGGGGTGTCCACGGGGCCAGTGGAGAGCTGTGGGTCGCCACTGTTTGCCCTGACCTGGGGTCTCTCCCAGGGGAGCCCAGGGTGGGCAGGGGAGCGGCCCCGGGCACCCCTCCCCGGTTCTCCCCCCCAGACCTAAGCCCTGCTCTATTGCACTCTCAGCGGCTGGTGTCTGGTTCCGCTTGCCCTCGGCGGCTGTTGGTCCTCTTTGGAGAGCTTTCCCTGGCGCACATCTTCTCTGCCTGCCTGCACTTCCCTGTGGCCCTGCTCGTGGGCGCTGCCTCCCCTTTGCCGCCATGGTCTGATTCTGTAAGTGTGCTCACTCTGTCTGTGCTCTGGGGTGTCATGCTGATGGGTGTTGATGCCCTTGTGGGTGTGGAGTCTCCCGGCCATGTGGGAAGGTCTCGGATCTCCCCGAAGTCCGGTTTCCTACTCTCGAGATCGGGATCACCAACTCGCGTGAGGTTCAGGGGGGACGGCAGATGATGCTTGAGGGGCAGTGATTCTTGGAATGTCCTTGGGGGAGCTGCTGGGCTGCCTGAATGGCCACCAGGTCCCTGCCTGGGACTTGGCACCTGCTCAGTGTGCAGGCGCTCTGTGTCTGGAAGTGTTTTCAAGACACGGGCTGGGCTGTGGTGGAGGCATTTGGTGAAGCTCATTTCTCATCCTCTTCTCCTCCCTCCTCTGATCTGCTAATTGGTGCACAAGAGCTCAGCTTTCCCCCTCTCTGCTGCCCTCCCTGTAAGTGAGCCTGAGCGCCCACCCCCATCCTCGGCCCACACAGCTCGGGGAGGG
The DNA here is from genome assembly GCF_014754425.2 of Oryx dammah. Taxonomy (NCBI): domain Eukaryota; kingdom Metazoa; phylum Chordata; class Mammalia; order Artiodactyla; family Bovidae; genus Oryx; species Oryx dammah. The sequence goes on from NW_024070191.1 coordinate 36,779,048, forward strand.
TGACTCATGCCTCCCACCTCCCCGGGAGCTGGTGTTTACCACCGGGCGACTCCGCCCCGCTTCTGCGTGGGGGCCCTGCTTGCCTGCTGCTCTTGGCTCGGAGGGCTTGGCATGGAGCCCTGCTCACTTTTAATTAGTCCTCTCTGTGTTGATCACCGGCACGCCTTCCCCCGGAAGCTGGACTGTGTGACCTCGGGACGTGGTCTCCCCAGGGGTGCGCTCCCCTGAGTCTCCAGCGATGTCACTTGCCATGGTGGCTTCTGCCTGCACGGGAGCACCTTAGGTGATGCGTGGTGATGGCCACTGCACGGGCAGCCCCTTCACCAGCCTCTGGAAGAAGGAAGGGAGAACTCGGTCTTTGGCAGAAGAGAGCTCGTAGTGAGTCCAGCCAGCATCTCGGTTAACTGACCAAGAGATGTCCTGTTTTTCTTCTTTTGAAGAAGAAATTCCACTTGCCGGGGTGCATTTTAGTTGCGCCGTCTTAAACCTGATGCGTGGGGTAGGGTTCCTGGCATCTGCTCAGAGGCCTCTGGCTGTTGCAGGCGTGTTCTGTCCCCGGCCCCACTGGGGGACCCCAGCAAGGCTCGCCCTAGGCACTCCCGGGGATCCCTGTTATTTCCAGGGACACCGTGAGTTTGCAGAGCTGCTAAGCGGATGCAGACATACAAACCACAGCTAAATGGGGAGACAAAACATGATAGAGAAAAATGACTGCTCTGTACCACGTCTGAGAGGCCAGGCAAGATCCACTGGGTGCTTAGAAGCAAGAAAAATTGGACAGGTCGGGTGCAGGAGGAGGGGCAGGTCGCAGCCAGCAGTTCGGGATTCGTGAGGGTGGTGAACGGCACAGCCTGGTGGGTATGAGCAGGGTTTGGCATCAAGACTGAGCCGGATTTGACGCGGGGCTTGGCTGCTTGCCGGTTCTGCACCGAGGGCAAGTGACCTTGCTGCTCTCAGCCTTATCGTTAGCGGGATTGTTTTGAGGATTAAATGAGATAATGTTTATAAAGTGCTTCATCTGGGGGTCTGGCCCAGAGCACATGCTCGCTAAGTGGGTGTGATTGATTGTAAGCACCAGGAGGGGCTGGGAGCTGAGAGAGACCAGAGGCCCGGCGGGACAGAGGGGCAGATGGAGACAGGACGGGCCTCTCTGGCAGCTGACTCAGCCCTGCTCTTGTGGTTGGGGCATCTTCCTGCCAGGAGGAGGTTCTCGTGGGCCGAGACCACACAGAGTGAGCCCCGCGTTCTCGTGTGGAGCCCTTCTCTCTCGTCACCCCTGCCTCCAGGTTCCACGGCCCCCCCGTGCCGACTGACCCCCTTAGATGCTCCTGAAACAAGGGCAGAGGTGGCAAGGGGATGGGAAGGAAGATTTACGTGTATTTCAGGAAGACCCTCTCTTTCAAACATTCGCTGGCAAATTAGAAGCCAAAATCCAAAGAGATCAGCACGGAGGGCTGGCCTGTTTCCTGGCTTTTCAGCTTTCGGAGTTGTGACTCATCTCTGTGCGTTCATTTTCTGATTAGCAGACCCTAGTTTCTTTTTTCTGCATTTCCCTGTCTCTGCTTCAAAGCAGGGAAAAGGGAAGCAGAAGGATTCCTTCTGAGCAGTATGGAGATGAGGGTGCTGGAGGGGTGCCTCCCAGCAAGGGGCTTTCCATCCCTCTGGGCCACGGGGAACCCCCTCCGGATCTGGTTACAGGGAGGACCCTCAGGGCACCTTGAAGGCCATGAGGTCCAGATCCTCCAGGTTGGAAGAGAGGGAAGCATGCTCGTGGTGGGGCCAGGCAGTGTCCCGGAAGTTGGTGTTGGAGACCCTGGGATGGCGCCAGGGGTCCAGAGGCAGGAAGGTCACCCTGCGGACTGGGAGCCTGCACTGGGCCCTGGGTGGGTCTGGCTGCAGTTTTGTGTCCCGAGGATACCGGAATGAAAGGCGGTGAGGACAGTTACGTGGGAGCCAGAAGCAGGTCCCGGGCGGGGGGTTGGGGGTGGTGGCCAGGATGGTCCATTGGAGTGAGAAGACAGTCAAAGCATTTTTCATGATTCGTTGTTGTCAGGGTATTGTTTTGTGAACACGTAATGCAGCAGTACTTAAGATTGGTGCGTAGCTTGTCAATGAATCCATTAGACATTTGGTCCTCGCCCACTGGTCACTTCCTGCCGGGTGTGCCGTGCCGTGTATATCCATAAGCTTGGAGACCACCGATCCGGGGGTGGAGGAGGAGCGTGGCCCTCGGAGCCTGGTTCTGTCATGGACAGAGCCTTGGGCCGGGCAGCCTGGCCTCAGGCTGGGGAGGCTGCGAGGATGCTCCCCGCCCACACTGACACTGTGATGTCAGGTGAAGGCTGTGGCCCGCTGGCCCTCACTTGGGCCTGTGTGGACAGCGACAGTGATCTTCCCTGTGCTCCTCAGCTGCCGTCAGAAGCACCCTAAGGCTGACAGCGCTTGGCACAGGATGGGTGCTGACTCAAGCTGCCTGGAGAAGAGACGCTTGTGTTACAGAAAGATGTGGGATGCTGGAGAAGTGCAGCTCCGCGGCTCCTGGGGGTGTGATTTGGGAAGAATATGCTCATTTTCTGGCCGTTTTAACATCCCTGCAACATCTCAGCCCTAAAGTGGCAGATGTGCACAAGAGGCAGCTCGCTCTGAACCACACGACGCTGTGGCAGGAGTTGCTGGTAGAGACGCATCTCTAAGAGACCGGGTGGGAAAGAGTTAGAAAGAAGTGTGTCCACAGGAGGCAGGGAGGCGGGACTGGGAGCTGGGGGTCTTCAGCTTCCGGAGTGGCTTTGATCTGCCTTTTGCTGGATTCTGCAGAATTCCCCGCACTCCTGCGGGTGGTGTCGGCCCCTCACACGTGCCCCAGGCCGACAGGGAGGCAGGGACGCCAAGCCGTGCTGGGAGCCACCCGGTGCACATGGGGGCTAAGTGGAAGCGGAGAGAATTCTCCATGCAGCGCTGAGGCGGGCCGAGGGTTTGTTGTTCAGTCGCTCAGTCATGTCCGACTCTTTGTGACCCCGTAGACTGCAGCACGCCAAGCCTCCCTGTCCATCACCAACTCCTGGAGCTTGCTCAAACTCATGTCCATTGAGTTGGTGATGCCATCCAATCATCTCATCCTCTGTCACCCTCGCCCCCCTCCTCTTGCCCTCAGTCTTTCTCAGCATCAGGGTCTTTCCCAGGGTGAGGCTTAACAGAGTCACTTTGTATATGTTTCTGAGAGCATCTGAAGTCTGTCTGAATAAGCGTCCTTGCATGGTGCCTTCTGCACACATGTTCAGGATGGTGTGCTTATCCAGGAGATGGGACCTCGATTTATGCTCCATTAGTACAGCTAATCCTGCCAACGAGGGGCCACCACGCCCCTGCCATCAAAGAGCCGATCGTCTGTGTCCCCCGAGGAGCCGCCGCGCAGGGCGGCTGGTCCCCCTGCTTCCTGGCTCAGGGCACGCAGCTGGTTTTCTTCGCTCCTGCCCTTCTGGCTGGGTGCGTGCATAGGGTGGAGCTGTCCCGTGGGCTTTATGGCCACGCCCTGAACAGGCTCCTTTGTCACTCAGGCCTGTCACTGTGCCAAGTAGGGCTGCCCAGCCTGGCCTCACCACTGAGCCCCTGACCCTTCTGCCTGCTGCTGCCCTGGCTGCATCTCACAGCTGGGCTTGTCCTGCGGTCCTCAGCATGTATGAGCTTCTCAGGGACCCTCGTAGAGGCCTCTTGGAAGGCTCTCTGTGTCGCAGGCCATAGCCCTGCTGACCGAAATGTCCCCTGGCCGTCTGTAGCGTGAAACTGGGGCATGCATCTTAAGAGCGCTTCTGTCCTGGCTGTAGAAACTGTCATGCCTTCTATCCTCATTTTCGGTGACTGTTAGACCCTGGACCAAACTTAAGACATGTCTTCATTTCACTCTCAGAGTTTCCACTCTAAGATGAAAGGATACACAGTCCCTATAGCCGCTTGCCTATCTTAATGAATGTTGTGGATACCTAACATTTATTTTAAGCTCTTGTTATTTTGAAATTTATTTTCTTACAATTCTCAACTCCTGTCCCCCATACATTTGGTAGGTGGGAACATGGCATTAGCAATGATATCTGTCTCAATGTAGTTTGCCTGTTAAGGGCTCGTGTTATAGTTATTGGCAAAGGGCTTCATTCCTCTGCAAGCTCATGAACTTGCTGCTGGAATTTGGGCTCAGTTCCCTTTTCATCCCCTGTAACTTCTTGTCGGCAGGGTACTAGTAGATGCTCAGTAACAGCGAGGATGAACAGCGACAGCCTCCTGGATTCTTCCCCCTTTTGGGCCCTTGCTGTGCTCTCTGGAGGCCTGGGGTTGCCCCGGACACTTGCTGGTCAGCACAGGCTGTCAGAGCTGCCAGATGGCTTGCAGCTGGAGTCTGAGAAACCGACACCATGGCTGGGCCCCTTGGCTTAGGCCCTTGTGTCTTTCAGACTGTCTGCCTTGACCGTCCAGAAAGAAATTCCTTAAGCAGCCCCCTGCCTGCACACCCCAGGGCAGAGCTCTTAGGGTCAGTCTGCCTGTCCCAAGGGCCCTTGTCCGGCCCGAGAGTTTGGGGAGGGACCTTGCACCGAGTGGGCTCTGCCCTGGGTGATCTGGCAAGCACTGCTCTGCAGCGTGGTCCACCCTCACAGCGGACCTTGGCGGACCCTCTGCCTGCCCTTCTGTTGCTCAGAGGTTGTAAAAACAGCAGCAAAGCCTCTGTGTTTGGGTGTCCCTTCAGTCTAATCAATAAGTGCTGTGTTTTTTGGATGGTGTGGATCACAGAACATCCCTGGGGATTTGGCTGGGGCAGGGAAGCCTGGGGGGAGCTCTTGGGAAGGATGGACCTTTGAAGCGAAGGAGGCAACAGAGTAAAAGGGCTTTCCTGGTGGCTCAGACGGTAAAGAATCTGCCTTCAGTGCAGGAGACCTGGGTTTGATCCCTGGGTCAGGAAGATCCCCTGGAGAAGGGAATGACAACCCACTCCAGTATTCTTTCTTGGGAAATCCCATGGACAGAGGAGCCTGGCAGGTTACAGTACATGGGGTCACAAAGAGTCAGACACGAGTGGGTGAAGTGAAAAGAAAAAAAGTATTACTTCTCAGGTGGACTTTTCTCTAAAGTACTGTATTTGAGTCAAACTTTTGCTTTAAAGCTATATTCAGTGTTTATTCTCTTGAACTTTTCTGAAAAACAGACATAAAGTGTATGCTCTTGCTTGAATTCACAGTGATCTATCATCACTTTATTTCTACTTTTAATCAGGATTAAAAAAAACACAAATATTTGGTTATTTTGTAAAACAGTATTTTGAAATGTCTGGTACATTTATGCTCTTATTTTTTTTCTCTCTAAACAATGAACAACAACAAAAAATCATCCTTATTCTACTAACTAGAGTACAAGAAAAATCTAATGCTAATTGCAATGACAAAAAGGTTAAAAAAAAAGATTTAAAAAAGTAAAATGTAGCTGGCAAGACGCAACGAGGACCAGGATTTTTTGTAGTTAAAAACGGAACATGCATCTCCCTTTTATTCATCCTAAGGTTGGTTACTGACAGGACTTTGTTGTTCAATCACCAAGTCATGTCTGACTCTTTGTGACCCCATGGACTGCAGGACACCAGGCTTCCCTGTCCCTCACCATCTTTCAGTTTGCCCAAGTTCATATGCATTGGTGCCCTCCAACCATCTCATTCTCTGTTGCCCTCGTCTCCTTCTGCCTTTGACGATTCCCAGCATCGGGGTCTTTTCCAATGAGTTGGCTCTTCCCATCAGGTCTTGCCCCTAACTGCCCCAAAGACGGAACTCCTCTGAAATCTGAGTGCTTTTTCTAAGTTTTTTAAATAGTAGCACGATGCTCCTGGGATGGTAACAGCTGTATTTTCACTGTCTCTGATGATAGTGCCTGGTAATTACATGGTGGGCTCCATTTGCAGCTGTCAACACAGTGTAAATGTTAACTGTTTCATTCTCCCAACACCTCTGCAGAGAGGGGGACAGGCTGGACCTTTGCGGTCTGGTTGTAGGTTTGGTCCAGGTTGTATGGTTTTATCTCATCGGGGAGTGCTGCACGTGTATGTGGTAGAGCTGGCAAGGTAACACCTTTGCTGCAGATGAAAAACACGATGTCGCCATAGAAGCAGGAGTAGGGAGGATGAGTCTCCTGATTCCAGCAGGCAAATGTGCAACCAGGTTACTATTTGGATTACAGGATAGATAGCTGGAAACATCAAAACCACTGTGTGTTGAGAGGTGCAGAATTTTGTTTCTGATGTACCTTATCTGCTCCTGACCTTTAAAAGGAGCAATCCATCACTGCTCCCTTGGCAATAATTTTTATGGCTTTTGTTTCTTTTAAAAAGTCATTGCTAAAAAAAAAAGTCATTGCTTACTAGGCCTGTTTTTTTTTCTTTCTCCTTTTGTATCTCAAAGACTGAAATACCAAATAACTTAGAAATTTATACCAGTGAACTTCAAAAGCTGGACTAGACTTTCAAGAGATTTATGGAATGGAACAAAATAATTATTGTACAGTTTAAAAAATTCTTTAACCATTGCTTTAATGCACTGCTTCAGTTAACCAACATGATTTCAATTTATTATGCAAATGCAACAATTATTCCATTCAAAATGGTAGAAAGATGGCATACTTTGTTTCCCCAGCACAATAAATGGTGTTGAAAGTTGCTTTTTTTTTTTTTTTTGATTTGCTTATTTGGTCTTTAGTGACAAACCATTTAAAGTACAAGTCTTTTAAAGTGGCCGAATAACATGGTAATATGTCTTCACTGGTAATTTAGTACTTGGATATATTGAGTTAATCCAAGGGATGTCATTAAAAACAGCATGGTGCCTGAATTCCCAAGCTGAGATGTTTTTAATCACAGAATGATAGTAATTACATAAATCCTGGGATTTTCATCAGACAGAAGCATGCACTTTAAATTCAGCACTAATAGCCATGTGCTGTGCTGAAGTATAGGCTGCAGAATCCTCAGGCCGAGGGAGACACTGGAGTGAATGTTAGGTGTTGCATCTTAATGGAAAATTGGGAAATCAGCTATTTTGGTAACATAGTAATATCGTTTGAGGCACATCCTCTGGGAGGCAGGAGAGAAACCCCCTGCTGTGGCTGCAGGACAAAGGGGCGACTACTCAGACTCAGTGACCCTGCTGTTCTCTGCATTTTCAGCGCACGGAGGGTGCAGAAGAATCACCTCCTCCTTCTCCCAGGGGCCCAGAAGCTGCTAATTGCCTACAGTTCTTCTGGTCCATCAGTGAGACAGCCCACCGGTAAATGAGGCGAGAATCTGGATATCTAGGTCTAGTGAAGACTATATGAAAAGTAACTTTGTTATTGCAGGGATTTTTTTTTAAGTGTTGAATTTTTACAAAATGATCCAGACACAGTACCCTCAGGGAGCTCGTTTCAGAGAAGTGATATATTGAATAAGAAGATGCATCTAGGAAAATTTATTAAAATCTCCCAAAACAAGAAATCTTATTTGATTCATTTATCGTTCTTTATCGTGGCTCAGATGGGCAGGAGAGTCGAGAAAAGGGGATTGAGGAAGGGAGGGGGTGGAGGGGGTGAGGAAGAGAGGGTCATTGATGGGTGGAGGAGGAAGGGGGTGCCCGGGAAAGGGGGGGACAGCAGGTTAGAGCCAGGTGGCCCTACATTTGTTTGGGGGGTTGGTGAAGTTGAGGTGCAGAGTGTGTGTGACAAGCCGTGTGGTCTGGCTGGGTATTCCTGGTGAGCTGCCAGGACAGGGAATTCTTCCTGGAGGGTGAGCAGAGGCATCCTGGGTTTGAGTTCTCACCAAGCAGTGTTTCAGGCCCCCTTCTCCCAGCCTCATGCCTTTCTCTGTAAACTCATCACCGATTGCCCTGGAAGAACTGTCTGCTCTCTTTCTGCATGTTACCATCCAAACTTGGTATTGGCATATTTGAGCCTCCAGGTGCTTCTGCGCTGCTCAGCAGAAAGCGTGAGGACCACCCTGAGCTGGCATGAAGCTCTGCCCTGGGTGGGTGCCCTCAAGATCAGGGATGCTCACTGCTCGCATCTGGCAGGGCTTGGGCAGACTGTGTCTTTAATCCCATTGTCATTTAAGTTTCGCTTTTTTCCTTTTAACCACGAAAATAATATGTGCCATTGTGGACAATTTACACGATAAAGAAAACTCACCATTAATGCTACTCTAGTAAGAGACAGCTCACATTTTTGCCATCTTTTCTTCCTTTTTTTTTTCCTGCGTGCTTTGTATTTTGTGTGCACTCCTCTGCAAATGGGTATCTGCATGCTGATTCAGAAACACCAAACTATTTAATCACCTGTTGTAAGCATCTTCTTTTTTCTTTTTGGCAGATTGCATGACTTGGAGATCTTCGTTTCCTGCCAGGGCCTGAACCCGGCTCTAGGGCAGTGAGAGTGTAGCAGTCCTAAACACTGAGTTCCCAGCATTTTCCATAAACCCCACTGCATACTGATTATTGACCGTCATGGTGAGCACAGGAGGTTATTGTCTTGAGTGAGTGTTATTTATTGCCCTCTGTCTCTCCCCAGATCCCCTCTGGAAGGTTACGATGGGAATGAGCCTGACGACTTGGACGGTTTCCCCGACTTGTTGCCTCTGCCCGCAAGTTCGTCCTTCGGAAGTCAGGAAAGTGCTGCGCGTGGTGGTGGCCTCCCAGGAACAAGGCGTGGCGGTGTAGATAGGAATGGATGAGAGCGGCTCGGGGGCCCTCGGACGCGTGCTCCCGGAGGTGTAGTCTGGGGACGCCCCTGCGGGCCGGGGCTGCATGGCCGACTCCTGAGCCAGGATGCTGCGCCGGGGGCTGCTCGCCTGGGCCTCCCGGGTGGTGGTCTTGCTCGTGCTCCTCTGCTGCGCGGCGTCCGTCCTCTACATGCTGGCCTGCACGCCGAGGGGCGACGACGAGCGCCTGGGGCTGCCCAGGGCCAACGGCCCCACGGGCAGGGCCGGCTCCCAGGCGGCGGTGCTCAGTTGGGAGGAGCGTCACCGCGACCACGTCGGGAGCCTCAAGAGGCAGATCGCGCAGCTGCAGGATGAGCTGCAGGAGCGGAGCGAGCAGCTGAGGGCTGCGCAGCAGCTGGCGGGGGAGCCCGCGGGCGCCCCCGGCAGGGCCCAGGCCGACCTGCTGGCCTTCCTGCGCTCGCAGGTGGACAGGGCGGAGGTGCACACCGGCGTCAAGCAGGCCACCGAGTATGCCGCCGTGCCCTTCGACAGCTTCACGCTGCACAAGGTGTACCAGCTGGAGACTGGCCTGACCCGCCACCCCGAGGAGAAGCCCGTGCGCAAGGACAAGCGGGACGAGCTGGTGGAGGCCATCCAGTCGGCCGTGGAGGCTCTGAACAGCCCCGCGGAGAGCAGCCCCGACCAGCGGCCCTACACGGCCTCGGACTTCATCGAAGGTTGGCCGGCTCGCCACGGGGGTGGGAAGTGGTGGAAGGAGCATGGGGTCCCGGTCCAGGCAGGGCCGGGCTGCGGAGGTGCTCAGTGGCTTTGGGGACAAGACAGATGGTTCTGTGTGAGCCGCTTTAAGGATGAGGGACCGCGGTGTCTGTGACCTGTAAGACGACTCAGCGTGGCCAGGGAAGGTGCAGCGTCAGGGAGGGAACAAAGGAAGCTGAGGGGAAGCTGACCAGGCAGCATCCCAGGAACAGGCTGACAGTACTGTTGACTGAAGCAAGCACAAATCCACCATGAGCCCAGGCCCTGACCGATTTAGACCAGTTCAGACTGGTTTGATCTGGCCAAGAGTTGTTTCAGTTCAGTTCAGTTCATTCGCTCAGTCGTGTTGGACTCTTTGTGACCCCATGAATTGCAGCACACCAGGCCTCCCTGTCCATCACCAACTCCCGGGGTTCACTCAGACTCACGTCCATCGAGTTGGTGATGCCATCCAGCCATCTCATCCTCTGTCGTCCCCTTCTCCTCCTGCCCGCAGTCCGTCCCAGCATCAGAGTCTTTTCCAATGAGTCAGCTCTTCGCATGAGATGGCCAAAGTACTGGAGTTTCAGCTTCAGCGTCATTCCCTCCAAGGAAATCCCAGGGCTGATCTTCAGAATGGCCTGGTTGGATCTCCTTGTTTAGACCAATTAAAAAAGCCTCTGACACTGGTTTAGACCTGTTTGAGCTGGCTGAGACTTGCTTAGTCCAGTATAAAAAGCCTTAGACCGGTTTGACCTGGTTGAGGCTGGTTTGAACCAGCTGAGACCAGGTGGAAATGGTTTAGACCCATTTGAACTGGCTGAGACCAGCTTAGACCAGTTTAGATTGGTTTAGACCAGTTTGTACCATCTTAGACTGGTTTTATGGCAGCTTAGCCCAGAGCGGTTTTGAGTGTGACAGGCAGGTTTTGTTTTAAGACTTCTTACAGGCACCTCTGGAGACAGGATCCTTTCATCAGGCCACAGACAGAACAGTAATAACCGGTGTCTGCCTGTAGCACTTAGGCTGGTCTAGCTCTGTTTTGGAGAAGGAAATGGCAACCCACTCCAGTACTCTTGCCTGGAGAATCCCAGGGACAGGGGAGCCTGCCATCTCTGGGGTCGCACAGAGTCGGACACGACTGAAGCGGCTTAGCAGCAGCAGCAGCAGCAGCTCTGTTTTAGCAAGTGTACACTTACAGGGACCCCTTTGAGGGGGCTGAGGGGATGGAGGCTCAGATTAAGTAAATCACCTAAAATTGCTCCCTTACCAAGTGACAGTGGGTTGTGAACTCAGAACTCTGATGCCAGCATCCAGGTCCTTAACCATGGGGTCACATTGTGCAGATAGAGCACCTGGAAGCTGAGAGAGTGAATGGCTCTTTCTTCATGGATGCAGAGCAACCTTGTATTTATTAACTTGCGTTTGTGCCAGTTTTAGAAGAAAGCAGCCTCATCTTGGAAGTTTCCTGCAGGCTCTTCTTACCGACTTTTCCATTGTTACCGATTCAAAAATCAGCTGATAATTTGGGAGAGGAGCTGCCTTTGAGGATGCCCAGCTTTTTCTCCTGTTTCTGAATAGGACCTGCTTCCCAGACACGTAGCTTGTCCACTCACCGTGCTCCCTGCTGGGTTCTGTAACGACCATCTCATCCACCTGCAGGCAGGACAAACTGCCTTTAGTCGTATCAGAAACCCTCGCTCTGCTCCTCATGCTGTTCTCTTTGGATGCCTTCCAGTCTTACCGTTTTTCCCTTTACAGGTGAACCGTAAGTTAATGCAGTTTTGATATATTGTCTCTTTTCATATACCTGGAGCTCGGTAAAGAAATCTTACACAAGATCAAGCTTTTGATGTGTCAACTGAAAAAAAAAAAAGCATAACCTGAGAATTGTGAATTAAGTTTTATTTGGGTGCAAAATGAGGACTTTAGCCAGGCAGCCAGCATCTCAGACATCTCTGAGGATACACCCCCCAAGAAGTGGGGTGGAGGTCAGGCTATATGTGATTTTAGTGAAGGGGGTCCATGAAACAACACATTTTAGCAGAAGTTTGCTGCTGGTCACGAGGAGCAGATGTCATTGTTCATGATTTTGGTACTTTTCCACGTATAAGAAGATACAGGAAATAGGGCTCATAAAATCTTCTCCTGAAGTATCTATCTGAGATCTGTTCCTCCAGTTTTTCCCAGAGAATTGAGTGCCTCGTTTTTGCTCCCAACCTCAAACTCCTTTCAGGGTAAGGAAGTTGAAGGTCAGTGACTGCAGTGGTCAGTGACTTCATCCTTGTAGAGGCAGATGACAAGTGTCCATTTTTCATCCACAGGTGTCAGGATTTTTTTGACTTATTTATTCTGAGGTATTAAAATGCTCAGCACACCTGGAAGCTAGTAAACACAGGGTGAGCGCTTGGTAAGTGTTCAAAATATTGTGAGGCTGTAGCCTCTCATTTTTAGAGAGCTTGAGAGCTTATAAAACATTTCCACAACTATTATTAGCCTAGCCAATTTCCAGGGAAAATCATTAAACATCCTTTAAAAGGAACTCCTGGTTGCCCCTCACACAAAACTGTTTCAAAAGAACTTGATTACAGGTCCGTACCTGCACTTGGGCATGTTCACCCTTGTGGCTTGAATCTGCATTCGTGTTTGAAATCTCTGCTTTTCTGTGCACAGTATCTGAAGTGTGAGGCCTGTGGTTCTCCATCAGGAGAGACCTGGACCTCTTGTCCCTGAGCTGATGTGGCATGGCTGACTTCCTCTCAGAGACCACTTGTCACGCTGCCCTGTGTGGGTAACACCCTGTGTGTGAAGGTAGATCGGTCTACACACACCTTCCAAACTTGGGGAAGGTCTGCTCAGCTATCTCGTACGATGAGTAAATGGACACAAACACTTTAAATGTGTTTACACCGATTTGACTGTCGTACACATAGTTGATACCACTTTTTCATTCTTATCACAAAAGACTATGAAGGCAGTTTTTAACTTTCTCAGTAAATGGAGTGTCAACAAAAGACTCCACTGGCCAGGAACTGCAGGAAGGCAGAGTTAAATCCAGTGCAAGGAGTAACTGTCAGGTAGAGACATTTCTGAACAAAGTGGGGTTTCTGTCTCTACAAGGGTTCTGCCATCAGCTGGATGGCTGGGAGGCTGTAACTGATGATTCTGTCATCAGAGAGGTGGCTGGACTGAGTTATGTGAAGGTCTTTGCAATCCTGGTTCATGATTCTTTGGTCTACACCTAGTTGGGGAGAAAGAAGGGAAGAGAAAGGGTCTGATTTGAAGTCTTTTTTCTATAGTAATTAGAACAAGTGACAGAACCGTGTAGGATGAAGTCTGTCTTTGCAGTAACGTGTTCAGGTTTGTAAACTGGAAGTTTGCAACTCCCCAGTGGCTCGGATGGTGAAGAACCTGCCCACAGTGGGGGGCACCCGGGTTCAATCCTCGGGTCAGGACGATCCCCTGGAGAAGGGAATGGCACCCCACTCTAGTAGTCTTGCCTGGAGAATCCCGTGGACAGAGGAGCTTGGCAGGCTACAGTCCACGGGGTCACAAAGCGTCAGACTGAGCGACTAACACTTTCACACTTGCACTTTCCATGGTAATTAGATCAAGCGACAGAACCTTGTGAGGATGAAGTCTGTCTTTAAGATAACGTGTTTGGGTTTGTAAGCCTAACCTTGGACCCTTTTGTGTTTGGGTGTCAGCAGGCAGCTGAGTGGGAGTCTCCAGGCAGACCTGGGCTCCAACACACTTGTAGGGCTCCACACGAGGGTCACGGGTTGGCTGGACCCTGAGCTCCTGTGATAAGGCTGGGGGTTCTTTGTGTTCAGACAAGGAATAATGAAAGTCTGAGAATGCTTCCGGATGATAATGGTTGTGTTGACTGAAAAGCCAGCCCTGGGGCAGGAGGCATGATGCCAGGGCGGGGGGCTGGGCAACCCTGGTCCAGACCCCGCACCTCCCAGCAGCTGGGTCTCCTTGTCCTTCAGTCAGAGGCCGACTTTCATGTCCCCCAAGGCCCACCTGGCCTGGCCTCCTGCAAAATACGAAGCACAGCTTCAGCTTTGTTCCTCGGCTTTGCTGAGGGACCGTTCCTGAGGGGTACCCCAGCCCTGTGGATCTTGCTCTCTGGAAAGGGGGGATTTGGACAGTCTTCTCTGATGGTGGCCACTTCCTGCAGTTCTGTGAAACCTGTGGAGGGGGAACGCCTGCTGATGACTGTCTAATTTGTTATCCACGCTGACTGAATCATTATCTATCTCTAAAACATGGAGGAAGCGATGTTGACCCCTATTTCCAAATGTTTCTTCTGGCACTGATTTTTGCATTGGATTCTCACATAATAGCATGAATCTTTGGTACAACCATCTGGGAAAAGAAGATAAAGGAGAAAAACATGATCAGATCCCGTGTGTTCAGAAACCCAACTATTTATCTCAAGTGAACAGAACACTGCCCTTTATGGCTTAGCGCCTCCTGTTCAGGTCTGAGTGGCACGACTTTTGGCTTCAATGGCATTTTTTAAACAGAGCTCTGGAACCTGCAGCCATAAAACAATTTGTTGTTGTCCGGTCGCTCAGTTGTGTCCGACTTGTTGCAACCCCAGGGACTGCAGCACGCCAGGCTTCCCTGTCCTTCACCATCTCCTGGAGCTTGTTCAATCTCATGTCCATCGAGTCGGTGATACCATCCCACCATCTCATCCTCTGTCATCCCCTTCTCCTCCTGCCTTCAATCTTTCCCAGCATCAGGGTCTCTTCTAGTGAGTCAGATCTTCTCGTTGAGCAGCCAGAGTATTGGAGCTTCAGCATCAGTCCTTCCAATGAATATTCAGGGTTGATTTCTTTTAGGAAAACAATGTAGCCTCCTGAAATATTATTGTAACCATCTAAACAGTGGATAATGTTAGTCCTGTGTGATGCGCTGTGTCTGCCATCTCTGTGAGGTGGTTCTGAACCAGCCTGGGCAGCTCACTTGCTCCAGCTTTTCTAGGGTTAGAGGAAGCAAGAGTGGGTCAGATGCCGAAAGACTTGATTTTAGGGTGAGATGGAGCCGAGCCAAGAGTCATGAGAAAGTGAAGCTTTTGATGGTGCCCTGAGACCCGTTTTAAAACAAGGGGTGTGGAAGTGGCTCCAAAACCTTAGTGGCCACTGCGCAGTGACCCCCTGTGCCCTGCAGCCACGACTGGGGAGGGGGTGGTTCCCAGGAGGCTGAGTGGAGTGAGGATCCTGAGTGTTCTGCGTCCTTTGTCGATGCCTCAGCTTAACCTCCAGGGATGCCCTGAGGACCACGGTCCTGGCCGGGTGTCTGGAGGGCTGGGTGCTTGAAACCACCATACTTGGCGTGCCTTTCTGTGACTTGGGGAGGAAAGGTAAGATAGGTGTTCAGGTGCATTTCGGGGCACTTAGGGGGCTTCTGGGGGTCTTGATGCAGAAATTAGGAAGAGCAGGGATTCTGTGCGGTGGACTGGGTGTAGGGGGAAGAGCAGATGGCTCGGTAAGGTGGCTGCAGGCAGGACAGGATGGAGAGCTTGCAGTGTGCAGGCTTCTCCTTGCAGGGGCTTCTCTTACTGTGGAGTGTGGGCTCCAGAGGGCTGGCTCAGGCTTTGTGGTGCATGGGCTTAGTTGCTCTGTGGCAGGTGGGATCTTCCTGGACTAGGGATCGAACCTGTGTCCCCTGCATTGGTAGGCGGAGTCTTATCCACTGTATCACCAGGGAAGTCCCTGCACATACACCCCTGAACACACCCCTTTTGTAGAGAGCACTGCCCGCCCCCCAGTTCCTTTACATTGTAAATGTCTCTGTCAGCAGCAGCCAGAGTTTCCTGCATCACTAGTCAGGCTCTATCCGATTCACTCAGCGATGGGAGCTTTTGGAGGGCAGTGGTGACATTACCTCTTATGCTTTGCTTAGAGTATCAGCAGTCCCCAGGGTCTGTAAAGCATCTCTCGTTCATATCTGTCTGCTTCCACTGGGGCTGCTGATCAGAGGTGGGCAGGGGTCCACAGGGAGGTGGGCTGCTGGGGAGCTGAACCTTGGCCCTGGTGGCTTTATCCTCCTTGAAGGAGCTGAAGTGCAGGAGGGATGGACCCCAAGGGGAGTGGCTCCATCATGGAAACGCTGGCCTGCATCCTGCCTGGCTCTCCTTCTGCCCTCAGCCCCATCTTTGCTGTGGACGTAGATGAAGGGAAGGAATAGACTTTTTCCATCCTTGGAGGTTCCGTTGGCTTATCAGTTGGTCTGGAAAACACAATCTGGAGAGGTGACTTCAGTTGTAGGTGGGTGTTTGTGGCTAGGACGCTGATGGTAGAGGACAGAGTGAGATTCCAGGTGGAGGTGGTGGGTTTGGTGTGGCTGGGAGTGTCGGAGCTGCCTTTTGAATGTTTGTTTATTGCATCTGTTTGGCTGCGTTGAGCCTTGTTTGTGGCTCACCGGCTCTTCATTGCGTCATGCACAGTCTTTCATTGCAGCACGCGGCCTCTTCAGTTGTGACGTGTGGGCTGAGTTGCTCCGTGGCGTGTGGGATCTTAGTTCCTTGACCAGGGATCAAACCTGAGTCCTCTGCATTAGAAGGCAGATTCTTAACCCCTGGACCACCAGGGAAGCCCCACAAAGTGTCATAGCTTCTTAAATGGAGGGCTAGATGAGTAATGGGAGAGTGAAGCTCTGAGGGTTTTGAAGGCTTGGATGTTCAGTCTGTTCATTCACTGGGGGGCCCATGCGCCAGCATCATCCATGCTGGGGGCAGAGTGACACACACAACCCCTGCCCCTCACAGGTGATGACACCAGAGTCACACCTTAAGTGGTCCAGCGGGGAGAGATTGGCCCAGCCCGCGGCAGGGTCAGCAAGGTCTTCACGGAGAAGGCTCAGGCTGGGGGGTGCTCTGCACAGCGGGAGTGACGAAGGCAGAACCTGGAGCCGTGTGAAAGCCTGGGATGTTCAGGGAGCTGCAGGCAGGATACTGGAGTATTCAGTAAGAGGATCTAGCTCTGGGTGGGAGGAGGTGTGGCAAGATGGTGACCCTGAAGAATTAGTACCAAGGTCATCACAGGTTTATGTGCATTTTAGGGTTTCTAGTTTACCCTGCAGGGTGTGTGCCATTATTGACCATTTTTAATTGTGGCTAGCCTGGTCACTATGATAGCAGGATAGAGGGGATATTCGAGAGGGCTGAGAGTTTGGAAAATAGTTCGGCAGTTCCTCGACGTGGGAAGCATAGTCACTGCATGACCCATGGTTCTGCTTCAAGGTAAGACACGAGAGAAAGGAGAATGTACGTTCACACAAAAACTTGGGCACAGATATTCATGACAGCCGGATGGTGGGGACAACCCCTATGTCCACCCGTGGATGGACTGATACACACAATATGACTTCCTTGCAAAATTATTTGCCACAGAAAGAAACAAAGGACTGATGTACACTGCAAAGCGTATGTCCCTTGAAAACATGATGCCGAGCGGAGAGAATCCACATAGAAAAGACCACATGTTGTGTAATCCACTTACATGAAATGTTCAGAAGAGGCAAGTCTGTAGCGACAGGAAGTAGATTGCCGGTTGCCTAGGACCTCAGGTGGGTGGGTGGGGAGAGGGGTGAGGAGTGACTGCTAATATAGCTACAGGGCTTCCTTTTAGGGCGATGAAACGCTCCAAAATTAGATGGTGGCAGTGGTTGCAAAAACTCTGTGAATATAGAAAAAAAAAAAAAGGTGACTTGTACAGTTGAAACTGAATTGTTTGGTGTGTGAATTACATCTCAGTAAAGCTACTTAATAATAAATATAACATCTGTCCTCAAAAAAAAAAAAAATGCAAAGGCAGGGAGGTTAATGAAAAAGCTTTAAAAATAATTGAGGTGGCGAAGACTCCTGCACCAAGGCTGCAGCCGTGGAACAGGAGGGCGGGGTAGGGCTCAGTACATTGGGAGGTGGTAGCTTTGGGGTCCAACCAAAAGCTTAGCGACTGGAAACAGCAATAGAGTCCTGGGCTTTTTTTTTTTTTTTTTGGCCATCCTGAGAGGCAGCAGTTTCTTAGTTCCCCAACCAGGAATCGAACCCTTGGCCCTGTGCGGAAGTACGGAGGGTGGGGTGCAGTGGACCGTCAGGAAGTCCCCTGGGCTTTTCCATAGGCATTTCTCCAGAGTGTGCAATGAACAAGCTGCCAGGAACATACTTAACATCCTGCTTTTTCAAAAGGGATTTTAGGCAGCAGTGCATTTATTGATGTCAGACCTCCTTCCCCTTTATGTAAGTGCTAAATCATGTTTTTCTTATATTAGACACCCGTACGGGCAGGGACGGGATGGGGAGGTGGGCAGAGGCTGGAAGAATGAAGACCCATATCTTACTTTTACTCTAAGATTAATTCAACAGACAGAAATACGAAGAATCCCTGTTTACATGTTTCTGACCGTAGTCAACTGACTGCCTTAACAATGAGTTTCCAGTTTGGAAATCATCTTCCAAACACACTGTCATTAGCCTGAGGCCAAGCATTCAAGCATAAGAACCAAAAGCTGTTGTGCCATCGCTGGTCGGTGACCACTGGCAGAGGGCTAGGAGCTTGGCTGCAGGGTAGGCCGGATGTGAGGCCACAACACAGCTGGGCCTCCTGCTGCTGTTGAAGGGACAAAAGCTTTGAGGGCAAAACCCAGTGCAGCGGGTGTCAGGACCCGCAGAGGCTCAGCAGCATATGGCAGGGTGGCCATGCAGAGCAGGTGGTGCAGAGTCAGGGGCCCGACAGGGATGGGGTGCAGGAATCAGCTGGACACAGGGAAGAGGCGGGAGACGCGATCCGAATCAGGTCAGGAGGGCTCGGCACCCTTTGTTGTTCAGTCGCTCAGCTGTGTCTGACTCTTTGTGACCCCATGGACTGCAGCACGCCAGGCTTCCCTGTCCTTCACCACCTCCCAGAGCTTGCTCAAGCTTATGTCCATCGAGTCGGTGATGCCATCCAACCATGTCATCCTCTGTCGTCCCCTTCTCCCGCCTTCAATCTTTCCCAGCATCAGGATCTTTTCTAATGAGTTGGTTCCTCACATCAGGTGGCCAAAGTATTGGAGTTTCAGCTTCAGCATCAGTCCTTCCAATGAACATTCAGGACTGATTTCCTTTAGGATGGACTGGTTTGATCTCCTTACAGTCTAAGGGACTCTCAAGAGTCCCATAGCTCAAAAGCATCAGTTCTTTGGCATTCAGCCTTCTTTATGGTCCAACTCTCACATTCGTTCATGACTACTGGAAAAACCGTAGCTTTAAATAGATGGACCTTTTTCAGCACCCGGGGGTACGGATTTATTCAACAGACATTTATTGAATGTCTACTGTGCATCGGGCATGGCTCCGGGGGCTGTGCTGGCGGGCCTTAGGATGAGGGCTGTGGGCTTCTCTGGAAGGAGCCCCCACAGTTCTCATGTAGGTAATATTTTGTTACTGAAATCCTATGAATTTCCAGCCATTTCCTAAGAGATTCTCACTAGTTGCCAATGTTCCCAAAAGGCCATAGTTTGAATTTTTTATTCATTTTCAAGTTCATGGTTGAACCGCCTCAACTTTTGAATATGTAGAGTTTATTAATAGTATGGAGTGTGCTTGACCTTCTCTCCATGTTTAATGAAATCATTCATCTCAGTAACCTCTACCCACAAACTCAGCGGCACTGGAATTCATGAAAAATAGCAGACTGTGTGGCCTCACATAAAGTGTGTGGATATAAAAGTTTGTCTCATACCCTTCAGTTGTGTGCCAAATTTATTCAGAATCAGTCATGTCCTTTGCAGATAAGTGAATAACAGAGAGGCATACATCAAATGCTCAGAGTGAGATCTAAGCAGACCCTACTTTATATGGCTCAAGGTACAATGAGCCTAATAGCAGTTCTTGCTTAAACTTTTAAGTCCAGACAAATATTATGAAAGATAAATGGGCAAAAGATACAAACAGATCATAAAGAAGAGACATGGATGCCTGAAAATCACATGCAAAAGTGAGAAGTAGATAAAAATTAAACAAAAATTGAATATTAAATAGCCATAATAAAAATGGCAGTCCATGACATTGGTAGGGTGAGGTGAAATGAACATTTATACCTAGTAATGTGAATATAAATGGATGCAGCCATTCTGTAAGGCAGTTTGGGACAAGAGCCGCTAAAATGTTCATACCTTTCCCCAGTATTTTCATTTCTGAAAACTTGTTCTGAAAATGCCCGTCAATGTTGACATCAAGAAAGTTCACCGTAGAAATGCTTGTAAGAGTGAAAAACACAGAAACAACCCAAATGCCTAAGTAGGAGACTGGTAATCACGTTGTTGTTGTTGAGTCACCAAGTCGGGTCCGATTCTTTGCAGCCCCACGCACTGCAGCACACCAGGAGTCCCTGCCCTTCACTGTCTCCCGGAGCTGGTGATGCCATCCAAGCGTCTCATCCTCTGTAGTCCCCTTCTCCTCCTGCCCTCAGTCTTCCCCAGCATCAGAGTCTTTTCCACTGAATCGGCTCTTCACCTCAGGTGGCCAAAGTATTGGAGCTTCAGCTTCAGCGTCAGTCCTTCCAATGAATATTCAGGGTTGATTTCGTTTAGGATGGACTGGTTGGATCGCCTTGCAGTCCAAGGGACTCTCAGGAGTCTTCTCTAACACCACAGTTCCAAAGCATCCGTTCTTTGGCACTCAGCTTTCTTCATAGTCCAACTCTCACATCCATACATGGCCACTGGAAAAACCATAGCTTTGACTATCTGAACCTTTGTCGGCAAAGTGATGTCTCTGCTTTTTCATATGCTGTCTAGGTTTGTCATAGCTTTGCTTCCAAGAAGCAAGTGTCTCTTAATAACATGGCTGCAGTCACCATCTGCAGTGATTTTGGAGCCCAAGAAAATAAAGTCTGTCACTGTTTCCATTGTTTCCCCATCTATTTGCCATGAAGTGATGGGACTGGATGCCAAGATCTTCATTTTTTGAATGTTGAATTTTAAGCTAACTGTTTGACTCTCCTCTTTTGCCTTCGTCAGGAGGCTTTTTAGTTCCTCTTTGCTTTCTGCTGTTAGAGTGGCATCATCTGCACATCTGAGGCCATTGATATTTCACCCAGCAGTCTTGATTCCAGCTTGTGCTTCACCCAGCCCGGCATTTTGCATCATGTATTCTATTGTACAGAAACCAAAAATCATTTATTAACTACTAATAGAGTGGGACAGCCTGTGTGATGGGAAAAACTGTAATTTTAGCTGTGAAAGTACTGATAAAGTTTACATCTAACTATAAAAATTAAGAGGATGAAAATACTGTATCAAAGCATTTATAGTCTGATTCGCAAGTGGTGGAATTATAGGTGACGCTGTGTTTCCGGACATCCTACTTTGATCATCTGTTGCTCTTATACTTTGCAAAAGGATACTGCAGCGCCTGAATGATGTTGACATGATTAAAAAAGAACGTAGCGTCTGATCTCCTCAAAGTGACCGAATCTGATGTTTGGGACAGGCACTGAATCTAGGGTGGTGGTCTCCGTGCGTTTCTGTCCTGCTTCTGGAGACTCAAGATGAGAAAAATATTGTAGGTCATGTAGGTCATGTTCTCGGTCTTGAGCAGTCTTGAGCCTCAATAACAGGGCTGGCGGAGGCTGCCAGCCTGCAGAGGTGATGAGGGCCATTCTTGGGAAGGCGATAACCAGCCTCTTGGAAGAGGCTTGAGCACAGCTTCTTTATGTCCACCCTCATCGTGATGGGTGGCAGGTGTCTGGCTGGAGGGCAGGACCCAGCAGAGAGCCGTGCAGTCACTCTCATCAGCTCTGCGGGACCCTGGCCCTGGATCCTTGGGCCCTAAACAGCAGTTTGGCGGAGCTTGCGTTCCACTGATGCCCCGCAGCTCTGATGCTGTCTGCCTGACTCCTGGTCCCTGTGGCGTCTAACTCTGCTTTCTAACTTTCCTTAAAGCCTTCCCGGGACTTCTCTAAGAGGAATGGGGGCTTCAAATGTCAAGAAAGAGGAGAACAAGGCACCTCTTCTTCCTCCTCTTGGAAAAAGACCCTACTGTCGATGGTGCCTTTTTTTAAAGCCTGTCTCTCCCCTTTCCCTTCTTTTCCAAAAATAGGTCTTGTGAAAGTCAGTGTGAGCTGCAGCAGCCTCGCGTATGTGGGTTCCCATCTGCAGCTCGGTCTGCACAATGCACCATATATTTAGCTGCCTAAATCGGGACTGTTCCGCGTGCTGATTCAAGAGGGGCTGGGAAGTCACATGGGCGAGCAAGGCTGTTTGTTGGTCAGGACTGGCTGCTGGATGCTCTCGGCTCTCACCCGCGGATCCAGAAGTGAGAGATATTTGGGAACATCAAGAGAGCAGATGGCCCATGAAGGCAGATGGCCCAGGGAGTAATTAGTCCAGGGAGGCGATGGGTCATTTTCTGAGCTTGGAGCAGAATTTCGCGTCTGTTGGTGCCATTCAAGTTGCGGAGAGAGGCTCCGGGTAGAACTGGTAGGGCTGAAACTGTGTGTCAATGAGTCACCACAGCTGAGAGATAACAGCTCAGCTTTGCTTCCCAAGTGAAAGGTTCCTAGCAAGAAGATAGAAGGGGAGAGCTTCTGTTTGTTTTAAGTTTAAAAGTAGAGGTACTCAACTCTTTTTTCAATGAATGATTTGTTCCTTTTCCAGTTTTGTTTATTTATTTTTGGCTGGGCCAGGTCTTCACTGCTGCAGTCTTTTCTCTAGTGGAGACTGGTAGGCTGTGCTCTCGTTTCCATGCTCAGGCTTCTCGTTGCAGAGCACAGGCTCTGGGGTGCTCATACTTCAGCAGGTGTGGTGCTCAGGTTAGTTGCCCCTCGGCCTGTGGAATCTTCCCGGACAAGGGATCGAACTCATGTCCCCTGAATTGGAAGGCGGGTTCTAAACCACTGGACCCCCAGGGACTTCCTCGACTCCTTCATAGGGCTAGAGAAAGATGAATTTGTCGAGGGAGCTGGTGAAAACCCAAGATGGGGTATTTGGCACCAACACCACCTCCTCCTCTTTCACGGCACTGTGCCCTGTGATGGCTAAGCTTTCTGTGTCCCCCACTAGCCTGAGCTGAGGGGCCGCTTCTCATGTCCCTTGGTAGCCCTGACACTTAAGTGGAGTGTCTGGTACATAGGTGCTGGCAGTGTTTGTTGAATGACTACCTGAATGCATGGTGGCACAGGGAGAGGGATGGGCCTGCATGGGAGGAAGGAGAAAGCTTCCTTTGAAATGGAGGGGAGGGTGGATGTGCAGTGGGATGAGTCAAGTTTTGCTCATTTGATTTTTTTCGTCCGAGAGAGTGACTAGGAATTTAAGGTCGGAACATACAAATAAGCACTGTACTTACTATTCAGTAAATGACAGTGATGATTTCATGTGACGCTTTTACTCGTCTGTATCTCTGTGTGTTTGAGTCTCTAAAGTAGAAAGCTAATTTAATGTGCGTTTGGCATTTCTCTTGCAGTAACCATACTAGTCCATGCCCATGGTCCGTCTTCCTCCTCTTCCAGGGACCCCTTACCCTCTGCTTCACGGCGCTCTCTCTGCTGTTAACCCGTCTCCGGTGACCTGGCCCCCGTTGCTCGTCTCTATGCTTCACCTGTAGGAGATGCATTTTCTGCCCTTGAAAGGGGAGCCAGTGTCTTTTCTTGGACATATTTGCAATCACAGCTGCATATAATTAGCTTTTACAGTCTTGGTCTATGAAAAGTGCAAACCCTCCCATTCTGCTGTGGTTCATGGGCAGGTAAAAGAGCTCTGCACCAATTCCAGTGTGTGTGTGTCTTCCCCACTCATCCAGCAGGCACTTCTCCAACACCAGCTGGGTGTCCTGCAGTTCAGCTCAGTTCTGATACCTTCTACCTGGAGGTACGTTGGATTCCATGGGTGTAAAGGGCTCAGTCCCACAAGACTGCCCTCTTCCCCGAGTTCAGACTCCAGGTTATCACCCGTGCTTCCAACCAATCAGCTGCAGGCTGGAAGTTCCAACGGCCCCTTCTGGGTTCAGTTACTTTCCTAGAGCAGCTCACAGAACTCAGAGAGACATTTTACTCGATTGCTGGTTTATTATGAAAGGATGCGATGGAGGTTGCTGATGAGCATCCAGGTTGGAGCCATCTGTAGAGCAGGCATGTGGGGAGAGGAGAGCTCCCCTGATCTCTCTGGGTCCCACCGCCACCCCCCGCCCTGCCCCGGCCCCATGTCTCCACCTGTTCACCAGCCTGGATGCTCTCTGAAGCCCATGCCTTTGGGGTCTTTACGGAGGCGTCAGCACACAGGCCTGATGGATTGTTAACTCCACTCCCAGCCCTTCTCCAGAGAACATGGGGTAGGGCTGAAAACTCCAGGCTGCTAGTCAGGACTCTGTCTTTCCAGTGACCAGCCCCCAAGCAGCAGCCCACCCAGAGTCACCTCAACAGAACAAAAGACACTCCTGGCACCCAGGACATGCCAAAGGTCCCCAGGAACCAGGGCAGAGGCCAATATACACTTTCCACAGCGTCCCAGATGGGGACGTGCATTAGACTATCCCATCCTTCTGCTGGCTTCTTTCATGAGTTTGGCTTGGGAGCCAGGCTGCCTGGATTTAGATCTCAGCTGAGCCGTTTAGCTAAGTTTCATGGGAGATGCCGTGAGCACGAAGCTGGCTTTCCCAGGGCCTGACGCTTATCCGTGACAGTTTGGCTGTGCTGATCCCAGTGAGTTCCCCAATTGTGGGAAACTCGGCTGCACGCTTTGTGGTAGGGGACTGCGTGTGCACTTTGACCTGTAAAGAGAAAAAAGAGTGACTTTCACTCACTCTGTCTGCACAGTGAGTGAATGAAGGTCGCTCAGTCGTGTCGGACTCTTTGCGACCCCATAGACTGTAGCCCGCCAGGCTCCTCCGTCCATGGGATTCTCCAGGCAAGAATAGTGGAGTGGGTAGCCATTCCCCTCTCTGGGGGATCTTCCTGACCCCGGGATCAAACCCGGGTCTCTTGTACTACAGGCAAGATTCTTTACCTCTGAGCCACCAAGTGGACATTACTAATAGCTCATGAGATTGTCACAAGGAATATATGGGTTCATACAGATAATGCTGTTATAGCATCCCTTGGCACAGTAAGTGTTAATTATTGCTACTATTTTTGTTATTTGTTGGTAGGCCTGGGGGAGGCATTTTTATAGCCCCAGACATTTTTTAGACTCCTTCCCTGGCTTCTTACACTCTCCTGAATTATAATTAATCTTCCCTAAGACACAACAGTTGTGGTAAGTTCATTTCCCTTTCTTGACTCATGTCCAAAATGCCATTTAATATATGCAAAGTTAAAAGTTTTCCAGGGAAGAAGTTTTGAAAAGTTCTCCTCACGAAGTTAGAGTTCGGTTCTAACCCAGTGTTAATATTGTGGTTAATATTGTCTGTATTAAGCAGACTAATCGTATTTTTGAGCATGTGTCTGTTGATGTAAGACAGTGTCTCTTGGGAAGTGTATAATGTAGAGAATTTTGAACCTGGGATGACTATCCGTATTTTCATTTATTACAGCACATCTTAGGATGTGAGTTTTCCTTCCTTCTTGTTCCTGCCTTGGGGCCACCGTGTTCCATTCTCAAGTCCTCCTGTGGCTGGGAGTGCAACGACTTCGCGATCCCTGCAGTGTCTTCCTGATGTTCAGAATCCTCTTGGGAGAAGGAGGCAGGGGAAGGGTCTCGCAGTTGACGTGTGAAAAGGCACTTCTGTGCTGAGAACTCCGAGCGGCAGACGAGGACCACGCCCCATGGCAGAAGCTGCAGGCTCGTCTGTTAGCGCTGTGACTTCGAGCCTGCTGGAGTTTACAAGTAGCAGAGTCCTTCAAAGCCCACCCATTTTTCTTGTCTGAGATTTCACCCATCATTCTTACTGACTTTCCACTCATCATGTTAACTGCGATTTAGATGCTTGTTTCTCTGCCCCCAGACTCACTTGTTCCACCTTTGAACTTGGTGCAGACTCTGTCATGACCTTGCCATGTGGTGGTCCCTCCTGCCTTGGTCGGGTGGGGGGACCGTGTCCTCACTCCCATCACAGAAACTGGATGTCCATTGCTCTTGGGACCTGAGACCGGTGGGACCAGGCAGGAGCAGAAATAAAGGAAACACATCCTTTTCTTTCTGGACCCACAGCTACCACTGGGAGGTGGAATGGTCATCTCTTTGGGGGGTGTTGGTTGGAGTGAAATTGTTGTCTTTCGAAAGCAATGCTGTATTTTAGGATATAGTTGATTTCATAGTGCTTTTCAAATATTAACCCGATATATAAGTCTCTGGGGGCAGATCGTGAGTAAATCTTAAAGCACAAGCTTTCAGGAATAAAATTTAAGCTCTTTAGAGTTGTCAGCTTGAGGGGGAAAAAGAAATGAGATAATCCTTCAGAAAGGAAGCATCATACGGAAGTGTGAGTTGGCGTGTGAATGTAGGTTAACTTTCTTCCCCAGAAATAACAGTGAAAGGATGCCTCTTCACCACGGCGTACTGCGAGGACGTGCGGTGAATCCCGTCGCAGTCGCATGGGCATTAGCGGCAGCAGCCTCTCAGCTCCCGCTCCGCCAGGCGCCGTCCCGGGCACTGGGGGCCGTCCTGGGCACTGGGGGCCCGAAGTGCAAACCCAGACAGAGCGTGGCTCATGGAGTTTGCGTTCCAGTTGGGGAAGAGAGTAAATATAGACCTGAAGGAGCAGATCACAGAGCAAGAGGAAAGATGGGTTCCTTTATCAGGGAAAAATAAAGGCGCTGTGGCTCAGGTGGTCAAGAATCTGCCTGCAGTGCGGCAGAACCTGGGTTCAGTCCCTGGGTCAGGAAGATCCCCTGGAGGAGGAGATAGCAACCCGTTCCAGTATTCTGACCTGGAGAATCCCATGCACAGAGGAGCCTGGCGGGTCACAAAAAATCGGATACAACTGAACAGCTAGCATGCACACACAAGTGGGGGGCGTTTCTGGGGTGAACACTTCAGTCTGAAATACTGATCAGATGAGGTTGTGCTGGGGCGTGACAGGTGGACAGAAATGTGGAGAAGGTGAGGTGGGCCTTCATACCCCTTGGGGCGGTCATCCAGAGAGGAGAGGTGGGGCGCTGGCTCGGCCCGGGAGCCTGCCCGGTGCCCGATGTGGGGCCAGTGTGGGCTGGACAGAGCTGTTGGGGAAGAGAGGGGAGATGGAGCCAGCAGTGGTGGGGGGGGCGCATATCTCATGGACCATTGTGGGGACTTACTTTACATGCCTCGGTGAAATGGGGAGATCCTGGCTGGTTTTCAGCTGAGGGGGGTAACATGATCTGACTTGAATTTTGGAAGGGTGATTTTGGGTGTTGTGTTGGGAGTGGACCGTGGAGCGGGTAGAAGCCGGGCGACCTCTCCGGGGCTGTTACAGGGAGCGTGCACAGGTGGTGTGGCTGGACCAGGGTGGGGACAGGGGAGATGCTTGCCAGTGGGCGGATGCTGGGCGTGTTTTGAGAATGGAGCCAGCATGTTTGCCCATGGATGGATGAGCAAGATCAAGGAGTCGGGGTTGATGCTGGGGACTTGAGTCTGAGCATCCAGGGGACGCGTTGCTGTCAGCGGAGGTGGGCAGATTCTGGGCAGCACATGTGCATGCCTGTGTGTGCGTGTGCACGCACGTGTGTGTGTGTGTTTGGGGGCGGGGTAGTAGCGTCCATTTTGTGTCTTTCTCATGTCTAAACTGTATGAAGCTCATTTTCTGAAAAAATTGTAAGTTCTACGATCAGATTTCCTGAACAAGCACACACTCACACGCACGATATCCTTGGGGAAGGTGGGTCTCATGTGACTGATGGTCACCATCACTGGTCCCGGGACTGCAGGGCAGGTACCATCAGTGGGGCAGAGGCTTAAACAACAGACGTTTATTTTCTCACAAATATGGAGGCTGGATGTCCAAGCTCAAGGTGTGGGCAGGTTTAGTTCCTTCCGAGCACTTATCCTTGGTTCGCAGACGGCTGCCCCTGCTGGGTCCTCCTGTGCTCTTGCCTGCACACGCGTATCCCTGGTGCCTCTGTGTGTCCTGGCCTCCTCATCTTATAAGGGAACCAGTCCGATTGGATTAGGACCCCCTAACAGCCTCCCGGGGACATGCTCACCTCTTTAGAGCTCGTGTCTGTAAACATAGCACCTTCTGAGGTGCTCAGGGTGGTTAGCCTATGAATTTTTGGAGGACAAAATTCAGCTGCTGATGCTGGTCTTCTTTGGTATCTGGGAACCTGAAGGGGTGTCATTAGAGTGCTTTGCATGTGTGCACTTGTGTCTGCCCAGTCCCTTGGTCATGTCTGACTCTCTGTGACCCTGTGGACTGCAGCCCACCAGGCTCCTCTGTCCATGGGATTCTCCAGGCAGGAATGCTGGAGTGAGTTGCCATTTCCTCCTCCAGGGGATCTTCCCGACCCAGGGATTAAACCTGCGTCCCTTGTGTCTCCTGCATTGGCAGACAGGTTCTTTACCACTGCCCCATCCAGAAATGACTCCTGAAATGAGATTGTCAATATTCCTCATGTTAAAGAGCAAAACATTTAAATAAATGCTCTTACTGTGTATATTCATTTCACTCTCTCAGGACTCTGTTAAGTGCTTGTGATGAATTAGGCTTTGAAACAGGGAAGAGTGAGAGAGTTCTCCTCGTCCAGCTGGGCAGCCACATCCATGGGTGACCTGTGCAGGAGGCCGGAAAGGAACAGCTAGGGAAGTCGGCAGAGAAGCCGAACGTGCTACCTGGAGAGCCAAGGAACGGAGGCGTTTTCAACGGAGAGAGTTGGCGTTCACAAGCCTCAACGACTACAGTAGAGACGTGAATGAGAGTGAAGACAGAATTAGTGAGAAAGTATCCCGATTTTGCAATACAGGAAGAATGGAAGAAAGAGAAGAGGTCCAGCTGCATCAGATTAGTAACACTGACAAAACCAGAGGCCAGTCTGCAGGTGCACGGACAGCTGGCCCACATGCCACCTTGACCACCGGGCTCTCACCGTGACAGTCTGCACCCCACAGTGGTGTCATTCACAAGAACATCACCCTGCGGGGTGGGTGTTCACAAGGATTGCACGTTGCAGACACGTTGGATGACATCTCCTGACATTCAGTGTGTCCTCCTGCCCCCAGGGTTCCCCCTCCATTTCTTCTCACAGAAGGGTCCACCATTCACACGCTGACAACCCGAAGTAGACTTTAATTTAATTTTTTAAGAATTTTTTTTATGTGGACTGTTTTGGAAATCTTTATCGAATTTGTTGCAGCGTTGTTTCTGTTGTTTATGTTTTGGATTTTTTTTTTGAGCAGGGCCACGGCATATGTGGGATCTTAGCTGCCTGACCAGGGATTGAACCCACAACCCCTACATTGAAAGGTGAAGTCTTAGCTACTGGACTGCCAGGGAAGTGTCCCCTAAAGTGGATTTTATCAAATGGGGAAAATGGGGCACCTCGAGACCCTTACTGGTACACAGCGCCCTGCACGGCCCTTTTAAGGATGACAGGCGCTGAGGGTGGGAGGCTCCTTTGGTCTCAGGCTTGTTCACAGGCGTTCACGCTCATGGCAGGCCTCTGAAGGACGGAACCTCTGTCACCCAGGCCTCTACAGCCGGAATGCTCCTTTCCTGGTCACCGTTCAGAGTGAGGCGTCAGAGTGCTTCAGGTGGAGAAGGTCTTCCCTCGCCTGCTAGAACCACTCTGCAGCACGGCACTGGGCTCCAGCGACGGCCTTGTGGGGTGTGGGAACCACTGTGGGTGGAAGCGTTGGGACTGCAGTCTCTACGGCGTGCTTCCTGGCCTCTGCTGCACCATGCTATCTCTTGGGGCATCCCCCGCACTCATTGGGTCAGGATCTCGGGGGCCGGAGCCGGGGCAGCCCTTGGGGGACCCCAGTGTGCAGGTGCAGACGTGAGCCGCTGCCCTGATGGAGACGCCAGCTCTAGAGCTGAGACACCCTCACAGGCAGTTCTCAAGGCTGTGCCTGTCCCGGAGCGGGTCTCTGGAAGCTGTGATTCTCCAGGTGGAATATTATGAAATGTGCTTGACCTTCGCTATGAAGGTCATAGCACGTGACCTTCATCTGGGAGGAACTGAAGTCATTCTTCTTCCTTTCCTTCTCCCCAAATAATATTCTGGCTCACACTCGCTGAGCGCGTCAAGGGCTTTGTGTATTAAGTGCTGTATACATACTTCAGTCCTCACGAGGACCCTGGGAGACGGTCTTTATTGCAGTCATGCGTATTTGCAAGCGAGGACACAGGGGCAAAGAAAGCTGCAGTCATCTGCCCAGAATTACACGGCTGGTGCTTGAACCTGGGTGCCCTGGCTCTGGCACCCTGCCTCTCCGTCCACGGAGAGAAGGCCAAGCACCGATTCACTCCATAGGTATTTACGGGCCCCTGCAGCGTGCCAGGCCCTTAGGCATACTTCCATTTTGAATTAGGGGCAGCTTAACAGGTAACAGGCCTGCGTAATGCTCTCAGAAACACAAGACTGAAAATCAATTTCAAAATAATTATTCTTGGTAGATGTCCTATAACACGTAGCTATTTAATTGACTGTATTTTGTTTTACTCTCTATGAGACGCCCTCTTTAGCCCGTAGATTACTTAAAAGCATGTTGTTTGATTTCTAAGTGTTTAGAGATTTCCTTGTCTTTCTGTTACTCGTTTCTCCTTTGAATTCATTATGATCAGAGAACACACCCTATATGATTTCATTTCTTTTCAGACTGTTGGTTTGTTTATGGCCTAAGATATAGTCTATCTTGTTGAAAGTTCCACGGGCTTCAAAAATACATATGTCCTGCTTGTGTTGGGTGGAGTGTTCTGCACATGTCGGTCACGTCCTGTTGGCTGACTCTGTTGTTCACTTCTTCCGTATCCTTTCTGATTTGTGTCTAGTAGTTGGGTAAGTTGCTGACAAGGGGCCCAAAGTCTCCAGCCATAATTGTGGAATTCTCGGTTTCCGTTTTCAGCTTCCTTGGTTTTTGCTCTGCGTGGTTTGCGTCTCTGTTCTTTGGTGCATACGCGTTTAGGGTCATTGTGTCTTCCTGATGGAACAATGCCTTTATTATTTGCTAATGTTCCTCTTTGTCTCTAGGAAGTTTCTTTGTTTTCAAGTCTGTCTTATCTTTTTAAATTAATTAATTAGGCTGTGTTGGGTCTTAATTGTGACACGCAGGATCTTTGCTGTGTCATGTCGGATCTTTCACTGCGGCACACGGACTCTCTAGTTACAGCGTGGGATTCAGTAATTGGAACACGCAGGCTTAGTTGCTCCATGGCCTGTGGGGTCTTAGTTCCCGGACCAGGGATTGAACTCACATCCCCTGCATTGCAAGGCAGATTCTCAGCCACTGGAAAAAGTCAAACTGCTGGAGTTTCTCACCAAGAAAAGTCCCCCAACTTTATCTTCCCCGGCCCTTCTTGTTTCACTAATAGCTGCACAATATGTCTTTCCTCATCCTTTTCCTTCCAGGTTATGTGTGTCATTTTGTCAAATCTGAAGTGAGTTTCTTTTAGACATCTGTACTTGTGTGTGTGTTTTTTAATCCACTCTACCAATCTCCTTTTTAAAATTGATATATTTAGGCCATTTAGACTTAAGGTAATTAAGATATGTTAGAGTTTGTCTCCCAAGTTAACAGCGTAACAGTTTACATAACATACATAACCAAGGTACATTTTCTTTTGGAGAGTTCACCAAGAGATGAGATTAAGAACAGCTGCCACTGGGTTCTTGCCCAAGGCATCTTTATTTGTGTGATTTTTACGCCCCGAGTGTCAGAGGGCGAGGTCAGTAACACCGAGACACAGCGGCTGGCAGTGCTTGCGTCTGCTCGCGGCACCGGCGTGGTGTGTTTCGGTGTTTACAGGCCCGTACTCCTTGCTCTCGCTCCGTTATTACTGCTGTGTTGCAAACGGTCCTAGAATCTAGTGGCTTTTGATCCCCACCTTCACAGGCTAACAGACTTTGTGGGTCCACAGTTCAGAAAGGACCCCATAGGGACAGTTGTCCCTGTCTTAGCTTGCCTGCGGTCATGTCTGGGAAGGCAGGAAGGCTGAGGGGACTTACCCTGGGGAGACAGGCACCCAGATGCACCTTCCCTCGGGGCAGTCAGCCTCTTAGGTGACGGTCTGGGCTCCATGAGCTAATGTTCCAGCAAACCAAGTGACCGCTGTGTCACTCTGCTGTCCTCCCTTGGGGAGGACACAGGCCCACTGTGATTCCGGGGGTTCGGCCCTCCCTTGATGGGAACCTTGTCAAGTAATTTGGGGGTCGTGACATACGTGAGAAAAAATTTAGGGTGTGTGTGTGTTAGTTGCTCAGTCGTGTCTGACTCTGTGACCCTATAGGCTATAGCCCTCCAGGCTCCTCTGTCCATAGAATTCTTCAGGCATGAATACTGGCGTGGGTTGCTTCTCCAGGGTCTCTTCCCCACCCAGGGATCAAACCGTGGTCTCCTGCATTGCTGGCAGATTCTTTACCATCTGAGCCACCAGGGGAAGCCCTAAATAGGTTAAGTAGTATTGTTTTTCTCTTAAATTCTCTAAGTTGAAAAAATTTTATATTAAACTATCATTTGAAAAGTTTTCCAGGTGGCTCAGTGGTAAAGAATTTGCCTGCCAATTCAGGGGACAGGAGAGACGTGGGTTCGATCCCTGAGTCAGGACGATTCCTTGGAGAAGGAAATGGCAACCCACTCCAGTATTCTTGCCTGGTAAATCTCATGGACAGAGGAGCCTGGTGGGCTACAGTCCAGAGGGTCGCAGAGTCAGACACGACTCACACTCTCAGCAGCCATCACGTGAAAACATGAGACTTCTTTGGGTTGGTATCTGGTGGAATTGCTTTTGTGGTTGAAGTAGGTCAGTCTCAGACTGAGGGAGGTTGCTGTAGGAACTGTCTAGTGGCTTGTGACCCTGGGGTCACAGTGTGTTTCTCCAGGTTTATTGTGACTTCACAAAGCACAGCGAGTCACGTGCTGTTTAGCGTGTGTCCTGTGTGGTTGGAGAAACCGAAGCTTTGAGGACTGACTTTGTGCAACGTCACAGAGCAAGTCAGTGCTTGAATGGAATTAAATGCAGTCTCTCCGTGTCCTGGGCTGGTGTCTCTGTGAGCGTGTTCCCTGGCTCTGTCATCTAAGACGATCTCTGGTATCTAATGCCTGATGATCTGAGGTGGATGGAACTGATAATAATAATAGGAATAAAGGGCACAATAAATATGGTGTGCTTGAATCATCCTGAAAGCATCTCCCCCGTCTATGAATGAGCTGTCTTCCCGGAGATCGGTCCCGAAAGGGTTGGGGACCGCTGATCTCAGGTGTCCTTTAGAATGTGCCACCTCGTGGAGTGACCGGCCATAGCTCGGTGTCCTGAGCGGGTTGTTCTGTTGGACGGATGTTCCTGCTGTGACAGGCCTCACAGCTCTTAACAGTCTGCACTGAGTTGTTTCTTCTGTGCTCCTCACCTCAGAGGAAAAGCGCCTTCACCTCCTTACTGCGATCCAGCTGACGCACGTCCGTGTCTATTTCTAAGGATGGGGAGGAAAGTGCATCTCAGGATGTATTCTTCCCCCTCAAAAGCTGATCTCAACGGGTTTTCCTTCAGAACATTGGTGATGAGGACATACTTTTTTTTTTAAGTTTAAAACTGTTACAGTTTAGCTCTTGAGATTATTCAAAAAATAAAAGAAAATCTACAAACCAGGATCCAAATAAAACCAACCCGCCGTGTGGTGGCAACTAGCCCGACCTTGGTGAGAGTCCCAGGCATGAGAGACCCACGACCCGCCTAGCCCCTGTCCGGCCCTAGGACCATCCAGTTTTCTGCATGGACTCGTCCTCCCTTCTCCAACGTCCCCTGGGCACCTGCCTCTCGGGCAGTGTCCCCCCATGGCCTGGCATCGCCAGGGCCTTCTTGCCACACCCCTGACCATGTGTGCTCCAGACAGCCCCGGGTGTCATTCATCTTCACGGCTCGTCTGTTACCGTGATGGAAGGTGCATATTAGGGGACCATGGGGAGAAGGAGCCACGGGATTGATGGCTCTCAGAAGCATAACCCATCACTCACTAGCCTTCTGCGCCTGTGGCCCTGGAGTGTTTGCCAGAGATGATTCATTATTCAGATTTATTTAAAATGCTGCCCAAGTTCGGGCCATAGTGCCAGACTTTATCACGTAATGAAGAAGAGGTTCAAAGAGAAAAGAGCACTGGGGTCTAGAGAGAGCTTTCTGCGTAGGTTTCCAAGCTGCCGTGGCCCCAGTTCCTGTCTCTTTCTGTGACCCTGGAAGCAGCAGGGGTCTCGGGCCCAGCACTGCCCTGGGGTCTCTGAGCACGGCCCCCTCCCAGCAGAGCTCCATCGGCTCCAGGGTAGTTCTGATTTTACTGTCTAACGTTTGTAAACCAGTCATTTCAGGTAAACCAGTCATTCCCCAATTTAATAGGTCTGATGGGGGTGCCCAGGAACCTACTTATCAGTTTCTACCAGCAAAAACAAATACAGGCCAGTCAATCTCTGTTTTGGTAGAGAGCGGTGACTTGTGTGCCGGCCCTCTTGATTCGTTTACTCTTCAGCTTGCTGTGGTCTGTCTGTCATGAGGAAGCCCCACGTAAATATACATATTTCCCCTGGGTGTCCAGTGGTTCAATGTTATAGTCTCTCTGAAGTTAGAATCAGTTCTTGCCCTGGGCTAATCAGAGGAGTTAGCCAGATAAAATAAACGCACACAGGAGGTCAGCTTCAGGCTTGCCCTGAAGCACAAAGCAGTGAATGTGGATGATTTGCACACTGTGATTCGATTTTTAAGACTCAGGGTCGTGAAATAGCTTAAGGTGCCATGAAGTGAGTGGTGAAGCCGGGCTTAGGAAGGGGGTCCCTGGCTTAGGTGCCGCCCAGCACAGTGGCTGTCAGGACAGCTCGGGGCCTGGGCCTGTCTGTAGCGGGTAGGAAGCTGTTGTAATTGTGTTACTGATGGTTGGTGTAGGTGTGCCATGACACAGGGTTGTGCTGGACAGTATGGGGGGTGTAGTCAGATAAACGGTCGTAGTATCCAGTAAATACAGGTTAGTTATTTGAAAATTCCAGTTGGTATTAGAAATGGGTTTTTTTTTCCAAGCAATAGCTAAAAAAAATCCTATTGAAATATAGTTAAAAAATTATCTTGATTCAAATAATTATATATGTTAATTTATATATCACCAGACTTTTTAGCAGAATATCAAGGTTATCATATAAGATGACCAAAAGGCACACGAACAGATGCTCAGCATTGATAATTATTAGGGAAATGCAAATCAAAACTCCAACGAGGTATCACCTCACACTGGTCAGAATGGCCATAATCACAACGTCTGCGAATAATAAATACTGGAGAGGGTGTGGAGAAAAGGGGACCCTCCTATACTGTTGTTGGGAATGTAAATTGGTGCAGCCACTATGGAGAGCAATATGTAATGTCCTTAAAAGCTAAAAACAGGGCTACCATATGATCCAGCAATCCCACTCCTAGGCTTGTATCTGGAGGAAAGCATAATTCGAAAAGGTACACACACCCCTGTGTTCATAGCAGCACTGTTTCCAATAGCCAGGACGTGGAAGCAACCTGAATGTCCACCAGCAGAGGAGTGCATAAAGAAGGCCTGGTGCACGTATAATGGGATATTACTCAGCCATAAGAAAGAACGAAATGATGCCAAGGGCAGCAACATGGTTAGACCTAGAGGTTATTGTACTAAGTGAAGTGAGCTGGACAAAGACAGACAGAGATCATATGATGTCACTTATACACTGAATCTTAAAAAATGGTACAAAAGAGCTTACATAGAAAAGGGAAATGAACCCACAGACGTGGGAAATGAACTTATGGTTACCAAGCGGAAAGGAGGGGAAGGGATAAATTAGGAGTTGGAAATTAACACATATGCACTACTATGTATAAAACAGATAACCAACAAGGACCTACTGTATAGCATAAGGAACTATACCCAGCATTTTGTAATAACATATAAGGGAAAACAGTCTGAAATATAGTATAGTTGATTT
This sequence comes from Oryx dammah, assembly GCF_014754425.2. Taxonomy (NCBI): domain Eukaryota; kingdom Metazoa; phylum Chordata; class Mammalia; order Artiodactyla; family Bovidae; genus Oryx; species Oryx dammah. The sequence goes on from NW_024070191.1 coordinate 36,814,533, forward strand.
ACAGTGTTGTGTTAATTTCAGGTGTACAGCAAAGTGATTCCATTTTATATATGCATATATTTTATGTTACTATATATAGTATATACTGTATATATAGTATAGTAATAGTAATAGTTGCAGTATATAGTATAGTAATATATAAAATATATGCATATATAAAATGGAATCACTTTGCTGTACACCTGAAATTAACACAACGCTGTAAATCAACTATACTTAAGTTTAAAAAAAACGAATCCTGGTCTCTGGTAATATATAAAATATATGCATATATAAAATGGAATCACTTTGCTGTACACCGGAAATTAACAAAACACTGTAAATCAACTATACTTCAGTTAAAAAAAATTTAAACAGAATCGTGGTCTCTGGGTCCACAGTGACTTTAAAAAATGAGTGATTGGGTCCAGTTTGCAAGCATATTTGAGGTCAGTGTATATCGCATGGCAAGAGGAGGGCTTGCCCAGGGCCCTGACCCCTCTGACCAAGAGCAGTGACGCAAAGACTAATGGAGTGAAGTGGGGCGATGTCATAGTAATGAGTAATGGTGTCCTAGGAATAAGAGTGATTATATTGTTACCGTAATTACTGTTGCTGGCATCACCGAGTGCTTCCTGGGTACCAGGCATATTTGCATGTGTTAACCTATTTAGTGTTCACAGCAGCCCTACAAAGAAATAGGTACTATTGTTGATCCTGTTTCTTAAAAGACCTCCCTGATGGCTCAGCAGGTAAAGAATCCGCCCTCAGTGGGTTCACTTCCTGGGTCAGGAAGATCCCTGGAGGAGGAAAATGGCAGCCCCCACTAGTATTCTTGTCTGAAAAATCCCATAGATAGAGGAGAAGGCAAGCTACTGTCCAAAGGGTCACAAGGTGTCAGGCACAACTGAGCAACTAAGCATGGACACATTTCTTAATGACGAGGAAATTGCTGTCAGGGAATCAGATATAATATGTTACCTTAGTCTTCAAACATGAGGTTTTTTCCTTTTTTAAATTACACAAGTATGATAAAATTTACAGAACATTTGGAAAACGCAGAACAAACTTACATATAGTTACACTACATATAACGATTTTTAAAGCAGATTTTTAGTTGGGGTTTCAATCAAACTCTCAAAAGTTAATAGAATGAATAGACAGGGAAGTAGAAGGATAATAGTGGATCGGAAAATCACTATGAACCAATTCAACATAATTAAGATGTATACAGTTTTCACACAACAGCAGGATACAAATTCTATTCAAATTGCCATAGACTATAAACCAAGAGACATGGGAATATATCCAGGGGACATAAAACAATGTACAAACATTTCATGGTCTAAAGGTATTGAAGTCATACAGAATCTGTTCTTCTGCCACTGTGGAATTATGTTAGGAATCAGCATCAAAAGATCCTTGAAAATAACCCACCTATTTTCAAATGCAGTATGACATTTACCAAGAGAGATCTTTGACTTAGCCTTTGAAAGCCTCAATAAAGTTAGAAGACTGAAAAAACACAGAGGGTGATTGCAGAGAAGAATTTAAATGAGAAATTCATAGCAGAGATACTTTATAAATCCCATGTATTTGGAAATTAAGTGTCTACTTTTAAACGATGGGTGTATCAAAGAATCTGTAACAAGGAATATTAGGAAATAATTGTAACAGAATAAAAATGAAAGAGAATTTATAAGAAGTTATTGTATGTAGCTGAAGCTGCTGCGTGTAGCTGAAGCTGCTCAATGCAACTAAATACAATGTAGAGTCTTGAATAAAATATGAAAACAAATAATGAACACACGCATAAAACTGAACAGAATCTGTGCTTTAGTTAATAAGACTGTATCAAGCGTTAAATTCCTTCCTTTCTTTTTTTTCAGCATAGTATTTCTTTATATTCTCAGAATTAGTTTAGAAGTTTCAAGTCTCATTCAAATTTCTTTTTTAAAAATCAGTAAAATAATAAGCTTTCCAGACTTTTAGCAGTAATACTAAATGCCAGAATAAATGAAACTATATCAAAGTTTTGAGTAAATATAAATTAGAAATCTAGCATTCTATTCATACTTAGTCAAAGAGTTGGAACCAAAACATCATGGACTTTTAGCTAAACAAAAATTCAAGTTTTCTTATATATTTTCTTATATACACACACTCACACAAAAGCTTTTCTGCTACACTTGAGAAAGACTTGAGAAAGGATAAAAAAAGAGATGGAGCAATTAGAAAACATAAACAATAAAGTGGAAACACTGATTATGAAATAGAAAAAGTGAAACTAGATAAAAGTTAAAGGGCATCATAAGGTCCTGTTGCTTTTAAACATGGTTGCCCTCTAGAATCACATCTAGAGTTTTGAAGAAAAGAGCAATACCTAGGCATTTGTATATTTCAAAAAGTTCCAAGATAATTCTAATGTGCATATGGGTTTTGAAAAGTGATTCTAGTTCTTTCTATTGAAAGTAGTGGTTTAGTACACAGGATTCTCTAATTTTCTGTTGACCAATCATTATGCAATGGTATTAAAATGAATAATTGTTACATAATCAAAATAGTAAAAGATGTTTATCAGTTTTAACAATCAATAGTGAGACAAAACACACTGTGACAAAATAGCAAGTCACAGTGGAAACATGATTAATCCAACAATATAAAATAATTGCACACAATTTGGGGGCTTGAGTAGAGTGATATGGTTAGTGGAAGTGCACACCTGTGCGTGTTTCATCCCCCTAGCCTATTAGTATTTGGTGGGTGCATTTAATCCATTTACATTTAAGGTAATTATCAATATGTGTGATCCTCTTAGCATTTTCTTAATTGTTTTGGGTTTATTTTTTGTAGGTGTTTTTCTTTCTCTTGCGTTTCCTGCCTAAAGAAGTTCCTTTCGCATTTGTTATGAAGCTGGTTTGGAGGTGCTGAATTCTCTTAACTTTTGCTGGTCTGGAAAGTTTTTGGTTTCTCCATCAAATCTGAACCAGAGTCTTGCCGGGTAGAGTATTCTTGGTTGTAGTTTCCTCCCTTTCATCACTTTAAATATGTCATGCCATTCCCTTCTGGCTTGTAGAGATTCTGTTGAGAAGTCAGCTGCTAGCCCGCTGGGAGTTCCCTTCTATGTTATTTGTCATTTCCCCCTTGATCTTTTTAATATTTTATCATTTTAATGTTCATCATTTTGATTACTGTGTGTCTTGGTGTGTTACTCCTTGGGTTTATCCTGCCTGGGACTCTCTGTGCTTCCTGGACTTGGTTGAACGTTTCCTTTCCCATGTTACAGAGGTTTTCAGCTATTATCTCTTCAAATATTTTCTCAGGTCCTCTCTCTTTTCTCCTTCTGGGACCCCCATAATGTGAATGCTTGTGCATTTAATATTGTCTCAGAGGGCTCTTAGGCTGTCTTCGTTTTGGTTTTTTTCCATTCTTCTTCCTAGATTCTGTTTTGCAGCAGTGATTTCCACCATTCTGTCCTCCGGGTCATGTATCCATTCTTCTGCCTCCGTTATTCTGCTGTTTATTCGTCTTTGTTTGTTCTTCTAGGTCTTTGGCAAACATTTCTTGCACCTTCTCTTATTTTTTTTCCCTGAGATCCTGGATCATCTTCATTTTTATTATCCTGAATTCTTTTCCTGGAAGTTTGTCTATCTCCACTTCATTTAGTTGTTTTTCTGGGGGTTTTGTCATGCTCTTTTATCTGGGACATAACCCTCTGCCTTTTCATTATGATTAACTGGCTTGGATGTGGTTTTGGTTCTGGCAGCTGTGGGCTGGAGTTCTTGCGTCTTCTGTTTGCCGTCTGGTGGAGGAGCCCAAGAGGCTTGTATAAGCTTCGTGATGGGAGCAGTGGTGGTGGGGAACCTGGGTCTTGCTTGGGTGGGCAGGTCCACGCTGAGTAAAACTTGACCCAGGTGGATAAGGTTGTGTCCTCTCCGTTAGTTGCCTGCGGGGACCCAGTGCTGGAGCCTGCAGGCTCTGTGGTAAGAAGTGGTGAGCTCCCAGAGGGCTCACACCAAAGGGCATCTCCCAGGACCACTGCTGCCAGCGCCCTGTCCGCTTGGCAAGCCACTGCCCGCCCATGCCTCTATAGGAGACTCTCCAGCCGAGCAGGTAAGTCTGATTCAGTCTCCTGTGGGGTCACTGCTCCCTTACCCTGGGTCCTGGTGTGTGCAGGATTTTGCTTGTGCCTTCCAAGAGTGAATTCTCTCTTTCTCCCAGTCTTGTAGAAGTTCTGCAGTCCAGTCACCTTGGCCTTCAAAGTCAGGTTCCATGGGGATTCCTGGTCCCTTTGCCTGATCCCCAGGCTGGGAAGCCTGACGTGGGGCTCAGCAACACAACAGTGGGAGAGCTTCTTTGGTACTGTTGTTCTCCAGTGTGTGGGTCAGTCAGCGGGAGGTGTGGGATTTGATTATATCGTGACTGCAACGCCCCCCTCACCACCTTGTTGAAGCTTCTCCTGTCTTTGGATGTGGGGTGTCTTTTTTTGATGGGTTCCAGCATCCACCTGTCAGTGGTTGTTCCACAGCTAGCTGTGATTTTGGTGCTCTTGATGGAGGAGATGAGCTCACGTCCTTCTACTGCGCCATCTTGAACCTAAATCCCAGAAGTGAGTTTTAAGACTCACTTCTCTAATGTATTGTTGTACAGGCGATTAGCTTTCTGAAGAATCTTTGTTGATGCTTTTCTCCTCTCAAAAGTCAATCTCAAAGAGAAAGGAAGGACAGAAAAGAAAGAAGAGTTATAATCATCCTTTTGGCGTTAGCTTCCCTTATAGCTCAGTTGGTAAAGAATTCATCTGCAATGCAGGAGACCCTGGTTCGATTCCTGGGTCGGGAAGATCCCCTGGAGAAGGGATAGGCTACCCACCCCAGTATTCTTGGGCTTCCCTTGTGGCTCAGCTGGTAAAGACTCCGCCTGCGATGCGGGAGACCTGGGTTCAGTCCCTGGGTTGGGAAGATCCCCTGGAGAAGGGAAAGGCCACCCCCTCCAGTATTCTGGCCTGGAGAATTTTGTGGACTGTATAGTGCATGGGGTTGCAGAGTCGGATACGACTGAGCGAGTTTCACTTTTGACGTTGAGATTAACTGGTCTTTAAGAGCTTGGCCATGACCAGCTCTTAGATTCACAGCCATCCTGCCATCACCCCCTGAATGCATCGTTCATGACCTTGGACAAGTTAATCAATTCCTGTGTAGGCCTCTGTTCTGTCCTCTGTAAGATGATGCGGTGAACAGCAGGTCCTGTAGAAACTTCCTTAGAACTGAGATTATATCTGTAAACTTGGTGCAGCTGTTTGGGCCGCACGGCCTCTCTCTGGGGGTGGGGTGGACGTGTAGTTGTGGACACAGGACTCGGGGTCACCAGAGGCAAGGGTGGGGTCACACAGCTCCTGCTCTCTGACCCTTAACCCCTGTGCGTTGCTGCTGCTGTGTCTTGAGTTGCTTGTGTTCCCACAGCCTGTACTTACTGTTCACATGCTCAGAGAGGTAGCCAGCAGCTGGTGGGAAGTGTGATAAGGGGAGAAGAGCCCCACCCCCAGGGTTTGCTCCAGAACCCAGGACCCCTCTGCTCAGTCCAGGCAGCATCGCCTGTGTGGCTTCCATGTCAGTTCCTTAGAGGAGAGAAGAGGGCCCGCCGAGACCCATCCCTGGAGAGGAGGTCGTGGGCTTGGAGTCGGTCCTGCCGTGTGAGGGTGTGAGTTGCGGGGAGGTGGGGGAGGTCCAACTCCAGGGCAGCGGTACCTGGGCCCGGTCTCCCCAAGAGCCTACTCCTCCATGAAGCCTCCACGGCCTCAGGAGCCAGTTCTTGGGACTCTAGTCACGTCTGACCTTGGCCCCTGAGCTGTGGTTCCTCTCTTGGGCCCATTTCTCGCCCCCCGACCCTGCCTTTCCTTCTACACCACCCCACCCACCCCGGCCCAGGCCAGACCCCGGCGAGTGCCCTCAGCCCCTGACGCCACACACGATGCGCAGAGGCGCCTGGATCAGGGAGTCTGGTCTCTCCCCTCCTCTCCTGCTGTGGACGGTCCTGTGTGCGCGTGCCCTTGCCCGGCTCACAGACGCCCTCTGCCCTAACCCTGCTGCATGTCACCGGAGCACCCACCGCCCCGCCTGCCCCAGCCTCTGCCCACCCCAGCCCTGTCCACTGGGCCTCCCCTTCCTCCTGCTTCACTTCGCCCGCCTCTCCCCTGGGTGCCCCTCCTCCTCGCCCCTTGGCAGTCCACCCACTGGCCCCCTCCTGCGCTGTGCTGGGTGTGGTCAGAGGTGTGGCCCTTCCCTGGGGGTGGACTCCACCCCCCGCAAGCCTCATTCGGTCCCTGTTTTCTCCCGATCCGTTTCCGTTTGTGTCTTCCTCTCAGCACACCGTGGGCTCTCTTATATTTTTAAGAAAAGAAAGCGCTGTCAACTCCCTTAACTTCCTCTGACTGCTGCTCTGCTGTGGCCGCCCCTCCTTACCCAGCACCATCCCCTCCCCTCCGTCTGCACCCTGTACCCCAGAAACAGATCTCTGGGTCCCTCGGGGCCTGACTGCTGTGGGTGGGGGTGGTGCGGGGCACGGTGTACAGGACTGAGCAGGTGGGAGGGCAGGTCCCAGGCCGGGACAGCGCTAGGGTGGGGAGCGTGTTCGAGGGGACCCAGGGGCGCGAGATGCCTCCTGGCGGAGGTCCACTTGGGTGGAGATCTGAAAGGCGGGCAAGACCCAGCGGAGCCGGCCTGGGGCAGGATCCCAGGCGGAGGGGAAGGGAAGGGCAGAGGTCCTCGCGCAGGAATGAACTTGACCACGTCAGGGAAACAGGAGAAAGATGCTTCCTCGCCCAGCTCACCCCTGCCCCTCGACCTCTCACCCGCAGCGCCTGCTGCTCCTGGAGCCTCGTGGCGGTGGTCACGGGGGGCTGCTGGCCTCCCAGGGGGGCAACCCTGTCCTCGTCTTGCTTGACGTTGACTCGGCTTCCGGGCTGAACCGCCCCGCCCCTGTCTCTGCACCTGCCGCCTCCCTGCTGGCCGCCAGCGCCTACTGCCTGCCGGTGGGAACGTGCCAGGCCCGCATCCGGGGCTCCTCTTCCCATTCCCTGCATTTCCTGCAGCTCCACGCAGAGGCGGTGGGGGGGCTCCCTCTGAAAAAAGGCCACTCTGCAAAAAGGCCCCCCTGCTGGGCTTCAGACCTGCCCACGTGGCTCTTCAAGTCAGCATTTCCGAGCATAACTCACAGCCCTCCCCTGGCCTGCAGCCTCCCCGACTCCCGCTGCGCCGCCCTCCCACCTCTAACAGGGGTCTCTCCACCCCTTTCCACCGTTCTCCCGCTGGCGCTGTCTCAGTTTCCTGCTGAGTCAGGGGTTCTTTCCTGCTTCCCGCCTCACCCCTCCTCCTGAACACCCCTTGCTGTCAGGCCAGGGCACGGAGCGGATCTTGCCTGTCCCTGGAGCTCCAGGTGAGTTTGCCCTGGTGCTGACCTGGCGGCCAAGAGCTCTGCCCCATCGGCCTGCCCAGCTTCGCCTCCCACCCCCGCCTGTGCCCCAGCCTGGCTGGTTTTGTTTGTGCACACGACAAGCTGGTTTTGTTTGTGCAGTATTTTTGCCGTCGCTGCCGTCTTTCCGTGGAATGTTCTGATTTTGCAGTCCTGGCACACACCCACTCGGTCTCTAGTCCCGCTGGAATGTCGTCTGTCAGCCTGTCCACACCCTCAGCAGGTGGACGGTCCCTCCTTTCCGCTCCCTGCACCGCGGGGAACGCTTAGGTGCTTAGCGTGCTGTGTGTGTCTGTCTGCCTTCCTCTCTAGAATGTGAATTCTGAGAGCGCAGTCATTTTTTATCATGTGCCTCTTCACATCTCTGATGGCGAACACAATCCACGGTGAATGATAGCTGTAGGGAAAATCAATAAGGATAAAAATAACCTTGTCAGTTAACTGTGAGTGGTGTGTGGCTGGCGGGGCACCTGGTGAGCCCAGCGCCCTGCTGCACTGGGATCACAACGTGCCTTTGTGTGTGTGTGCGCGTGCGTGCTAAGTCACTAAGTCATGTCTGACTCTGCGACCCCATGATGTAGCCCTCCAGGTTCCTCTGTCCATAGGATTCTCCAGGCAAGAACACTGGAGTGGGCTGCCATGCCCTCCTCCAGGGGACCTTCCCTACCCAGGGATCCAGCCCGCATCTCCCGTGTCTTCTGTATTCGCAGGTGGGTTCTTCACCGCCAGCACCATCAGAAAGCCCTAACATGCCTTTGCTTCCCACTTTAATATCAGATACCCAGTCGCCTTCATGGAGCTGATACATAGTTTTGTGGGGAAAATATGGCTCTGAAAATAAAATCGACTGTTAGTCCTGGTGATGAAGTTGGGAGGAGTCCTCAGTAAGTGAGGTTTTCAGGAATTCCTGATAGATTAAGAACCAAGTGTTGAGTTTGTCGGCATGGACGTACGGCATGTACAAGTGCAGTGAATAGGAGTGACAAGATGACCTGCGAGTTATTTCAGCAAGGGCCTCAGTGCAGCCGTGTGTCATCCCGTGAGAAATGTGTAGTGAAAGTTCGTGGTGATGAACCTGAGTCAGGACGTACCCGGAAGCGGCTGTGAGCTGATGTGCTGAGATGCAGGAGAAAAGAGGTGTCTGCAGGGGCCCCTGTAACCGGGCGGAGGAGGCAAGCGGGAGGCCTTTTTACTATTTCTATGGGGAGAACTCTTTACGTTGTAGGTATCTGAGCACTTGGGGACTTGGCTGCAGGCTTTCACAAATATTAAACGTCTGCCGCTTCCCCTTAGAAAACAGAGCTGATGGCGGAGGGCACCGTGGTGATGTCTTGTCGCCCCGTGTGCCTGGGAGTGAGACATCCCACCTAAGCGAACTTCTCAGGATAACGGCAGCACCGCAAGAGTCACCAGTTACGTGGGGAAGTAAAATCCTACATAGGAGTGTCAGCCTCTCCTTCTGAACAGACTAAGGAGGATATGCTTCTATAGGGGTGTGTTCACAGGCAGGTTACAGGGTAGAAGGTTTTTTTTTTCTTTTCTTTGTATTATCCCAGACATTTCTGATAAATTAAAAATAATAACAACATACAACTGTCCCCTCCCCCCGCTCCTGTCAGGACGTGGCCTGTCATTACTTACTACTGTCAGCATTTCTGCCTGTTACATGTTTTCTTTCCACATATACTCTTTTTTTTCCCAGAAATATGTATTTTTAAATTTTTATTCATTTATTTTGTTGTTGAATTGGTAAGTTGTGGAGTAACAGGCAAATTTGGCCTTGGAATGCGGAATGAAGCAAGACAAAGACTAATAGAGTTTTGCCAAGAAAATGCACTGGTCATAGAAAACACCTTCTTCCAACAACACAAGAGAAGATTCTACATATAGACATCACCAGATGGTCAACACCGAAATCAGATTAATTATATTCTTTGCAGCCAAAGATGGAGAAGCTCTATACAGTCAACAAAAACAAGACCAGGAGCTGACTGTGGCTCAGATCATGAACTCCTTATTGCCAAATTCAGACTTAAATTGAAGAAAGTAGGGAAAACCGCTAGACCATTCAGGTATGACCTCAATCAAATCCCTTATGATTATACAGTGGAAGTGAGAAATAGATTTAAGGGTCTAGATCTGATAGACAGAGTGCCTGATGAACTATGGAATGAGGTTCGTGACATTGTACAGGAGACAGGGAGCAAGACCATCCCCATGGAAAAGAAATGCAAAAAAGCAAAATGGCTGTCTGGGGAGGCCTTACAAATAGCTGTGAAAAGAAGAGAGGCGAAAAGCAAAGGAGAAAAGGAAAGATATAGGCATCTGAATGCAGAGTTCTAGAGAATAGCAAGAAGAGATAAGAAAGCCTTCTTCATCGATCAATACAAAGAAATAGAGGAAAACAACAGAATGGGAAAGACTAGAGATCTCTTCAAGAAAATTAGAGATACCAAGGGAATATTTCATGCAAAGATGGGCTCGATAAAGGACAGAAATGGTCTGGACCTAACAGAAGCAGAAGATATTAAGAAGAGGTGGCAAGAATACACAGAAGAACTGTACAAAAAAGATCTTCACGACTCAGATAATCATGATGATGGGATCACTAATCTAGAGCCAGACATCTTGGAATGTAAAGTCAAGTGGGCCTTAGAAAGCATCACTACGAACAAAGCTAGTGGAGGTGATGGAATTCCAGTTGAGCTGTTTCAAATCCTGAAAGATGATGCTGTGAAAGTGCTGCACTCAATATGCCAGGAAATTTGGAAAACTCAGCAGTGGCCACAGGACTGGTAAAGGTCCGTTTTCATTCCAATTCCAAAGAAAGGCAATGCCAAAGAATGCTCAAACTACCACACAGTTGCAGTCATCTCACATGCTAGTAAAGTAATGCTCAAAATTCTCCAAGCCAGACTTCAGCAATACGTGAACCGTGAACTCCCTGATGTTCAAGCTGGTTTTAGAAAAGGCAGAGGAACCAGAGATCAAATTTCCAACATCCGCTGGTTCATGGAAAAAGCAAGAGAGTTCCAGAAAAACATCTATTTCTGCTTTATTGGCTATGCCAAAGCCTTTGACTGTGTGGATCACAATAAACTGTGGAAAATTCTGAAAGAGATGGGAATACCAGACCACCTAACCTGCCTCTTGAGAAATCTGTATGCAAGTCAGGAAGCAACAGTTAGAACTGGACATGGAACAACAGACTGGTTCCAAATAGGAAAAGGAGTACATCAAGGCTGTATATTGTCACCCTGCTTATTTAACTTCTCTGCAGAGTACATCATGAGAAACGGTGGACTGGAAGAAACACAAGCTGGAATGAAGATTGCCGGGAGAAATATCAATAACCTCAGATATGCAGAGGACACCACCCTTATGGCAGAAAGTGAAGAGGAGCTAAAAAGCCTCTTGATGAAAGTGAAAGAGGAGAGTGAAAAAGTTGCCTTAAAGCTCAACATTCAGAAAACGAAGATCATGGCATCTGGTCCCATCACTTCATGGGAAATAGATGGGGAAACAGTAGAAACAGTGTCAGACTTTATTTTGGGGGGCTCCAAAATCACTGCAGATGGTAACTGCAGCCATGAAATTAAAAAGACGTTTACTCCTTGGAAGAAAAGTTATGACCAGCCTAGATAGTATATTCAAAAGCAGAGACATTACTTTGCCGACTAAGGTCCGTCTAGTCATGGCTATGGTTTTTCCTGTGGTGATGTATGGATATGAGAGTTGGACTGTGAAGAAGGCTGAGCGCCGAAGAATTGATGCGTTTGAACTGTGGTGTTGGAGAAGACTCTTGAGAGTCCCTTGGACTGCAAGGAGATCCAACCAGTCCATTCTGAAGGAGATCAACCCTGGGATTTCTTTGGAAGGAATGATGCTAAAGCTGAAGCTCTAGTACTTTGGCCACCTCATGCGAAGAGTTGACTCATTGGAAAAAACTCTGATGCTGGGAGGGATTGGGGGCAGGAGGAGAAGGGGAGGACCCAGGATGAGATGGCTGGATGGCATCACGGACTCGATGGACGTGAGTCTGGGTGAACTCCGGGAGTTGGTGATGGACAGGGAGGCCTGGCGTGCTGCGATTCATGGGGTCGCAAAGAGTCGGACACGACTGAGTGACTGAACTGAACTGATCCAATTCTTTTGTGACCCCGTGGACTGTAGCCCACCAGACGCCTCTGTCCATGGGATTTCCCAGGCAAGAATACTAGAGTGAGTTGCCCATTTCCTTCTCCAGGGAATCTTACTGACCCAGGGATCGAACCCATGTCTCCTGTGTTGGCAAGTGGATTCTTTACCACTGAGCCACCAGGGAAGCCTGATTATTAATTTATGTTTGTGCTGGGTCTTTGCTGCTGAGCGCTGGCATTCGCTGATTGCAGCAAGCAGGGGCCATTCTCGAACGGCGATGTGAGGGCTTCTCAGTGCAGTGCCTTCTCTTGTCGAGGACGGGTACGCAGTCCTCACTAATTGTGGCTCCTGGTTTTTGTGGCTCCTGGGTTTCATTGCTCCGCGGCATGTGGGATCTTCCCAGACCAGGGATTGGACCCGTGTCTCCTGCATTGACAGGCGGATTGTTAACTACTGGACCGCCAGGGAGGTTCTGAAAGTTTTTGTTTTTTTTTTTCCTTTTCATGAAAATCTCCTCCTTCAAAATTTACTACTTGTAATGTGTGGTAGGCTCTGAATTCAGGTAATTGTTAATTAACAGCTGTTACAGTTGTGGGTAAAAGAAAGGGTTAAAGCTCTGGGGCAGGTGGAGGGGAGGCAAGGCTTATCAAGGGTATCGGAGCTGCCGTCTGTGGTTTGCACCGCAGACGTGATGCTGTTCCTCTGATCGCTGGCGTTCGTGCTCCTGCTTCTTCCCTTGCTCTGAGGGCGCGGCGCTGGGTGTGGAAGGGGCACCGAGGGAGGAGACGGCTGCCCTGGGCCTCGGTCTGCTCGTCTGTAGGAGGAGGCGGTGGACTGGACCGTCCCCGGGCGCACATGTCATGTGTCAGGAGAGCAGCTCCACACGGAGGGGCTCAAGCTCCCAGGCCCTCGTGTCTGGAGAAGCAAAAGAGAGAGAGAGGACTTTGGATTGAGAGTGTCTCGGAATCTTCCTGGGGGGGAGGGTCCAGTTTAGAAGGGTGACGGGTGAGGGTTGGGGGCGCGCCCACTGGGGACCTGTGTCTTGAGGAAGTGCCTGGCCTTTTCACGGGACAGCGGTTTTGTTGTTGTTCAGCTGCTCAGTTGTGTCCGACTCTTTGCGACCCCATGGACTGCAGTACGCCAGGCTCCTCTGTCCTTCACCATCTCCCCACATTTGCTCAAACTCATGACCATTGAGTCAGTGATGCCATCCAACCATCTCATCCTCTGTCGTCCCCTTCTCCTCCTGCCCTCAATTATAACCTTTTTTTTTTTTTTTTTGGCTGCATTGCATGGCTTATGGGATCTTAGTTCCCCAACCAGGGATCGAACCCAGGCCCTCGGCAGTGAGTGTAGAACCCTAACCCCTGGACTGCCAGAGGAGGTCCCCGTTTTACCCATTTTTAGGGGTACTGTTCATTGGCATTGAGTACACTCACATTGTGTGTAACCGCCATGCCTTCCCGTTGCTAGAACTTTCTCATCACAACAGACTGAAACGCTGCCCCCAGTGACCACTGACCCCCGCCCCCTGCCCCGGCCCCTGGTGCCCACCAGCCTGCTTCTTGCCTCTGACTCTGGCTCCTCTAGAGACAGCGTGCGAGTGGGATCACACAGCAGTTGCCCTTTTCTGTCTGACTTCACTTAGCACGTTCTCAGGCCCCTCCATGCTGCAGCATGTCTCTTGAGTGTTATTCCTTTTTAAGGCTGAGTCGTATTCCACTGTGTGTATGGACTGCACTTTGTCCATCCAGTCATCTGCTGGTGGAGGTTTGAGTTGCCTCCGCTTTGGCTGCTGTGAAGATGTGGGTTCCAGCCCCTGCTCAGGCCTCTGGTTTTGGCTCCTTCGGGTACACACCCAGAAGTGGGATTGTGGAACATATTATATAATTCTGTGTTTAATTTCTGAGGGCAGCCGCCAGGCTCTTCACAGCTGCAGCGCTTCACATTCCCACCGGTTTCTCCAGGAGGAAGAGAGGTTGTCTGTGCTCGATGTAAATCTGATTTCACATGAGTGGGGGCAGGACCTACCCTCAAGTCTTCAGGAGTTTGGGGTGGGTGAGGGAGGGTTTGGGGCTTCCCCGGTGGCGCAGCTGGTAAAGAATCTGCCTGCAGTGCAGGAGACCCCAGTTCCATTTCTGGGTCAGGAGGATTCTCTGGAGAAGGGCTGGGCTACCCACTCCGGTATATTCTTGGGCTTCCCCGGTGGCGCAGCTGGTAAAGAATCCGCCTGCAATGCAGGAGACCTGGGTTTGATCCCTGGGTTGGGAAGATCCCCTGGAGAAGGGAAAGGCTGCCCACTCCAGTAGTCTGGCCTGGAGAATTCCATGGACTGTATAGTCCGTGGGGTCGCAAAGAGTCAGACACGACTGAGCGACTTTCACTGAGAGGGAGGGTTTGGAGGCCTGGCTCTATGTAGTCCTGGGACTTGGGGCCGTGGGAAGCCGGGGGCCTTCTTAGCTAGGGCAGAGCAGAAGCAGGGTGGTGCTGTGGGAAGCTAAGGGCCCAGGGTACCTGCAGGATCGACCTGGACATGGGCCAGGGGTGTCAGAGGCCCGGAGGGATCCAGCTGGAGGGTCTGGGCTCCACGCAGCAAGGTAGGAAGGGCAGGGGTGAAAGTGGAGACGTTTCTGAACTCAGCAGTGCACTGCTGGCCGCCATGCCCACTCAGACTGAGTGAGTGCCAGGAGGAGGGGGCGGGCGTGTGGCAGGCAGGGACCTTTAGCATTGTGACTTCTGAGGCCCCAAGGGGAAGACCGGTCAGGGTCTCACCCATCTGGTGAGCTCCTCGCCTACTGAAGGAGCAGACGTGTGTGCCGCACACCTGGGAGCCGCACCCTGGACTCCTGGAGGCGCCCCCACCTTGTCAGCGGTGCTGGGGCCTGCCCCGCCCCTGGAAGGACGAGAGGATGAACACGAGTCTGCCTACACTGGGAGCGGAAACACCAAACTCAAAGTCAGCTCAGCTCCTGTGGGTGGAGAGAGAGAAAAGGTGCTAGACTGAGCTCTCAGCCAGCTCTGGTCCTTATTTTGATCAGTAATTTTGCAGAGTGTTTAAGAACGATACCGTCCTATAAAATACGGCTAGCGAGGGCCTCGTGCGGCCAAGCTGCTTTGCGTTTGCCACTGTGCACGCAGCTCATTGGCTGAAAACCCGGTCCTGCCCCAGAGAGCTTCAGCTCCTTTCCGTCTGAGAGAGATCTTTGTCGTTTCCACTGCTGAAGGCTTCTCCAGGAGGCACGGGGTGGGTGAAGGTGTAGGGTGTGCTTGTTAGGTGCTGTCCTTTTTTCATGAGGACTAGGGCGTAGAGGGATGGGTGAGTGCCTCTTCGGGGTGTGGTAGACCCAGGGCTGGGATTTGGTGGACCCAGGCTGCAAGAGAGTTTTAAGTGATTATTTAAGATAGACGGGATTAGGGGATCTAAAATCGGATTTATAAGACAGAATGAATTTAACTAGAGTATGTGGAAATAGGCTAAAGAGTGAATGTAGTAGCTGTTTCAAGACACAGATGTGGGTGGTGCCAGGAGCTCAGCTGGAGTTGTGGGTGAGCGTGGCCTGGGGCACCGATGGCCTGGGGTGGCAGTGGGGTGGGGAGTGCTTCCGGGAACCAGGACCTCGGCCCTGCCTGATCCCCGGGATGTGCTGGCCCTGCTGCCCAAAGGCATGGTTGTAGGAATCATTAATGATAAGAAATGCTGCATTCTCTAGAAAGAAAGAAAGAAGTGAAGTCGCTCAGTCGTGCCTGACTCTTTGCGACCCCATGGATAGTAGCCTGCACCAAGCTGCTCTGTCCATGGGATTTTCAAGGCAAGAGTACTGGAGTGGGTTGGCATTTCCTTCTCCAGGGAATCTTCCCAACCCAGGGATCGAACCCAGGTCTCTCACATCATAGACAGACGCTTTACCGTCTGAGCCACCAGGTTCTTTATAAATAGATGCCTACTCTTGAAAGAAGCCTGTACCAGTACCTTCTGCGGATTTAGATATTTAAAAGTTAATGATTCTGACCCCGGTTCGGAGAAAGAGGATGACTCTGTGTTGAGAAACCTTGTTATCTGCAGGTTCAGTTCTGTAGCAGTGTTGCCTGGGGGTGGCTTGCTGGGTCACAGGTCTGTCTGCACCCAGTGGAGATGCAGTTAGTCCGCTGACCCCTTCCTGACTCAGTCCCACCTCCTCCGGGCCCTGGGAGCTTGGCTTCCCACGGCTCCATGCTGCAGCGGAGGGAGGCGCCTGTGTGCTCTGCAAGGACCAGTTGCCTGAGAGCGTGAACAGCTTTGCAGGGAACCGCTTGGTGTTTTCAGATACCTCCTTCGAGCCTCCTGAGCCTTGTCTCCCTTCTCCCACGAGTAGTCCCTGCAGGGAGGCTGGATTCTGCCCCAGTGAGAGCTCTGCAGACCTTCTCTTGGCCTCCCCAGCCTGCACCAGGAGCCCTGGGGGCTTCAGGAGGGGGCCCTGCCCCATCCATCCTGGAAGCCTCCACTCAGCTCCTGAGTTCCCCATGCCCCCGGGGGTGAAGCACTGGACGAGTCACAGCCCGGGCTCCTCTCTGTGGCTCCAGAGGGAGATGAGAGAGGCTGCCCTGCAGTCTCGGTGGAAGGCAAAGAACAGAGACGCTGTGCAGCAGACCTGCAGTCCCCACAAAAGGGCGGGGGGTGGTGAGGACAGAAGGAGGAGGGGTCGCGAGAGGCCTGGAGATGGGTGACCCCAGCGGATGCCTGCGTTCCCCATTCTCGCCTTGTAGATGGTCGGCCGGGGCTGAGTCCCGGACAGAGAGGGACTCAGAGGGAGGAATGGGAGGGGAAGGGCTGCCCTGGTGGCTCAGCTGGTAAAGAATCGCCTGCAATGTGGGAGACCCTGGTTCAAATCCTGGGTTGGGAAGTTCCCCTGGAGAAGGGGTCGGCTACACACTCCAGCATTCTTGGGCTGCCCTAGTGGGTCAGGTGGTAAAGAATCCATCGCAATGCAGGAGACCTGGGTTCAATCCCTGGGTCGGGAAGATCCCCTGGAGGAGGGCATGGCAACCCACTCCAGCGTTCTTACCTGGAGCATCCCATGGACAGAGGAGCCTGGCAGGCTACAGTCTGTGGGGTCATAAAGAGTCAGACATGACTGAACGGCTAAGCACAACACACACACAGGGGAAGGAAGGACGAGGAGGAGAAAACCCAGTAAATCGCAGAGAAGAGGAGGAAGCCTGTCTGGTGTTTCATCAGATTTGATTGTTTTTTTTTTTCTGATGGTAGGAAAAGACCCATGAGCCCAGTGACCCTGAGGAGGTGTGGAATTGAGGCACCAGGGGATGAAGGGTTCACTCACACAGTGGGGATGTTTTGTGTGGTCAGGCCCAGGAGCCTCACCCCACGGTTGAGCAGAGATGTTGGGACCTGTGGTCACCCCAGCGAGGGATACGGTGCAGTTTGAGTGACAGCGATACTCGGAGGGCCCGTTGTGGCCCCAGTAGGCTGGCCCTGCCATGCTGGCTGTGCTGCTTCTGCAGGTGAAGTTACATAAGATGGGTGCCTACCCCTGAGCTGGTCCCACAGGCTTCATCTACTTCAGTGCTTCCAGAAGCTTCCACAGGGCCACGTGACCCACGTGATGGCCCCAGTGTCCCGCATAGGTCGTTATGGTCACTTCTTCTGAAACGGCTGTTGTTTCTAAGAGAGAATTTTATCACACTTCTTAGTAAGTATAATATTAAAGTGTTTAATCTTATGGCAGAAAATGTAGATAAATAGCAGAAAAGAAAAACCGTAACCCTGACTAACGTCACAGCTGATCTTATTTGGCGTATTTCCTCACAGTCCTTTAAGACCCCTGAATAAGTATAAATGCAGTTTTCTGTCCAACGTTGCACATTTTTTTTGGTCGTGGTTTTTCTAGAGTCTTCATTAACTGTGATTTTTAAATTGACGGTATTTTCATTTCTTTGGGGATTTGAGTGGAAGCATTTTGAGTTTTCTAATAATTATTAGACATGGAGATTGAATCTGAATTGTAAACAAAAACGTCCCGTGCTAGCTCCCGGCGGTACGCGCCACTCGGCAGCTGAGTTAGTTCTCAGAGCTCTCCCCTCCTGTCTGTTCACAGGGATCTACCGCACAGAGAGGGATAAAGGCACGTTGTACGAGCTCACGTTCCGAGGGGACCACAAGCACGAGTTCAGACGCCTGGTCTTGTTCCGGCCGTTCGGCCCCATCATGAAGGTGAAGAAGGAGCACCTGAACATGGCCAGCACGCTCGTCAACGTCATCGTGCCGCTGGCCAGGAGGGTGGACAAGTTCCGGCAGTTCATGCAGAACTTCAGGTGTGTGTGACTTGCGGGCGGCTCCTGCCCGCCCGGCACGTGGGCCCCTTTCTCTTCCTGCTCGGCTCTGTTTTCTTCCTGTAAAGTTGATCGTTATATTTGCCTTTCCCTGGAGCAATTAGACGGCGACTTCCCTGGTGGCTCAGATGGTAAAACGTCCGCCTGCAATGCGGGAGGACCTGGGGTCAATCCCTGGGTGGGGACTATCCCCTGGAGAAGGAAATGGCAACCCACTCCAGTATTCTTGCCTGGAAAATTCCATGGACAGAGGAGCCTGGTGGGCTACAGTCCATGGCGTTGCAAAGAGTCAGACACAACTGTGCGACTTCACTTTCTTCTTTCTTTCTGGTGGCACAGTGGTAAAGAATCCGCCTGCCAAGATAGGAGATGAAAAAGACCCGGGTTCCATCCCTGGGTCAGGAAGATCCCTGGGAGCAGGAAATGGCAACCCACTACAGTAATTCTTGCCTGGAAAATTGCCTGGATAGAGGAGCCTGGCGGGCTACCAGCCACAGGGTGACAAAGAATCGGACATTGAGCACTCAGAGCAGTTGGAAAGCGGGTAGATTTCCCTTCGGAAGTGCGGGTCAGGAGGGCTGGGTTTTCGTCAGGATCTGCAGAGACGGCCGGACACCTGGGGGTTCTGTTCTGACTGCGGTGGCTCAGGGTGGGGCCCACGGGTGGACTGGGCCCTCTCCCAGCCCCCAAAGACCTCCGCCCTCGTGCCTGTGGACCTGTGCGTCTGGCTGCAGCCTGGCTTCCGTTCCTGCCCTGCTCCAGCAGTGGCTGGAATGCTCTCAATCAGAGTCTTTTATTTTAACCCGTGTCTCCTCAGAGGTTACGTGTAGAATTATGCCGAGAAGTTTCCCAGCCTTCATTTCTGTAGATACTTGAGAAGACTAAAACGGGTTTTTGTTCGGATGCAGTGGTAGTTTTTATACGTGTCTTCAAGCTCCTGACTTGTAAGTGCCGTGACTTGTTGGTGACACTCAGGCTGCTTGAGGTCAGTCAGCAGCTAGCTTGGCCACCTTATCTTAAAGATAGAAAGTCGTATGTGTCTAATGATACATCTTGGAATATCAAGCTTATTTTTCATCTTTTATCACTAGGTGCACATTAAAGTCATTCGGTCATGTCCGACTCTTTGTGACCCCATGGACTATACAAAATACTGGAGTGGGTAGCCTTTCCCTTCTCCAGGGAATCTTCCCAACCCAAGGATCGAACCCAGGTCTCCTTCATTGCAGACAAATTCTTTATCAGTTGACCCACAAAGGAAGCCCATGAACACTGGAGTGGGTAGCCTGTCCCTTCTCCAGCAGATCTTCCCAACCCAGGGATCGAACCTGGGTCTCCTGCATTGCAGGCAGAGTCTTTACCAACTGAGCTATCAGGGATTAAAAGCCAGTAATGCTCAATATAAGGGTGTGGTTGATACTTGTCCACATTCTGGGTCGTGAGCATATTTGAAGAGTAACCCTCCTCGACTCCCTGGCCGGGTTTCAGAGATGGGAGTAAACAAAGCCTGTCACTGTGTGCTGGATCCCGGGAAGCCCAGCACTTGTGTGCCAAGATCCCTTGCTGTCTCGTAACCTCAGTCTGAATGTGTCCCTCAAGCAGAGGTGACAGCTCCTGTCGAGATGGCCCTCCCCTCGAGATGGGCTCATTCCAGCTCCCAGAACCTTCCCCACTGAGAGGCGAACGCCTCTGCAGGCACCAGGAGGGGTGCTGGTCTCATCCCTGTGTCCTGCCTACATCCCGTCATTCAGCTCTGTAAAGTGAAAGTGAAGTTGCTCAGTCATGTCTGACTCTTGCGACCCCATGGACTGTAGCCCACCCAGCTCCTCTGTCCAGGGGGTTCTCCAGGCAAGAGTACTAGAGTGGGACGTCATGTCCTTCTCCAGGGGATCGTCCCGACCCAGGGATCGAACCCCGGTGTCTTGCGTTGCAAGCAGATTCTTTACTATCTGAGTCACCAGGGAATAGGCTGAGCTTTCTAAACGGGTGCTTAATAAATTTTCTCCAACTTGAAAGAGTAACTCTTTTCTAGCTAGATGTTAAGGTCACAATCCAGGAGTCTCTCTGACCGTCCCTTCATTCAGAATCCCGTGGTGGCGCTCCTGCCACCTGGTTCTGTGTGCAGAGTGTGTGTCAGATAACTGCCTGAACCCTTTGTGGGCCGGCTGTGTACTCCGTGTGTGCCCGGTGTGGACCAGGTCACTGCATGTGCCCCAGGGCAGGCTGCCACTCTGGAGAGGAAGCTGGCGGTTGTTTGGACCTGAAGTCGCCTCCCCGTGATTTCTGCCCAGGGCTCTGGTTCTGGGCTCCCTCTGTCTTCTCCGGTTCGGGAGCTGCCTTCAGCCATGCTGTCCCAAGGGGCTGGCTGGGCTGAGCTCCCCTTTCCTCCTCTGCAGAGCACGCTGGGGCACACCCTTTGCCTGTCAGCAATGCCCCTCTGGCTCCAGCCCTGAAGTGGCTGGCGCTCGGCTCCCTTCAGCCTCCCCGGGTGCAGCCGTGTCCCTCTCTGCCTTCTCTTCGGACCGGCCCAGTGCGCTGGTGGAAGCATACATGCCTGAGGGGGGCTGACCCGACGGTGAGCACCAGGCCGGAAGGGAAGGCCAGCCATTGCTCCCGAGGCTGGTGTGCCCACTCCCAGGACGAGTTTACAGTGAGATCCGTGGGCCAGGAAGCTGCCTGGAGCTTGCAGGGCCCTGAGGCTGGCTTCAGCATGCAGGCCTCTCCCTGGTGAACTGGACTCCAGAGGCGGTGCTCACCCTGGAGGGCTGTCTGCTCAGGATCTGGCCGAGCCCTCCCTGCAGGGCCCCGAGCCTGGGAGAGCAGAATTCTCCTGGGCTTCCCCAGTTCAGTTGCTGCCTTGGTGTCATGAGGATGGCCGATAATTAACAGTAGGAGTACTACTGGAAGGGAAATATTGTTGAAAAAGGTAATGAGTACCTAGTACCTTAATGAGTCTCCAAAGTGGAGGTGGCGAAATGAAAAGTAATTCTAGTTAAAGCTTTAAAAACAAAAATTCAAGGCCCCTTTCTCTTGCCTGGCACTGTTCCCTTTCCTGTTGTCGCACGTGGGCAGTGGGGTCCTTGGGGACCGGGGGGGCCCGTGTGAGCACCAGACCCTTGACCAGTCTGCGGGGGATGAGAGGAGCCTGGCTTCATGCAGAGAGTAGTGTAGTGACACAGTTAGAAGTAGAGGCCGGGAAGGCAGGAGGAGAAAGACTTCCTCAACGGAGGGCACTTGAGCAGAGCTGACAGCAGAGTCTGCTCCATGGTCCAGCAGCTTCTGAGCACGCTGAGGTCTCTGGAAAGTTAGGCTGAGATGGGATACTTAAACCTGTGCTCCGACATTCAGTCATGTCCAACTCTTTGCGACCCCATGGACTGTAGCCCGCCAGGCTCCTCTGTCCATGGGACTCTCCAGGCAAGAATACTGGAGTGGGTTGCCATGCCCTCCTCCAGGGGATCTTCCAGACCCAGGGATCAAACCTAAGTCTCTTACGTTTCCTCCACTGGCAGGCAGATTCTTTCCACCAGCACCACTTGGGAAGCCTAAAACCTTCTAGTCCTTGTTGTTCAGTCACTTAGTCATGTCTTGCGACTCCATGGACTGTAGCACGCCAGGCTTCCCCGTCCTTCACTATCTCAAGGAGTTTGCTCAGACTCATGTCCATTGAGTCGATGATGCCATCCAACCATCTCATCCTCTGTCATCTCCTGCTCCTCCTGCCTTTGAGCATCGGGGTCTTTTCTCTTGAATCGGGTCATCACATCAGGTGGCCAAAGTATTGGAGCTTCAGCTTCAGCATCGGCCCTTTCAATGAATATTCAGGGTTGATTTCCTTTAGCCCCAATACCTGGGGCTATTTAATTTCGAGTCAGAACTTGGTGAAGGTGACATTTCAAGTTGTCCAGCAGGAAATGGATCGATCATTCAGTACATGGCTTTAGCACAACTGATCAAACGGTAGAAAAAATTTCATTCTGACTTCTCACCAAAACCCAAAGTAAACTCTGGTCAATTAAATATTTAAATGCAATTAAAATGATCATAAGAATATTGGGAGAAAATACAAGCTGATGTTTATTCAGTGTTCAGGTGTTGTCTCTGTGAAGCCACTTCCATCCAGGAGTGGAAACTGTTACTACTGATTCTGAACTGTTCTGGTTGTCACGGAAAGTGGAACCATGAGGGATCTTTTTTGTTCTTTTGGATTCTCTCTGTATTAAGACATTTTTATATTGTTCTGGAAGTGTTTATACTGTTGCCCTATTTTTTATGCTTTGTTTAAAAATTCAATGGAAGTTTTTTTTTTTTCTTTTATAATTTATACCTGACTTTTACGTTTGTGAAAGTGATAACATGGCTATAATGAGATATTTACATGGTAGAACACAACCAGGAATAAGTTATTTAAAAACTCATGTTTGGCCCTGCTTCCCTAAATTAACCATTTTAAACATTAATTAAACATTCTTGGCACCTTTCTTTGCACGTCTACAGATAGAAAAATAACACATTTGAAATGTCATTCAGTTTGAGACGTGCTTTATGTTCTATTTTTAATGAGAGAATTAAATTTTTCCTCACTTAAACCTATACCCATGAAATTAAAAGACGCTTACTCCTTGGAAGGAAAGTTATGACCAACCTAGATAGCATATTGAAAAGCAGAGACATTACTTTCCCAACAAATGTCCATCTAGTCAAGGCTATGGTTTTTCCAGTGGTCATGTATGGATGTAAGAGTTGGACTGTGAAGAAACCTGAGCACCGAAGAATTGATGCTTTTGAACTGTGGTGTTGGAGAAGACTCTTGAGAGTCCCTTGGACTGCAAGGAGATCCAACCAGTCCATTCTAAAGGAGACCAGTCCTAGGTGTTCATTGGAGGGACTGATGCTAAAGCTGAAACTCCAGTACTTTGGCCACCTCATGAGAAGAGTTGACTCATTGGAAAAGACTCTGATGCTGGGAGGGATTAGGGGCAGGAGGAGAAGGGGACGACAGGATGAGATGGCTGGATGGCATCACCGACTCGATGGACGTGAGTCTGAGTGAACTCCGGGAGTTGGTGATGGTCAGGGAGGCCTGGTGTACTGTGATTCATGGGGTCGCAAAGAGTCGGACACGACTGAGCGACTGAACTGAAACTGAAACTTATAGAAAAGAATCTGCATTATGACAGAAGAAATTACTGCTCTTTGAGAAAATGTTTCTGTGCTATAAGAGATATTAGTTCCTGGGGCTTCCCTGGTCATCCAGTGGATTAAGAATCTGCCTGCCAATGCAAGGGACCTGGGTTCGATCCTTGGTCTGGGAAAATCTGCTATGGAGCAGCTAAGCCCATGTACCACACCCACTGGCCCTGCACACCCCAGGACCCATGTTCCGTAACAAGAGAGGCCTCCACGATGAAAGGCTCATGCCCCAGAACTGGAGAGTAGCCCCCGCTTGCCGCAACCAGAGAGAGCCTACAGGCAGCAGTGAAGACCCAGCACATCCAAAAATCTAAGAGAGAGAGAGAGAGAGAGAGAGATACTAGTTCTGTCTAATTAGAGGTCTGATTACAGATGGCTCTGAAGGTAAAACGTGTTTTATGAAGCTGAGCAGACTGAAATCATCATGTATCTCTACCCCATATATTAATGTTAGGCTAGATCAACTGAAAAACCCCGGTAAGAAGAAGAGAGGAGCACGGTTATGTTTCCTCCCTCTCCGGGGCCCATCTCCCCATGTCTCGGCTGCCTGTTATTTTTACCTCAGTGGGGCTCGCAGCCCTGACACTCTGTGTCGTAACCACGGCTCCTGTGCGTCAGTGGATTTAGGGCCTTCAGCAGCAGCGCGCTGACAGTGATGCCTTCATTCCTGAGGTTTAGGGTGTCTGGATTTCATGGTCAAGGTGTCTCTTCAAGAAGGGTCCTGAGTGCCTGAGAACAGAAAGCCTGCTTGTCATCTGCGCAGTTTAAGGGTGCCGTGGCTGGGCTTGAAGCTCTTGGATGCGTTTCGTTTCCTCGGGAGGTTGTGGAGGTTCTTCTGCATATGACAGCGCCATGGAGTGTGAGGCCTGCTTGGCTTTGTCTTTCCTGAAGTTGGCGGAAGAATGCCTGCCTTCGTCGTGAGTCTTGGTCCCTTAACCAGGATGCGTCTCAGCTCAGGGTCTTGTTTTCCTGTCGCCTGTAATTCCGTTTCCTTGTCTGTGGAAGATTGTTGCTGAACCCCGAAAGATGCCGGGATTCTTGGCCTCCGGAGGAGAAGAATTCAATCCAGGGCCAGAGACAAGGCTTGATCACTCAGAGCTTTTGGGTAATAAAGTTCTATTAAAGCATAAAAGAGATAGAGAAAGCTTCTGACACAGACATCAGAAGGGGACAGAAAGAGTACCCCCCTTGCTAGTGTTAGCAATGGAGTTATATACCCTCCAATTAGTTATTACAATGAATCAAAAGAATGTCCGGAGGTTTGCAAAGATCTTATTAGACCTACTCCCACAATCCACACTTCAGGATAACAGGATTAGCCAGAAGGCCCTCAGGAAGGAGAAACTGTCCTCAAGCAGGATACATCCCGGCTATATAATCCTTAGCACAGAGTCCAAACCCAGTTGCTAGTTGTGTAATCATCAGTTCCGGGCTTAAAGATAAAAATGTTTTATGTGACTAAGACTAAGGAATGTAGAGAGAGAAAAAAAACAAAGTTTGTCCTTTCTTCCTCCTTGAGAATTCCAGACCTCTATCTCCACTTTGAGAGCCCCAGACCCCTTTCTCCCCCTTGGGGACCCTGGACTTCTTATTAGTCTGCCTAGGAATTGACTCTCATTTCTTGTAGTGGATTCTTTCATTTCGGGGAACTATTTTGGTGTTCTAATTGCTGCTTTGTTACTGACTTCTCTGCTTCTCAGACCTACTTACGGATTTTGTAGGTTTTCTCCGTGTATTTGCTGCCCTCTAATTTTTAATGCTTTCGTCTTTAATCTGCTTTCACACAAGCCTTCCCTTTATGTGAGGAATTTGATTTTCAGATGGAAAGCCTCGTTTCCCTCAGCCTCTGTGGCTAATGGAAAGGTAGCTGCCATTTGTTGGGTGAGACAAAATGTTCCTAGCGCGAGACCCTCAGGGCCTTTATTGAAGAGGCTGTGAACAGGAGATGACGGATGTTCCTGGACTGACAAGAAGTGATGGGGCTGAAGGTCCAGGGCTGTCCCCGCCCTCAGTGGGAATGACACCGGCGTGTACCCTGAGGAGTCGCATGGACCGCGGCGGCCAGCTGCACTGGGGCCGCTCACGGGCCTGTGTGCTCTGGGACTCCACTGTTGCTATGGAGATGAGACGGCTCATCACTCCAGCACGTGCCTCCTCCCTTGCTGTCTGGGGGCCCTGGTCCCTGGAGGAACCTCACAGGGTCCACGAGCCGTTTCCCCTCCCATGAAGGCCCCAGGTGCCTCCACTCCCAGGACATCTTCAGCCTGACCCAGAGCAGAGGGGGTGCACCCAGGAGAACTCGCTTCAGATTCAGTTCCCTTTGCCTAGTGGTGTGTTGGCTTAAACCGACCTCCCTCTCCTTTTTAAAATCACCTCATCCTGCCTTTTGGGGGACTCTTCTTGCGTCTGCTTTCCGGCTTCTCGGTTCCCCTGGCGTCCGGCTTATCCATTTTTAAGCGCATCTGTCGTTTCGTCTGTAGTTTGTTTGCAGTTGCAAGTTGGCTCGACTTTTATTTTGACACCTTCCAGCTGGACTGAGAACCCTTCCCCATGTTGTTCTGAGCCTTCTCAGACTTTGCTGGTTATTTTTGTTTAATGTTCCCCTGTTTCCCTTCTTCCAACTCTTCTCTCATCCCTCCCAAGGCATTTATGACATTTAAACATAGTATCAGGGACACCTTTTCCTTGAATTTCCTGCAGCACTTTAAAAAATCCTCTTCCTGCTTAGCACCGTTAAGATGTTTCTGGATATTTCTGGGTCTTTAGAAACCAGTGACTGTGGACTCTGAGACGGAGGTGGGGCTGCAGCGTGGGCTGTACTGGGTGGGCAGGGGACCAGCCCAGCCCTGCTGTGTATGCGCTGTGCCAGGCCGCCCACGGGGGCCTCGATCCGGGAGGCCCTTTGTTGTCTTTGTGTTCCTGGAAGGAAAGCTTGCAAAGCTCACCAAGCCCCGTCCCCCACCCAGCCTCTCCCCCTACCTCTCCCTGGGTGGGCAGTTCTCTGATCAGACTCTGATGCCGTCCCCCGGAAGTTTCTGGTACACACGTTTGAGAAATGGTAATCGACATCATTCACCTTATTTCCATAAAGTTCTCTCCGGGGCCTAATAGAGGCTGTTTTAAACCTCATTTGAGCCACAGATTATGCAGAAACATCTGTTCAAGAGAAGAAAGCTATCAGTTGGCAGTGGTCTCGTTTGCTGTCCCGACATGGGCCCCAGGAGTGTGGGTCCCCGTGGCATGGTCGAGGGTCGCTATTGACTCTCACGCCTCAGCGCTTCAAATCGTGGCATCCGGGAGTTGTGAGCCCTTCAGCGTGGGGTGCGGGAGGGGATAGGACCCACCAAGCCAAAGAAGGTTGCTTTCTGAAGCCCGATTCTGATGGGCCCCTGTCCCTGTCTGTTCTCTGGGTCTCCCTGGTGTCCTCGCCAACCACAGGGAGACACTGGAGCCTGTTTCATGCCTTTTCATTCCCACGGGACATGGTTAAAGCCTCGGGAGGTTTTCTTCTCATCCCCGATGTTCCTGTAGAGCAGGCTGGCTGAGACAAGAACTGTGATGTGATCCCCTTGCAGTCGCACCTTCTCAGCCGGGAGAGCCCTTGCCCCAGTCCTCTGCACCTGCGGGGCGTCCACTCGCCTGTCTAGGCTCGGCCTGGATGCCGCCTTGACCTTGGTACCTGTCCCCCTCGCCCATCAGGAAGCAGCCGCATCCCCGCCACCCTCCTCTGCCTCATGAGCTCTCTTCCTGCCGTTCTCTGACCTGCCGTGCCTCCCCCTCTCAGCTGCCCCTTTCCTTGTTAAGTCCCTGACGTGGGCAGGGTGACCAGTTGTCCCAGTTTGCTCTGAGGCATTTACTAGGTGGTGGGCTTTCAAAGCTAAACTCTGGAGAATCCCAGGAAACCTGGATGGTCCCTCTACAGAGCCACACGTGGTTATTCTTTTACAGTCTTACTCCAGTGAGAATTATGCATCGCACAGCAATGGGACTCAATGTTTGTCCACTCGTCTTTCAGAGGATGCAGTCCAGGGACACCTGCTTTGAAAAATACGAAAGTTTGTAAAATTATCAGACAGATGGTGCTGGTGTTCCTCCCTGGGAGGTAGCGTGTGTTGGCCACTGTGTAGATAGCTTTAATCACGCAGTCTCCAATCAGATGGAGACCTTCTCAAGGGCAGAAACGGCTTACTCTATTTTTAAGACTTCTTGTTTGTTGAATGAAGGCAGGAAGGAGTACATGAATGAATGGAGTGGGGCCTGGAGGTGGCCCTCAGAATAAATTCTGCTTTGCCTTTTCAGGAAGCCGGAGCTGGTGAATGAGAAGTAAAGGTCCAGTGTGTCTCTGTTTTATTCCTTGAAAACAGGAAGTCCTTTGATGGATTTTAAAATGCCAACAAAGATGTTGCTAGAAAAAACAAGGATGCTTTTTATTCAGGCTCAGTGGGTGACCCTCTCCTGATCCATCCCGGGATGGGTTTTTCCCCCGAGTGCGCAGACTTTAAAGCACAGTTTTTCAGGCGCCTGATGCTGTGTATGCTTTTATTCTGCCCTAGCCAAGGGAGTCCCTGGATTCTCTGGTAGGTTTGCAGAAGGAGTCTTTTATGTACAGAGAAGTTTGTCCCCCGTGGGTGATAGCTCGGTCTGCAGGGGCGGGGCTGGAAAGCTCTCAGTTTTGAAGCAGAAACAGCACCCCAGCCCCATTCCTGGACCCTTTTCCGCTTCTCAGAGCCCCACATTCAGTCTGGTTTCAGAGTCAGATCTTCTCTTCCTTCCTCTGAGACGAGAGAGAATTTGCAGAACCAAGGCTCTGAGCAGGTGAAGCCTGTGCCTCTTGCCCGGGTCAGTAGACTCTTCCCCGGTACTTCTTCCCTCTGGAATTCTCTCCTCCTCCTCCTCTCTGCACCGCAATGCTGCGCGTCCCTCAAGGTGCCAGCCATTCCAGCCCGCAGGACAGTCATCCTTTCGGAATTACATGTACTTTTTCCTCAGTGCCACGAGCTTCCTGATGATTTCATTTGAGCTCATTTATTTCTTAAGAAAGTTTGTGAGGGCAGGAACTGTGTCTTCTCTGATCTTTCCAGCAACCCCAGGTAGGCAGCCCCTCCTCTTTGATGTCATGATAAAAATCACTGGATAAATGGGCCTCTGCAGTTAGAGCTCGGAGACTCTGAAACTCTGATGTGGGTGATTGTCTAGGGGTTCAGGGAAGTTGCAACACAAAAATAAAGAAATGAAGCGGAAGGACAAGCAAGGTATCAGCATTTCCCAAAATATCGTCCTGCCAGTAGAATTGTATAAAGAAGACCAAGAGCCGGAGAATAGATGCTTTTGAACTGTGGTGTTGGAGAAGACTCTTGAGAGTCCCTTGGATAGCAAGGAGATTCAACCAGTCAGTCCTAAAGGAAATCAGTCCTGAATATTCATTCAAAGGACTGATGCTGAAGCTGGAACCCCAATACTTCGGCCACCTAATGGGAAGAAATGACTCATTGGAAAAGACCCTGATGCTGGGAAAGATTGAAGGTAGGAGGAGAAGGGGGCAACAGAAAATGAGATGGTTGGATGGCATCACTGACTTGATGGACGTGAGTTTCAGCAAATGCCTCGAGATAGTGATGGACAGGGAAGCCTGGTGTTGCTGCAGTTCATGGGGTAGCAAAAGAGTTGGACACGACTTAACAGCTTAAACAGCAGCAAAGTAGAAACGTACCTTTACGTTGCTTTCAGAAATCTGCTGAAATGATGCACAGACACTTACACATACCATCAGCCACAGAGTGGGCAGTGGGGAGCAGGAAGGGAATCCACCCACCCGGGGAGGGTGCCGTCCAGCAGCGGCGCTTCTGGCCTGTCGCCTCCCTCACCGCCATGACGCTGGGTGTCCCCAGGGTTTCTGGAGCCCCCCAAAGAATAAATGTCTCTTAACCTTTGCTTGTTCAGTCTCTAAGACTATTTTGTGTTGCACACACAAGAAAAGGCAAGGACGAGGAGTCCAGCCTCGCCCTTGCTGGACTTCAGTGTTCTCATCTGTACAGTGGGCTCTGTCTTCCGTCCTTCATAGACTTCTTGTGGCAGAGAAAGGGACAGCCCCAGAGCTGTTCTGGACATTGGATCCCTGCCCCAATAGGCCAGATCCGAGGCAGGTTGAGCCTGCAGCCTCTTGCATCTTGCATTTTCATTGACCAGATCTACATGTTTAAATTCCGTTGTTTTCTTGGTAAGAGAAATAGTAATACGGACGCTGGGACGAGCCAGCCAGAGTGTCCTGTCCCCTGCTCTGCTTTCCTGGCGGCTCATTCCTGAGGGACCCTTTTGCACTTTACAGAACAGGTATTTGTTTGGGCTTTGCCTGTCGTTGTGGACCCAGGACCAGACTTCCGTGTTTTGTTTTCCAGGGAGATGTGCATCCAACAGGACGGGAGGGTTCATCTCACTGTCGTTTACTTTGGAAAAGAAGAAATGGATGAGGTCAAAGGAATACTTGAGAACACTTCCAGGTGAGTCCGAGGTGGGGACTCACCCGAGCCGTGGTCGGGAGTCCGGCACCTGAGCCTGGGAAGAGGCACCTGAGCTCATCCAGGCTGTTTTATGTCCTTACCGCTCCCGGCGGCCCAACCCGGGGGGAGTGACGGGCTGGCCTTGTGTGTGTTAGGGGATTGAGGGGTTGCTTCTGCGCCCTCCTTCCTGGGGACCGCCCGCCTCGCACGCATCCTTGTAATGGGGTAGCGACTCGGACAGGCGGGCGACAACAGCCCAGAGTGGCCTGGGTGGGGGACAGGGCTTCTCTGACCCACCGTGTGAACAGCAGGTGTGGGGACTGCACTCGGTAGGGATGGAGTTGGGGAGCACGGCCATGTGGGGTGCTGCTTCTCAGCCCCGCTCTTCAGGGCTCTGTCTCATACACTTCGCAGAGGGGCTCACCCTCCCACTCTCTCATTCTGCACTTTGAGATCAGAGAGGGGTGGGCAGTGATGACTGGGGGCGGGCCCTAGAGTCACAGAAGCTGTTGGACCAGCACCTTTGGATGGAGGCTTGTGGGTTTCTACCTCATTCATCAGTTACGTGGGGAATAAGTGTATTAAAAAAACAACAGGGAGGGGTTTTTCCCCTACCCAAATAAGCGAACAAACATCTATTTAATGAGTACACATCTGTGGCATTTCCTGCTTGTGAGGAGGCTGGTGGTACTGTCTGCTCACTCGTCCTGGTCTGCAGCCGCAGGTGAATGACCAGGTGGGTGGTTTCTCTGTACGTACGTCTTGGAGGGTGGTCAGAGGTACTGGGGGCGGAAGTCATCTGAGTAGGTTCACTGGTTTGAGTATAAACACGTCCCTCTGTTTTCAATCTCTGGTCAAAGCATAAGATGCTGAGACTAAGCACAGTCTTTGTGTTTATTTTCAGGCTTTGTTACTAAGTTTGTATTATCGAGCACAAGATCAGAATGGTAGTAATTACTCAGACCTCTGAAGCAGTGCACTGGTCAGATTCTGTCCACACTGACTTTTGTAAATGAAGTTTTATTGGCTCGAAGGCCTGCTCACCTCTTTCTGTATCGTTTATGGCAGCCTTCATACTCAACTGCAGAGCTGAGTAGTTATGACAGAGACAGCATAACTCATAAAGCTAAACTTTTTACTGTCTGGTCCTTCATAGAAAAAGTTTGCCAACCTCTGTTCTAAAGCAATAAGGAGTTAAGAGAGTTTAAAACTAGTACCAGTTTAAAGCCGTGGCGCCTGCCGAAGGGAGATCAAAGGGAATAAAATAATTGAATATCCTAAACGTAAATGAATTAGAAATCTCTCGACTCCAACGCGTTGCAGTATCCTTTTCATCTCTACTTGGGAGTGAGGAGCGGGAGTTATTAGAATTCATGTCCTCTGCTGGTGGATAGGTTTTAACATCTCTGCAGGTAGCCACGGGAGGTGTGGATCTTTTTCACGCCTTCCAGATGATTCTGACATGCAGCCAGGATTGAGAACGATTGTCTAGGAAAGTGGAGGTCCCTCCAGGGGCTGCCTGAGCTACCTCCTTTAAGGGTATTTTAAGTAGAGGTCCAGGTGACTCTAAAGCACAGTCAGGCTGGGTCTGGCATCTTCCAAGGACATTAGAAGGCGATCAGACATTTGCTGATAGATACCTCAGGCTGACTTTAGACGAGTCTGAGGGACAAATGGGAGGCCACTGAGGCCGTGTTACAGGAAATGCTCTGTCCAGTGGCTGGAGTGCCTGGGACTCTATCAAGGCAGTTTCTTCCATATCACATTACCTGGCGGGCTGAATTCACACTCAGAGGGTTGTGTGGTCAGCCAAGAATGAATAGAATGTGAACAAGGACAGTACAGTCATTCCTGGGGTAGAGATGGTTTGGGAAACTCCCAGAGACGAAGCTAGCCCTGAAGGGGACTTCATGCTGGAGCCTGAGCCAGTCTTTGAAGCAGGGCTGCAGAAACTTGCTGCCTCCCCGCTCTGATCACCGGTGATACTGCAGCGTTGATGTCACGGAGGCCGTGGGGCATGTTCTGCCCCCTCCTGGGTGTTGCTTTAGGAATGCCCTGCCCTCTCCTGCCAGCCTGAGCTGGTTCCCCACGGCTGCTGCCTGCAACCCCATGGAGCAGATGGAGTTCCTCGTCACCCGCTGTACCCGCTCGGGTACCCAGTCTGGTCCCCAGGCCGGCTCTTACCTCTCCCGTCGTTTTGATGGCTCGGTGCCCCGCAGCCACACGGGGCGCAGTTCACCCTTCATCCTCACTCACCGTGTTCCCTTAGGTCTGGGTTCCCTCCACCCTCCTTCCTGCTTCCTCTGACGCTCTGTCTGGCGTCTGCACCCAGATCTCCACTCTGGAGCTCCCCCTGCCCTGTGCTGCCCTCTCAGCTCCGACCACCCTCTCCCTCAGCGTCTCTCATGCACGCTTCCTGGCGTGTGTTTCCACTGTCCTGGCTAGGCTGTCTGCTGCTAGCGTGGTACCACGTCGCGCGCTTCTGTGACTCCAGCCCTCAGCATAGGGCCTTACTCAGTTTTAAAATGGTCAGTGTTTGTCCTTTGGGAGAAGGACAGTGCCCAGTGCGTAGTAGATTTGTACACAGTAATCTATGTAAAACACATCGAAGAAGCTTTACTTAACTACCATTTTTATCATTCTCTTAAGATGCTAAAACTTTAATTAAAATGCATCTCATCTTTGAATAATATTAAACTGTTATTAAATATTAGATTAGTAAATGTTAGATGATTATTATTATTAATAATTAAGAAACCATTGTTATTAACATGAATGATACCATTTAATGTTTGCACCAACCTTATAAGATAGAAGCTGTTATTAACCCCCCCCCTTTTTTTTTTCTGCACGGCATGTGGGATCTTAGTTCCCCTACCAGGGATCAAACCCGTGCCTGCTGCAGTGGAAGCATGCACTCAATCACTGGAACTCCCTAACCCCGTTTCTTAGGTGAAGAAATGGAGGTTTAGAGAGGTTGGTGCTCAGCCTGCTTCTCCTGATCTGGGGGACGGTCAGACCTGAACCTCATCTCTAACTTCCAGATTACCAGTCCTAACATCCCAGCAGATTCTCACTCCAAAAAGCCATAGCTGTTCATTGAAAATAGTAAGATTTGAAACCAGTTTCAATGAAATTTATTTCACTTGGCTATCAGCATTGTGACAAAACTGTTCTAAATCTAGCTAATATATACATATTTTAAGAATGTCTTGAAAACATCTAGCTCAGTGACTGGCATGCAGTGTTTGTATGTCTTGGTCTATGCTTACTCCATCGAGCTTTCTATTTCCGTGGACAGCTGCATAGCAATGTTTTCCAAACTGCAGTTTGTGATTCATTAGAGGGCTGTGAAATTGATTTGATTTGAGTGGATTGTGTGCAGTGTTTAAAAAAAAAACCAAGATAGAATAGGATAGAAGATTATCAAAATGTATCATGAGTAGTAAGGATTAAATATTGTTTCATGAAACTTTAATTTCAGAGAGTGTGTGTGTAGGGGGGTTGCTGTGTCATGATGTAGAATATATCCTTTTGTAAGGATAAGCGTTGTGGTCAAAATATTTAGAAGCCACTGACATAGAGATCCCATTAGTTTGAGAGAGGATCCAGGCATAAGATCTCAATAGCCATTTTCTAGTCTCCCCTTGGGCTTGCCTGGTGGCTCAGGGGTAAAGAATCTACCTGCCAGTGCAGGAGATATAGGTTCAATTCCTGGCTTGAGAAAATCCCCTCGAGAAGGGAATTTCAATCCACTCCAGTATTCTTGCCTGGGAAATCCCATGGACAAAGGATCCTGCGGGATACAGTCTGTGGGGTCACGAAAGAGTCGGGCAGAACTTAGTGACTAAAAACACCAATAAAACAACAATAAATTAGTTCTCAATAGATGATTTTTATTCCACAGAGTTTTTCATACTTGTTGTTGTTCAGTTGCCACGTCATGTCTGACTCTTTGTGACCCCATGGACTGCAGCAGCCCAGGCTTTCCTGTCCTTCAGTATCTCCCAGAGTTTTCTCAAGTTCATGTCCATTGAATTGGTGATGCCATCCAACCATCTCATCCTCTGTTGCCCTCTTCTCCTTCTGCCTTCTATCTTTCCCAGCATCAGGGTCTTCTCAAATGAGTCAGCCGTTTGTATCAGGTGGTCATAGTATTGGAGCTACAGCTTCAGCTTCAGTCCTTCTAAAGAGTATCCAGGGTTGATTTGCTTTAAGATTGACTGCTTTGATCTCCTTGCAGTCCAGGGGACTCTCAAGAGTCTTCTCCAACACCTCAGTTCAAAAGCATCAATTCTTTGGTGCTCTGCTTTCTTTACTGTCCAGTCCTCACATCTGTACATAACTGCTGGAAAGACCATAGCCTTGACTATACGGACCTTTGTTGGCAAAGTGATGTCTTTGCTTTTTAGCACTACGCCTCAGCTAGTCTCAAATTACAGCCTAGCTCAGTGGTTCTCAACTATAAATGTACTTTGAATAACTTGGAGTGCTTTTAAAAATGCAGATTCCTGAGCTCCAGCCCCAGAAATTCTGAGTTGTTAGGTCTGAGATGAAGGCTCAGAATCAAGACTGAGTTCAGCCTGCGATGCTGATGTGAGTGGTCCATGGCCTCTATGGGGAGTTCTAGCCTAGGGGACCCACTCCCACTCCACTATTCTTGCCTGGAAAATCCCATGGACGGAGGAGCCTGGAGGGCCACATTCTGTGGGGTCGCAAAGAGTTGGACATGACTGAGTGACTAACTCACACACACATAGCCTGGGGACATTTTCTTGGAGCTGTGTGTTAGAAAATTTAAAAAAACCGTACTGGTAGATGGATTTGCATGAAGTTTTAATTTACTGAGTGGCATCTTTGTCCAACCATGAGGACAAGAAGGCATCTTTCAGAAGGATAGTCTCTGAGATGGAAGCACTGGAACCGAGACCCTGCCTGCAGCCGTGTACCCAAGAGGGTTTCGTGTGTTCTGTCAAGAACCACTCTTTGTTGCCGTGGTGTTGTCTGCGTTTCATGCCTCTTTGTGTTTGATGTGTATCTTCAGGAGCAATTTATTAGAATATCCGTAAAGAAAACTGGGGAGAAAGTTGTCTGAAATTTGAGCGTAATTGTTACTTTGATATTCTTCATAAACAAGGAGGTTTCATTTTATGTATTTACTTTTTAGTATTTATTTGGCTGCGTCAGATCTTGCCGCACATAGGCTCTTCATTGCGGTGTGCAGGCTTCTGTCTAGTTTGGAGGTGGGGGCTTAGCTGCCCTGCGGCATGTGTGGGATCTTAGTTCTCTGACCAGGGATCAAGTCCCGTTTCCCCTGTGTTGGAAGGCAGATTCTTGATCGCTGGGCCACCAGGGAAGTCCCAGCAAGGACTTCTTTAGATAAGAGTCTCGTCTGCTAAAATGGAAAACGCTACAAAGTGAATGCCTTTCTAGAAGATAAAAGAGTCCTGGACACTGGGAAGTGCCTCACAAATGAAGGCAACCTCTCAGGCCTGTGGGCCTCTCACCCAGCATCTACCAGAGAAGGGACTAAGCGTGACTCTGCTTGGTGACCACTTCTTTGCGCAGATGTGCCTGTATTTTTAGGCATTCCAAGTTGTTGTTTGGGGGATTCGAGCATGGCATATAGATTGTAGTATCGTGATAGTGTTAAAAATTTCTTGAGTGTAAGTACGTCACTATTATGCTATAAAGGAAAGTATCTTGGTCCTTATTTTTGAAAGTGAAGTTGCCATGATGCCTGTAACCTCAAACGGTTCAGAAGAAGGAAGGAAATACAGCCAAATTTTAACACTTGATGAATCTGGGTGAATGGTATATAGGTACTTTAGTATGCTTACAGCCTTTCTAATGGTTTAAATTTTTCCAAGTAAAAATTTAGAGAAGATATGCTCTAAAAAAATTAAATGAAATGCAGTTCATACAATGGACTATAATGCGACAGTTATTTTTTTAAAGGTTTTATCAGTGAAATGGTGGAATAAAGACCTTGCAAAATTCTCCTCTATAAAAGTGATGAGAAAATTAGTAAAAATCGTCAGAATCAACTTTTATAAGACTATGGAAATTAAAGCTGGGAACAGACTAGAAAGTGCTTCTCTAAATCACTGAATCTCGGTGTGAACAGGGAGCTTTGGGAACTTAAACTTGCCCCATTTCCACCCTTCTCCCTGCCTTCAGCCTGTCAATAACCTTGAAGGCCAGCAGCCCATAGGAGCCACAGCTTGGCAGCCACTGGGAGCAAGTATGTGGCTGGAGCTCCTTGAGAGCGTTATTCTCAGAGAATTGTCATTAGCTGACCTGCCTGGGGATTTCCTTGGGAGATCCTCCTCACAAGCTTGTCTTCATTTGACCCGACTCGGAGCTCTCACAGTGGAACCTTTTATCCAGAGATGTTTGTCAGAAAACAGTTATAGGAAGTCTTTAACATTGTGGCTTCCTGAAGTGGTAGAAAAGAGTGGGGGCAAACAGCAGACTAACCAAAAAGCTCAGGAGGTGAGTCTGAGCAGTGCGACCTCCAAAGGGGCTCGGAAAGCTCCAGCACCTTCCTGGGGATCCAGAGGCTGTGCTCATACCTAGGAAAGACCTAAGCAGGCCCTTATTTTGACCTCTGACCGACCTTGAGACTCTTGCAGGAAGTAAAGGCTCGGGTAAGTTGTCCCCTGCTTGGCTGTTGTGTGTTGGCGGCATGCCCCACCACATTCATAAAGTCCCCACCATTCGTAGAGTCCCGTGGCAAAGACTGGGAGACTTGTTGGTTTCAGGCGTTTAAGGAAACCCTTGACTAATCACTAGCTTACCACTAAGGGGTCACACACAAGAGTACAGTTTACGGAACTAGTTCAGGAAAGTCACTAAACAAACAACAACAGCAGATGGCAATGATGCCTGTAGAGGGTGGAGAGTCTCATTTCCAAGGCTGCCATATTACATTATTGAAATGTTTCGCTTTACACAAAAAAATTATGAGGCATGCAGAGAAGTAAGAAAGTATGGCTCATGTGCAGGAACGAAATCTGTCATTAGGAACTGTTCCTATTAATCCTTAATAGCCGAAGACATGAAGTCAACTGTATTAAATATGTTCAAGGAATGAACAGAAACCATGTTTAAAGAAGTAAAGAAAAATACAAGAGCCTTGTCTCACCAAATAAAGAAAGATCAGTTGAAACAAGAACCAAATAGAAAATCTAGAGTTGAAAAGTACAATATTTAAAATAAAAATTTCATTCTGGGGCCTCAAAATCCGGTTTGAACAGGCAGAAGAAAGAATCAGTGAACTTTAGGTCAGTTGATATGATACAGTTTGAGAAACAAAAATACAGAAGAATAAAGTAACTGAATAAACCTCAGAGACCTGTAAGATACCGTCAAGCATGCCAACATAGACACACTGGGAGATATCTGGTCCAGAAAGATAGGAGAGACGTACAGGCAGGAAGAAATATCTGAAGAAATAATGGCCCCAGACTCCCTGTATTTGATGAAAACATTAAACTACAGATCCAAGAGGCTCAAAAACTCCAAACAGGAAAACTCTAAGAAATGCAACAAATAGTCAAAAGACAAAGAGTGAAAGAATCAGTGTTACTGAGTCCAGACTTGTATAGCCCACCACGTTGTAGGCCAATAAATTGAGAGATGTGGTGTTGGGGCAAGAAATAGTGGCTTTATTTTCAAAGCCAGTGGGTGGTGGACTAATGTCCCAAAGAACCATCTTCCTCCAGTTAGAATTCAAGTTCCTCTTTTACTGAAAGGGGAGGGGATGTGGTTGGTTGTTGCAAAACCTCTTGGTGTTGGAATCCTTTGTTCTTGCAGCTGTTCAGGTAGGCCAGGTCACAATGTTCCTGTAAACTTCCAACAAGACAAACCTTATTCCCTGTTCTGCAACTTTTTATCTCTATATGAATGGAAAAATGTTATACCTTTAAAGGTCAAGACCTTGAGAATAGTCTTCTTGTATATTTCAGGCTATAGGCAACATTTTTAACTTGTAGCAAAAGCAGTAGAATACCAAGTTTAAAGTAAGAAACAGATCCAATATGGCGTTAGATTTGTTCTCCTCTATTTACATAAGCAGCAGCAGTGAAGCAGCTCCACAGGTCCAAGGAATCCTTTATAAGATAGAAAGTGGGATGGCATATTCAAAGTGCTGAAAGTAAAGTTCTATCAACCAAGAATTCTATATTCAGCAAAACCATCCATCAGAAATAAAAGAGAAATCAAGACATCCTCAGTTGAACAGGGACTGAGTCTGTCACTGGTAAATAAGAAATAATGAAAGGAGTATTTGTGGCTGATGGGAGAAGACACTAGACGTAAACTCAAATCCATACAAAGAAACAGAGTGCCAGAAAAGTAACTATGTAGGGAAACAGAAGACACAGTAAAAACATATTTTTTGTGTATAGCTTTTTTCCTATCTCATTTAATAGATAACTGCATAAAGCAGTAATTATACATCTGTACTGATAAAGGCACAACTGATTTTTATGTTAATTTGTTTCCCGCAACGTTACTAAATTCATTTATTAGTTCTTAATGGGTTTTTGGTGAAGTCATTAGGGTCTTCCATATATAGTATCGTGTCATCTGCAAATAGTGAGTTTCATTTCTTTCTTTCCAAGATGGATGCATTTTGTTTCATTTTCTTGCTTAATTACTTTGCTAGGACTTCCAATACTATGCTGTATAAAAGTGGCAAGAATGGACCTCTTGTCTTGTTCCTGACCTTTGAGGAAAGGCTTTTAAATTTTTACTGTTGATTATGATGTTAGTGGGCTGTCCTGGTGGCTCAGACGGTAAAGAATCTTCCTGCAATGTGGGAGACCTGAGTTTGATCTCTGGTTCGGGAAGATTCCCTGGAGAAAGGAGTGGCTACCCATTCCGGTATTCTTGGCAGGAGAACTCTATGGACAGAGGAGCTACAGGTCCGTGAGGTCCAAAGAGTTGGATGCGACTGAGTGACTTTGAGAGAGAACGATGATGTTAGCTGTAGACTTAGAGAATATGGCCCTTATTATGTTTAGGTACATTCCTTCTATTCCTAATTTGTTGAGCGTTTCTATCATAAAAGGGTGTTTGAATTTTTTATGCATCTATTGAAATGATAATAAAATTTTTATTTTTCATTCTGTTAATGTGGTGTATCACATTTTATTAATTTGCAGATGTTGAACCATCCTTGCATCTTAGGGATAGATCTCTCTTGATCATGGTGTGTGATCCTTTTAATGAACTCGTGAATTCAGTTTGCTAGTATTTTGTTGAAAATTTTGCATTATGTTCAGGGATATTGGCTTGTAGCTTTCCTTTCTTGCTGTGTTTTTGTTTGACTTTGGTATCAGGGTAACGTTGGCCTCATTAAATGACTTTGGAAATGTTCTTCTCCCTTCGATATTTTGGAAGCGTTTGCGAAGGATTGGCATTAATTCTGTAAATGTTCGGTAGAATTCATCTGTAAAGTCAGCCAGCCCTGGGTTTTTATTGGGGGAGATTTTTGACTACTGATTCAACCTCCTTGGGCATTGTTTGTCTGTTCAGATTTTCTGTTACTTCATGATTCAGTCTTGATAAGATGTATGTTTCTAGGAACTAATCAATTTCTATTATCTAATCTGTTGGTATGTAATTGTTCACAGTTGTCTCATGAAATTTAGTATTTCTGTGGTATCAGCTGTAATGTCCCCTTTTTTGTTTATAATTTTGTTGATTTGAGTCATTTCTGTTATTTTTCAAGATAATAAGCTGAAGGATGTCAATTTTGTTTGTCTTTTCAAAAGAAACTTGCTAAAGCAACTGCATAAGCAGGCCTGTATATAAGCTCAGAAACTAGAGAACTCTAAATTGTTTTAAATGCCTGCTATGGAAAACGAGCTAGGAATATGCTTAGCTTTAAATTATTTACTGTATTCATATCCCTTTAGTAAGTAGAAGTCATAAGCAATGTCAGTATTCAGGGATGTTAGATTTAAATTTTTAAGTTATACATTAAATATATATTTCTGTGTAAATTTTTAAATGTGCTTTTTTTTTTTAATGAAGGGCTTTTGTGGGAAGTGTTACATTAAGATTATTTCCTTGCAGTGGTCAGAAGATATTGATATTAGAGTAGATCACATTAGACAGCAAGATCTTCTATCATTTTTAAGCCAGCAGCTCTGGGAAATGCAAGTCAATTAGAGAAATTAAGTCTCCGTTGAAACAGTAGCTTCCTCGGGTCATTTTAACCTCTGTCAGCATGACTATACCTAACTTGGAGGAGACCCCAGGCATCGGACTTATGTTAAGAGAAAGGAATTGAAGGAGAAGCTCAAGAATTTTGTCAGTCAATAATTACAGTTCAAGAAGAAAAGAGAAGAAATAATTATAAGTAATCCTGGGGCCATCTGGAAGTGCTGACTTTGATTCATAACAAGAAATTACATAGTAAAAAATGTGATGCTGTGAAAAACCCCGTTTCTTACAAGGCAGTTACTCTTGTCGTTTGTGTGTTCAGTTGCTTAGCCGTGTCCAACTCTTCGCAACGCCAAGGACTCTAGCTTACCAGGCTTCCTCTTGTCCATAGAATTTTTCAGGCAAGAATACTGGAGTGGGTTGCCATGCTCTCTCCTCCAGGGGATCTTCCCGACCCAGGGATCAAACTTGCATCTCTCGTGTCTCCTGCACTGGCAGGCAGATTTTTTTCCACTAGTGCTACCTGAGAAACCCTTGTTACTCTGGACATGCCGCTAGATACTACATTTCTTTGTATGGATAAGTGAAATATTTCAAACCAAATTACATCTTATTTTCCTCGGTGCTCTTTTTTTTTCTTTTACTGACATATTTGTAATCTTCTGTAAAGCTTGGGTTTGTGCCTGAGAAAGAGTTGACTGGGGCGTCTTCATGACTGGGGAGGGAGACCCACCCCAGAGGATGGGGTGGTGTCCTGGGGCAGCGCCTCCCACAGGCCCTGGATCTGAGTCCATGGACTCATCTCCTGACTTATCCAGTGTTTACGGAGGTGCTCTGTGTCCCGTGGGCGCTGTTTACTGCAAGCGCTGATAACCCCTGACGATAGAGGTAAGGACAGCCCCTGTCCTGCAGGGTTTAGAGGACAGGCCGGGGTGGGGGTCAAGTGCACAGGGTGTGAGAGAAGGCACTGGGTCCCGGAGGATGGAGGATGGACTGGCCCCGACGCCTGGGGGCCCAGAGAGGACACCTCGTCCCACGGGAGGGCAGGAGGGGATGCCACTCGACAGGGACCACGAGGATCTTCCCTGGAGACCGTGAAGGAAGTGGATCCCCAGGGAGGAGACCACGGAGCTGATGGAGGAGGTCCCCGCATGTCCACGCCATCTGTGCCCGTCTTCTGGCAGAGGGAGTGGTGATGGACAGAGCTCAGCACGGCCCCCGGCCTCTGCACCTCTGCATCTGCGGAGGCGGTTGTGTTGTGCACGTCCCCACACCCACGACCCACTGCAGCAAGGCGGTGTTCCGTGTTGAACGCGCTTAGTACACGGTCCCCGCGCCGCCGGCAGGAGCTGGTGCCCACTCCAGTATTCTTGGGCTTGCCTGGTGGCGCAGCAGTAAAGAATCCGCCTGCAATGTGGGAGACCTGGGTTCAATCCCTGGGTTGGGACGATCCCCTGGAGAAGGGAACAGTTACCCACTCCAGTATTCTGGCCTGGAGAATTCCATGGACTGTAGAGTCCATGGGGTTGCCGAGAGTCGGACACGACTGAGCAACTTTTTCACTTTCACTTCAGACCAGGGTTTGGGGAACCAGGGGACGGAACAGATGAGACTGACCTCTGTGTAGGGCACGTGTGCCCCCACCCCGGCCACCATCCCCCCAGACCTGCAGCTCTTGCTCAGTCATCTTCCTGCCACTCGCTCAGCCCCCAGGCGGCTCGTCCTCCCCGCTGTCAGTTCAGTAAGAAAGTGAAAGTGCTAGTCGCTCAGTTGCGTCCGGCTCTTTGTGACCCTATGGACTGTAGCTACCAGGCTCCTTCGTCCATGGGATTTTCCAGGCAAGAGTACTGGAGTGCGTTGCCACTGCCTCCTCCAGGAGATCTTCCCGACCCAGGGATTGAACCCGGGTCTCCCGCATTGTAGGCAGACGCTTTACCGTCTGAGCCACCAGGGAAGTCCATATATACATAATTTATTTATTTTTGGCTGTGCTGGGTCTTCCGTGCTGTGAGGCCTTGTCTCTAGCTGTGGCGAGTGGGGCTACTCTTTGCTGTGTTGCTCGGGCTTCTCGTGGCGGTGGCTTCTCTTGTGGGGGTGCCTTCTTTTGTGGCGGTGCCTTCTTTCGTTGCAGAGTACAGGCTCGGTAGTTGTGGCGCACGGCCTTAGCTTCTCTGTGGCATGTGGGACTCTCCTGGGTGAGGGATTGAACTCGAGTCTCCTGCGTTGGCAGGCAGATTCTTTACCCCTTCGCCACCAGGGAAGCCTTGGTAGTTCAGTTTCTAACGCTGCCTGTATTGGTTTAACTATTCACCGTGACTCGACTTTGTGTAAATGTGTGACATTCTATACAGTAAGTTGCAAATACACTATTTGTGTAAATATTTGGTATGTCAGCACCGATAAACTGTAGGCTATTTGGGACGAAAATCCTGTGTGTCTTTTAACACAATTCAGGGACCTGCCTTCCTCTACTCTTGGCAGAAGTTACTTGCTGTTGTTCAAATAGGAAGCATTTTTTCTATTTGAAACCTCTAATGACTTTGGGAAGCCTCTGGGAGGAGGCACCTGAGTCATGGGTCAGATACATCTGAACCGGGATTTGATGCTTCAGCAGGGCAGCCCTGCCTGCCCTGGAAATCAGCTGACGGATGTCCCCGTGGGCTGGGTGGGCCCCACAGAGTGTGGACTGTGAAGCTGTCGAGAGCAGAGATCTGCTGCAGCTCTGAGAGGAAGCCGGGCCCCCGGGCGGGGAACGCATTCTGGGAGGCTGGCTCAGACAAACAGGTGGAGAGTCAGGCATCTCTTAAGGGTAGAACCATCCTGGAAAGTGACCAGGTAGGGCAGGGGGAGGTAGGCTGCAGAAACCTCCGGGGGAGTAGGAGGATGGTGAAAGGCCACATGTCAGCTGGACGTCTTCTCTGGGGACAAGGAGGCCACACCATTCCTTTTGGGGGAAGCCTTGGGATGCAACCTCAAGGCACACCTCAGGAAATAGGATCCGGGGCCGCCTACCTGGGGAGAAGAGTCGAGACGGAGTTCCGAAAGAGGAGCGTCCCCCTCACGTAGAGCAGGTGCTGGGCTGACTCACCAGCAGTAGAATCTGAGCTTGTGAAGGGCCTGAGTGCATCCGTGAGGCTTGGCAGTGAGAAGTGGAGTGACTGCCCCGGGTAACGCGGGGCGGGGCTGGAC
This sequence comes from Oryx dammah, assembly GCF_014754425.2. Taxonomy (NCBI): domain Eukaryota; kingdom Metazoa; phylum Chordata; class Mammalia; order Artiodactyla; family Bovidae; genus Oryx; species Oryx dammah. The sequence goes on from NW_024070191.1 coordinate 36,857,501, forward strand.
TGGAGTTGTTCGTCTGTGGACACGTTTAGTCCCCAGCACCCGCTGAGCACCCAGTGGGGCTGGGCGGCTCCAGAGCCCGGCCCAGGGCCCCTGACTCACCCTCCAGTGCTCCACCAGGCACCGGGCCTCCTGCCTTGTCTGGCCTCAGACTCGGACAGGGTTGGGCCCAGGTTTCCAGGATAAAACACAGCCAAGCTCACACCCAGGTCTAAAGGGAGGTGGCAGATCAGGAAGGGGCAGCAGAACTAGCTCTGCTGATTAAGCTGTGCGTGTAGAGCTCATGACTCTGCATTCGTGTTGACCTTCACCCAAGACAGTCACAGACTTCAGACAGTGGGAATGGGTTGTTGCGGGGCCTTCCCTGGTGCCTCAGATGGTAAAGAATCGGCCTGCAGTGTGGGAGACTCAAGTTCGATCCCTGGGTCGGGAAGACCCTCTGGAGAAGGGAATGGCAACCCACTCCAGTATTCTTCCCTGGAGAATCCCATGGACAGAGGAGCCTGGTGGGCTACAGTCCACGGGTCACAAGAGTTGCACATAATTTAGTGACTCAACCACCACCACACGGGTTTTTGAACCTCTTTTGAGGCATTGAGATTAGAGAGAACTTGGGGGGTGGGGTAGGCTGTGTTGAGGGAGGGCTCCGAGCCAGGGGCGAGGAAGCCATCGGGCAGGAGAGGTATGCGCAGCCAGCAGGAGGGGGTGCTGGCTGGACACGAGGCCTGCACAGGCAGACTCGGGTGCTCCGTGGGAACAGAGTGGGTCTCTGGTTCTCTCTGGGAGAGGACAGCCCCTGTCCCACTCGGAACTAGATGAATTCCTGGAACGTTTGTTCAAGACATGCCCCATTTCAGAAGGTTGTGGGCAGGAACAGCCAAGTGAAGAAGCACCCAGACTCCATTACCCAGCCCTGTGCTGGTAACAGACTGGCTGATGCTTACCCAGTGCTTTATGCTCTTGGCCGTGCTTGCCTCACCGGTAACTCTGAGCAGTTAAGGAAGGTGTCGTTATTCCCGTTTTACAGATGAGGCAACCGAGGCTCCAGGAGATTGATGGGCTTGCTTAGATCACAGCCTTGATGCACAGGAGAGCCAGGCCCCAGACGCCCCAACCTTCTGAATCCCGGCGTCGTGTCCTTGGCATCGGCTGCTTCACCTGTGGGTGGGAAAGCGGGTCCAGGTGTGCGTGTCTGGGGATAGACTCAGACCATCCTGCTGGGCTTCTGGACTTCAGTGCTGATGAGGAACTGCTTGGTGGGCCATTGCAGCATATAATTCCTTGGCCAATGGTTTCATTGGCTCCAGGGCCACAGGGTTGTCCCAGGTTCTGTTGCCTGGTCTTCACTGGCTCGTGTTCTCTCCCTCACATTAGCCATATCAGTTGTTTTCAATATGGGAAGGAACAAAAAATAAATTGGTACTTACACTGGCTCAGACGGTAAAGAATCTTCCTGCAACGCAGGAGACCTGTGTTCCATCCCTGGGTTGCAAACTTCCCCTGGAAAAGGGACAAGCTACCCACTCCAGTATTCTTGCCTGGAGAATTCCATGGACAGAGGAGCCTGGTGGGCTACAGTCCACAGGGTCACAAGGAGTTGGACATGACTGAGCATCAAAATACATCAAAACTTCACTAGATATTTTCATGCCCTTAATCCCAGCACCCTCGGGTCACAGAGGACATGTGGCGAGATGCCGTGGGCCTTGGCTGTGCATTTTCCAGGGAGTTCTGTCCTGCGAGCCTGGGCCCCTGAGTGACGTGTCTGGTCTCCCCTTTCAGAGCTGCCAACTTCAGGAACTTCACCTTCATCCAGCTGAGCGGGGAGTTCTCTCGGGGAAAGGGGCTGGACGTGGGCGCCCGCTCCTGGAAGGGCAGCAACGTGCTGCTCTTCTTCTGCGACGTGGACATCTACTTCACCTCCGAATTCCTCAACACCTGCAGGCTGAACACGCAGCCAGGTGGGCTCCCCTCCCGGGCACCCTTCTCGGCACAGCTCACTCTGACCACCAGCTCCCACATCAGCCTTCAGCCCCCCGGTTACGGAGACGGGAGCTGTTTCATCGATTCTCCCTTTGGTATCGCGCTGGGGGCCTGTCGGCCACTGTAGCTCTGGGCTCTCAGTCCCAAAGGCATGTTCATAACCCCTTTTCTGTTCTCTCCTGGGAGGTCAGCTTCAGGGGACAACCAGGAGCAAGTGAGGTGGGGAGGACGTGGGCTGAAACCACAGGGAGGGCGTGCCCCCAGGGCAGGAGGGGCCCCGAGCAGAAAGAACCCATGACCCAAAAACTGTTCTGAAAGCCTGGAACTTAGCGGCAAGGCAGACATTCAACTGCTAGCCACTGGAATGGCTGTGTCGGTTGTTAAAAAACCTGAAATGCTTTTGTGTCAGTGGATAAAGAGCAGCCACCCTGGGTTCCCTGAGTCTGAGGGAGCTGACTGAGGTCTGCCTGGCCTGCTGCCTGAGGTCACCCTGGCCGATTGCCCCGAGAGCCAGTAGTTAAAGGGTTAAGATCTGGCAGGGCAGGGGGCATTAAGACCCTCGTTCACACCCATTCCCACTGGTGGTGTCCCATGCTGGAGCCACTGGCCATCAGCCCTTAGAGCATCACCCCTGTCCTAGGAAGTCAGGCATCCACGTCTGTCCATCTGGTCTACCTGCTGCAGTTCTAAGATCTGTCAGGGTCTAGTGAAGAGAAGCAGGGACGGGCATGCAGACGCCAGAGGTGTGTCCGAGGGTTGACTATGAATGACTAAGCGTAGTAGCTTTATCTGTCTCTTTGAGCGAGGGTCTGCTTTCTGACTTGCAGGGAAGAAGGTGTTCTATCCGGTCCTTTTCAGCCAGTACAACCCTGGCGTGATATATGGCCGTCGCGACGCAGCCCCTGCCTTGGAGCAGCAGCTGGTGAGTGCTCCCCTTGGGGCCTGGGTGGGAGGTGCTGTTTCATGTCTGTCGTCCCCGGGGCACCTGGCCACGAGTGGAGGTGAGTGGAAATCTGGGGGTTGCTTCCTTAAGCAATTTGTAAGTTTGGCAGATTTTCTGGCCTTTGCTCCAGCACCTCATCCATTAAAAAGTACTTGCAGTATTTAAAAGTGGGAAGTAAACAGGAGCAGTACCTTACAGAAACGTAGTTCCATACCTTTATAGCTTTCTTCTGGCATTTTGGAAACCAGTATCATTGTATTATGGACGAAGCACATTTTCCCTTTATTATTGCAGAGCACTACGAGGTAAGAAAGCTGAGATTCAGGCTCCGATTGGACAGGTAGAAGATGGAAGTTAGGAAGAGGTGGCTGACCCCCCCGGGGACACAGCGAGTTAGGGATGCGAGGCCAGGTCACTGCTCCCGCTTACCGTTCCATTAACCTTGGAAGTGTCACCGGCCAGGTGGCTTTCACAGGAGTGTGGGAGGGACTCTGTGCTGAGATCCTGGTGCACAGGTGATGGGTAGACACAGCACCCAGGCGTTCCTTAAGCTGAGATGTCTCTGTTGGTCCTTTCAGCAGAGAAACCGCGTAGGTTTCAGGAAGATGGGTGAGGGTAGCAGAGGGTCCTGTGCCTCCAGAAGTCGTGCCCCCCAGGGTTGTTGTCACCTGGCTGCATCGTCGGCAGGGACCAGGGTGCTTGTCTAAAGCCAATGCTGGCTCAGGCTGTGGGCAGGGGCCACTGCCTTGGAGGCCCCATCTCTTGTGGAGAGGTAAAGCTGCGCTCTGTCGCCTCTCACGGTGGAGAGTAGGAGCCGCCCTGTGACCCTGGGGAGTGCTGGAGTCCCCAGTGCTTTTCTGCAGCGGGAAAGGAAGCTGATTTCATTGAACACGTGTTCTAAGAAATTGTTTTGGAGGGCGGATTCTGTGCTGAAGCTTCCAGATGTAGGAAAACCTGCTGTCTCCCATCCCTCTCCCGCCTCATCCTGGGTCCCCTTCCTGTTCTTCTCTGGCGGCTGATACATAATGACCTTTTCCAGAAAGTTCCAGCTTGGGCTACTCCAGGCTGGACAAGGGTGATTCTGTACCCCGTTCCAATTGGAGCCTGACCATCATCCTCTCTTCCCCCAGGGAAGTTTGAGTATCGCAGCTTCTTTGTCCGACTCTGCATGCTGTGTGTATATGCAAGGTGCTTCGCACATCAACACTGGAAGAGTTTTTCACTCCCCAAGAACCAATGTTTACCTACTTAGGGGTGATAACCGCCCCTGTTGAGACAGAGAAATTTCACATTTCCTTTCCATAGAGTTCTTAGCTTCTCATAGGGCTCCAGTGGGAATCGAATTCCAGGTTTATTTTCTTTCAACCATTCAGAATAAAAGTTCCTCTGAGTTTAAACAAAGTATTGCTTTGCATTTGACGTTGAATGGGCTTCATGGTTCAGCTTCAAATCAAGGCCTTACTTGCTTGCAGGGAATTCATTTCATTGAACAGGTTAAAAGTTTCATCCTTTTGTTGCCGGTTCTGTAGGGAAGCCGGAGGATCTGGTCAAACCAGTTTCTCGGATCCTCAGAATGAGTGGTTAAGTCAGAAGCAGAACTCAGATTGCTGTGTCCACAGCTCCGAGGCCTCTGAGCTCTCCTGCAACCTTGACCACTCACCTCCAAGTCCACCTGAGACCTTCACTCTTTCTCCTAGACTCAGCCTGGGTCACACAGCCAGCTAGAGCTCAGGTCAATACAGGGATTCACTTACCTAGTGTGGTGGAAACAGTTTTGCTGGAGATCTAGGTGAGAACAGAAATAGAAGGGAAATGTCAGAGGAGAACATCCAACCCCAGAAGTTAATTCGGTGGAGAGTGGACATGTGGGTGCAGAGAGGGGCTAAAATAAAAGGTCGTGATTGGAGGTGGGTGAATTAGGAAAGACTTCCTGCCAGGGGTTCATTTTGGCTCAGTCTTGAAACATCCGACACATACATATTAATAAAGTCTCGAGAGCCTCCGCTGGAACACGTCAGTATCGAGGGGAAGGCAAAGCCCAGATGCAGAACTCGGCTGTGACAGGTGACAGCCACGTCCAGACAAGAGGCAGGCTTTGCCAGCAGCCCTGCTGATGTGACTTGGGTACCAGTTATCACTTCTGGCTGTTGCCTGTGACACTGGATGACATTTGCCTGCAGACAAAGGTGAGAAACCAAATTTAAGGGGACTTCTTTTGTGTTCGGGTTACTTCTTTCTGTACATTTGAGTACAGTTAGTAATCAGCATTAAGTGAAATCATGGGATTTCATACTATTGTTTGACCTATTGAGTTTTAAACCTGAGATAGGCCTTGCTGATGCTTTAGTGTAGAAACAGCCTTCCAAGAAAGGAATAACCCTAATTTAAATAATTGCTAATTTCAGACATCCCCTTTCCTGGTTTGAGCCTTGTCAGTTCCTGCTGAGGCCCCCGGCAAGAAGCTGTCAGAAATCCTCTCTCCTTACACTCCAGTCTCTCTGTCACCTTAGGCCAGAGATGCGATTCCAAAACACAGATTAATTCTATTTAAAAAAAAAAAAAATCTTTGAGGACTTCACTGATGTTCCAGTGGTTAAGATTCTGCGCTTCCAATGCAGGGGACACGGGTTCGATCCCTGGTCAGGGAACTAAAATCCCACAGGCCTCTGGTGTGCTCCAAATGAAGTGTTCAAAGCCCCATCTGTGAAGGGAGAAGGAGTTGCCTGTCTTCCAGACGTGAGTCCTCCCACGGGGCCTAGTTTGGGTGCCCTCTGACGTCTCAGAACAGAGCTGAGGAGAAATTTCCTTGCTGGTCCCGGCCACACCAGCACAGCCCTGACGCCTGATTCCTTTGGGGGTGAACTGCTGTCCACAATCTGACCCTCAGACTGATCCACAGAGGAGTTGTCTGCAGACCCTGCACCCAGGTGTGACCTGTTGCTCTGCCAGGTGGGCAGCCCTGCCCGGGGTCTCCCAAGCTGCCCGCCCTGCCCCCCTGCCCAGGGCCATCTCCTCTCCAGCACTGAGGCCATGATGCCTGGTGTGCAGGCACGGCCTCAGCTCTCTCTGCTTAGACCCTTCTCTCTCCTTTCGTCCAAAGAGGACTTTGCCAGTAGCCTGAATTTCAGTTTAAACTTCTAAGAACTGATAACTGGGCCTGGGCCATCCTTTCGGTCTGTTTCTGTTTGTTCCACTAGCAGACTCTCCCTGAGAACCGAGAGTCCCATTAACACATGCTGTGTCCGTGGCCTTGGGGCAGCTGGCATTCTCTGCCTGCGTGGTCCCATGAGAAGGACTGTCCCGCTCACGTCACAGGGAGAACCTTGCAGCTCAGGGGTGGTGCCGCTTGTTCAGAAGCCTCCATGCTGGGACGCAGGTTGGGTACTCCCTGACTGCAGCAGTGGAGGTGGGGGCGTGTTCTCGGTTCCCCGTGCTTCCAGGGGGCAGAGGGTCTGACTTTGGGTCCCAGCTCCCAGGACTGAGTCCTGATCCAGCACGAAATCCTTCAGAAGAGACTTCATTTTTTAATGCAGGTAAAAGGAGACTGGTGGAAAAGTGTGAGTTACTGCAAGTCTTGGAGCAGGTGGCAGTTGAGTCCATTCTTAAACCCATTCTTTGAAAGCCCTTGCTTGCGAAATACCTTCCTTCTCAAGAAATGGTCTCCGTCACGGCCACGCTGGTGCTGATCGGCGCTCAGCCCCGACTGGCTGAGTGAACGAGTCATTCCGTCTCCCAGTTCGAGGCCCGTGCACACGCGGTGCAGCCTCGGGGCCCAGACCCCCAGGGGCCTATGGCAGGGTACGGGGCAGCCTGGCTCCGAGACCCGCAGACCAGGGTGTCTGCTGCTCACTGCGTGATTCCTGGCCCAGGGCAGGCCCTTCTAGGAAGGTGTTCACGGAGCATCCCAGGATGTCAGCGGAGCATCGCGCCAGGCCAGAGGCAGGCCTGCAGACCCCGGGCCTGTGGGGTTTCTGGTGACATGAGGCCGGCCAGACGCAGCAGCCTTGGTTCTGGGGAGCCTGTCTCTGACGTAGTGGAAATAGTTTGGTCTACCTTCTGACCCAGCGTGCTTCCTGCGCGACTGCAGGGAGCCGCCTTCCTGCATCTGTGGGGAGAGGCCGACCTGTGCTTGGCGTTCGGTCCTGATTGGAAGTCATCACTCCCGTCGCGTGACCACCATCCCGCGGGGTGTGGCCGGCACGGCAGTGCCTGCTGGGGTCCGAGCGTGGAGACAGGGAGCCGCCTTCCTGCATCTGTGGGGAGAGGCCGACCTGTGCTTGGCGTTCGGTCCTGATTGGAAGTCATCACTCCCGTCGCGTGACCACCATCCCATGGGGTGTGGCCAGCACGGCAGTGCCTGCTGGGGTCCGGGCGTGGAGACGGGGCTGGCGGAGGGGCAGGTGGCCTTGCGATGAGCAGGGCGCTGGAAACGGGTGCAATCCCGGCCGGGCGATGCTGCCCTTCCGACATCACCGTCGTCTGCGGTCTCCTCCTCTGACGTGGTGGACATCGCCCGTGTGTGTTGCTGTGCCCTGTCCAGGAGCCGGGGGCAGAGGTTCTAAGAAGTTGAGCCATCTGCTCGGAGCCTAGGAAGGCGGAAGCCTTTCTATCTGTGGGTCCAATCTCAACAGTTCTAGGGATCTCCTCGGTGGACGCCTAGCCTTGGGCCAAGCTCCTTGCGGCTAAGCGTTTCCTACCCGAGCTGCGTCTGGCTCCGGCGGCCGGGCGCTCTCCTTCTCCGGCAGAGGAGTGACTGAGGGCCGGCGCCTGTGCAAGGTGGTCCGGGGGCTGCAGGTCTAGCTGTGAAGCAGCCTGTGTTCACCAGTGGTGGTGGGTGGGTGCGCACGGCAGATAGTAACAGCCCGTCAGCAGGAGCGCTTCCGGGAGCCGTGGTGTTTCAGGGAAAACGTAAACCGGCGGGCGGGACGCGAGGTGGGAGCTGACACTGGCGGGGGGTCAGGGTGACCGCTCTCAGCGGAGTCCCCGTGGTGGGCGACCCTGGCCGGGTGGTGTACAGCAGGTGTCCAGCCTTTGGAGGCCTGTGAGCCTGGCACGTTCACAGGGACCCGAGACGGGTGGTGCAGGCAGGAGCAGATCACCCGGGGCCTCTGTGGGCCCCGGAGGCTCCCCACAGGTTTTACTCTGATCGCCGCGGGGCGGAGGGAGCTAACCCACTGCAGGGCGTGGCTGGGGCCGGGCTGTGGTCTGACGCACACTCGAGGCCCCTCGGGCTCCAGCTGAAGGGCGTGGCCTCGGCCAGCGTGCCCGTCTGGCCCCCGACGGTACCTGCTGAGGGCACCACCAGGTCCGTCCCCACGAAGGGCTGAATGTCCACTCGCTCTTCCCAGACCGGCTTTCCGTGGCCTGCGGGCTTCAGAGCCTGCGTTGAGAAGTGTTTGTGTAGCTCACTCCCCGCCCTCAGCTCACCTCCCTCTGTCGCACTGTCCCCAGGCGAGGGCCACAGCTTGCCGGGCTCTGCGTCCACTCAGCGGGTCCCGGCCGGCCCCCTCCGTAATCCCTCTTTCTTCCCCAGCGCTGGCCCTTGTTTTTCCCGTTTGGGGCTTTCTCTCAAATTCCAGGGAGACCTCCGGCACACGTTTGAAGTTGGGGTGCTGGCGTGGCTCTCCACTGCATTTTTACCCAGGCCTAGTCCCCACCGCCAGAAAGGACAGGAGCCATCAGCTGCGGGAGAAACAGCATCCCTGCCACCACTGGGATGGAGCAGAAGCCATTTCTAAAAAGGGACGCAGTGGAGAGTTTCCTAGGCATTCCTGCCCTGTGAAGCCTCTTCAGCTGATACTAATAAATTATTATTGTTGCTGGGGGCTTATCCTGCAGCAGGCCTTTGTTCTGGAGTCGAGCTGGGAGGACACAGGCCCCCTCCTGGCCCTTCTTCTCCTTGGTCTGGTTCATGCCAGGCAAGTGCCAGTGACCTCTGTGTGTAGATTGCAGTGGAATAAGGTGGTTTCTTCGGCTGCAGAGTAAAGGGAATGTTAGGTCCATCACCGCTTCTGCAAGCCATTTGTTGAGTGTAGTCTAGCCTGAGTGGATAGAGTGAAGCTTCCCAGGTGGTTCAACAGTACAGAATCTGCCTGCAATGCAGGAGTCCCAGGACAAGTGTGTTTGACCCTGGGCTTGGAGGATCCCCTGGAGGAGGGCATCGAAACCCACTCCAGTATTCTTCTGGAGAATCCTGTGGACAGAGGAGCCTGGTGGGCTACAGTCCATGGGGTCACAAAGAGTTCGACATGACTGAAGCAAGGACGCTCACACCCATGAATAGAGTGAGCCCTCAGGAATGTGGGCACAGTAGGGAGTGAGTGTTTGGGTGCTGGGCTGGACGAGCCCTCAGGGTGACTTGGCTCAACCTGCTAATTAAAGAAGAGGAAACAGAGGGACCGGGGGGCCTGCCTGAGGCAGACATGCTGGCCGACAGGCTCATGGGTCAGAACGTGCCGTTTCCAGTTAGCAGGGACCCAGGCCTGGCATCCCAGGTGGAGACCGCAGGCGGGAGGAGGCCCTGCTGGGGGGCCTCCTTTCCTCCCAGCACCTATGTGAGCTTCCAGAATGAATCTAGAAAAATAACCAGTACGGTCACAAATCTGTTTCCAGGCTTACTGCAGCCACACATATGTAAATAACAAAAAAAAACCACCTTTGATGTCTTGCTGCTCCAGCAAGTATGTTAGAAATGGACTTTTGAAGTGAGACATGCACAGGGCCTGGCCTGGCTTTTTACAGCAGCATCCTCACCCAGAGGAGACCCCCCCCCGCCACAACTACTCAGACTGGGGGAGCAGATGGTACTAAAGCAGTCTGTGGATGAGTGGACAGAGTGTGTCCCCAGGACCTGGCCTCACTGCGTCCTTGTCCTGGGCCAGCACTGCTGACTTGGGCTTTCTTTTCATCTCCTGAGGGGGTCCTGTTCGTGCCCTGGGCCAGGATGGCTGAGTTCCAGGTCCTTCTCTCTCCTCCTTTCAAACATCCCCAGCCCGGTGTCGGGCTGGACACACAAACGGCTTTTCCATGGTGCTGCCCCAAATCGGCCCTCCCCACTGGTTTCTGAGTGTGTGTGTGTGTGTGTGTGTGTGTGTGTGTGTGTGTGTGTGTGCAAGCCTACATCTAGAAACACCCCAGCTAGAGGTGCCAGGAGTCACTGGGCCTGTTGAGGACGGGGGGGGGGGTTGCTGTGCCCTGTCGTCCACACCCCCACCAGGGGGTGGCTGTGTCAGCGGCCCCCTTCTGTGTCCACTCCATCTGCCTCCGTCCAGTGATGGTGCTCTCTCTGCAGGTCATAAAGAAGGAGACTGGATTCTGGAGAGATTTCGGGTTCGGGATGACGTGCCAGTACCGGTCCGACTTCATCAACATAGGTGAGCCCAGAGCCCGTTCCCCGATGGAGACTGTGCGGGTCCCTAAGAAGGCTGCTTCCCCGGAGGTCGCTGCATAAACGTGGCTCCAAACCAAGTCGCCCAGGGCTTGGCCCTGCGCCCTCTGCACAGAGTGTCCTCCACGGGGAGGGGATCCCCCGGACAGAAGGGCTGGGAGGGTCCCAGTTTCTCTGTGCTGAGCCTGTGAAAATCCTGGACATCACTTCAGGTCCCCAGTGTGCAGTCACTGTCAACAGGCACACAAGCACACAGGCACACATATGTACACCGAAGCCTACACACTGCACGCACACACATCTAGAGCCCAGAGGGGATCGGAGGCCAAGTCTCAGAGAGGCAGAGGGGCCTCACAGCTAGAGAGCCCTGGGGGGCTCCTGTCCCCTGGGAGACAGCACGTCACTCCCTGGGGCAGCACCCACTCTCCAGTCTCTAGAGGGAGTGATGTGGATTGTACACAACCAGAGGATGAGTGAACAGGCCAGAGCTGTGACCTTGGGCCCAGGGCCTCGGGTGGTCCCCAGCGGCCCGTCCTCACATGGAGACCCCTACCTTTACGTCTCCTGGGGGTCACCAGTCTTGCTCTCTCTTCACCGCCTCCCCTCCCGCCCAAGGCCTTGGGCTTCTCCTTGTAAGGTCAGTGAGTCGATCTGAGGAGTTCCAGGAAGTTTGGTAGACAGCAGGGACTATAGGACCTCAAAAAAATCACCTAACTAAATAAAAGCCCAAGGGACTTTCTGGAGGTCTAGTGTTTAAGACGCTAAGCTTCCACTGCAGGGGGCACAGGTTCGATCCCTGGTCAGGGAACTAAGATCCTGCGTGCCGTGTGGCACAGACAGAAAATAGAAAAAAAGAAAAAAAAAACACCTAATGCCTTGACGTTAAGTCCTGTAAGAAACAGTGGAACACACAAGTCAAGGGCCTCTGACGAGTGTGCTCAGATTCCCAGCAGGTCACCACAGGTGTTCTTCGATTTCTCTATAAATGGCCTAAATTATTATGTGTAAATCTAATTTTCAAAAATGACTTATTTTAAAACTTTTCTGAAGGAAATTTCCACTTTGAGAAACTCTTTTTTCCTTGCTCTGTATGGCAAGGAAAAGTGATTCTGCCATGATGTACGTTTATCGAATTTGGACTTAAGAGAGGCCCAGTGGGCGCTGGTGTGACAACCAAGACTTGAATTCGGGCTCCGACCCAGAATCCTGCGTGTTTCCTCAACTGCCCAGCAGCCCTGCTCACAGGCAGGGGTGTGTCGAGCCACCCCCTCCCCAGTTCTGGCTCCATCAGAGCAGCGTGGCCTGGGGGCTTCAGGGGATCCGGGTAAATGACAAAGCCACTGAGCGTTGATTGACTGTTTCTTATCGGAGGCCAAGAACTCTCGGGAAGCAAGGAACAGTGGCAAGCAAGTGGCCACTGCTTCCTGGTTCTGTCTGGGATGTGGTGGCTTTAAGTTAATAGGGTGATGTCACCATTCACAAAGGTGTGAAGGGGCCACTGTGATGTGAAGTAAGATGTCCGAAGTAAAACTTCAGAACTGTGAGGCCAGTCCTTTTGAAGTGACTTCTCTCACCGGCTTGTGGGGGCCACTCACAGCTTTGGGGACTCCAGTCCGCAGGAGGGAGGGCGCTTTTGTAGGACATGAAGTTTTCACACCTCCAGGCCCTCCCTGGTCTCTCCTCTGCAGGGGCAGGAGGGGGCCATGTTCGAACAGAGTCCCACGAATTTCCGTTCAGAGCTTTGGGTTGGGACGTGGGGGGCGCTGCGGGCATCGCTGACCCCCGCGTTGCTATGACGACAGCCCAGCTGCGGCTGCCCAGGCTTCCGGGATTCGGGAGAGGAGGGGTGCGGTCTCGCCGTCTCCAGGAGCTCGTGCTGGTCCAGGGGGGTTCCTGTGCTCTCTGACTCCGGCAGACGCGCACCACCCGGACTCCGGGGGTCGGGGCGGGGAGACCTCCCCAAGCTGCTTCTGCTCAGGGCGCTGGTGCGGGGCGGGACCGAGCCGGGCCCCCCGGCGCGCGTTCAGCCGTGTCTTCTGCCCCGCAGGTGGCTTCGACCTGGACATCAGAGGCTGGGGCGGCGAGGACGTGCACCTTTACCGCAAGTACCTGCACAGCAATCTGGTGGTGGTGCGCGCGCCCGCGCGGGGCCTCTTCCACCTGTGGCACGAGAAACGCTGCGAGGACGAGCTGGCGCCCGAGCAGTACCGGATGTGCATGCAGTCCAAGGCCATGAACGAGGCGTCCCACGGGCAGCTGGGGATGCTGGTGTTCAGGCACGAGATCGAGGCCCACCTCCGCAGACAGAGACACAAGACGGGCAGCAAGAAGTCATGAACGTCCCCTGCAGGGAACCAGTGGTGCGGAGACGCTTTATTATTATATTTTTTTTCCTTTTTGCAGTTGCAGCAAGGAAAAATATTGCCCCAAAAGGGCAAGGAAAGCATTCGACTGGTTAGTAAAACGGACAAGGGGGGTTTCTCTCTGCCTGTGTAGCTGATGCAACAGGCATCAAATGCCCCCCACACTTGGCCTGCAGAAGCAGCCCAAAAGCACCAAACCGTGGCAACCAACAGAGACCGCCTCTTTGTGAGACTGATGGCGTGGAGGTTGTGATTGTGTTTACAGCAAAGTGAGTGCTGTTGTTCTGCGCTTATTGAAATATTCATGAAGGAAAGGAAGCTTTGTAAAAAGTTCATTAGGATGGAAGGCCAGCATCATGCCTCCCGGTCTGAGGGGTGATCAGCCCTTCTCTGGGGTCTGGGAGACGGTGTGAAATTCAGAGATACACTCATGGTGATCTTCGTGGATATAGTAAGCAAAACCAAATGGACTAAAAGTGAGAAAACAAAGAAACTCGTAGCTATTGTATCATCTCCCCCAACGTTAACCAGAAGTAATCTGCTCATCTTTTTGGTTGTAGTTTTAACCATCTCTGTTAACTTTATTTTAAAATGCACTTTTTTTTTTTTTTGGCTTGAGTTATATTCTGCTTATTTAATTACCCATTTGCAAGCCTTATGAAGAGAGCACAAGTTAGCTACATTTTGGTATTTTCTAAGAAGATACTTTTCGCTGCCTTGCTTCAGTTCAGAGCATCAGATTGTGACCCACAGCCAAGGATGTGGCAGACGCTGACCCTGTGGGGACTGGCCGGCAGACGGTCATCAAGGGGAAGGCGTGGCTTGGGGCTGCTGACCACACAGGCACATGGATAATTTATCTGAAGAGTATTTCAGAAGTGGAGCAACTGAACACTGGAGGGAATGGAAAATGTTACTTTTTACCTTAACAGAGAAGGAAACTCATTCAGACTGGTGATAAAAGTCAGGAAACACATTTTCTCCTCAGGGGAACTGGGACCACTTTCTTACCTGTTGAAATAAACCAAAGCAGGCTGTATGAACCAAACGCTCTCTTTTCTAAGCAGGGTGCTCTTCCTGGCTTCTGGCTTCCACGAGAAGAAACACAAGAAAACGTCTTTAGTGAAAGGTCACTCCACCCACCAGCGTCCAGTGGGACGGACGATTGTGAGGTGGGCTCCTCCAACCCAGCCAAGTGGAAGTGACTTAATTGTTTTTTAAATTACGCTGTTCTACTCAGTCACCAAGATGCTTCTGAAAATCTCATTTTATTACATTTTACAACTATTAAAAAAAATAAACGCAGTTAACATTTAGTGGTTTCTATGTTTATGTGAAAATTATTTACTTATTAGCCAGCACCAGATACAGGAGCTAATTATCTCTCAGGTGCTTTGCCTTCTGTTTGTCCACAATCAACTCATTGTTTAAAAGTTCCAAGAACAGTCAAGCTGTTGGTGGGTTAAAAAAAAAAAAAATGCATTGTACTGATTTGTACTGGTAGTTCATAAAACCCAGGACATGAATGGAAGGCGGCATTGGACAGCTAATAAAATGTGATTTGTGGGTACGATTTCTTCTTGAAGTCAGAACACCAGGTCTTTAGTTTCTAGAGATGGGTTTCCTGAGTGTCGACCAGCTCCCCTTGGCTCTGCGGCATTTCAGGGGAGATCATTCCCTGACCCGGGATGCCCTGTGTACCCAGCGTCTCTGACCCCTCCTCCCACGATGACTGGAGCACCTCTCACCCCGGGGACCCCTAAACATTCTCATGTCACCTCCAGGTGACCCCTTGGGGGCACTGATCTAGCAGGAGGGGAGAACCTTGGTGGACAACCTGGCAGTTAATACAATCTGCTTGTTCTTTTTAATGTTTTCCTCTGTTTAGTCTTGGCTCTGCTGGGTCTTGGCCGCTGCTCGGGCTTCTCTAGCTGTGGTCTGCGTGGTCTCCTCTCTAGCTGCAGCGCACGGCTTCGCCTCCTGCTGGCGTCTCGTCGCAGAGCACGGGCTCTCGGGTGCTTGGGCTCCAGTAGTGGGCTCTGGAGCGCAGGCGCAGTCGTTGTGGCGCTTCGGCTTAGTTGCCCCGTGGCACGTGGGATCTGCCCAGATCAGGAGATGTGTCTCCTGCATTGGCAGGCAGATTCTTTACCGCTGAGCCACCGGGAAGCCCTGTCGTCATTTTTGATTAGAAGTTGAGGAGTGGTTTCCGAGGGCCCTCTTATTTCCACACACACAGTGCTCCTGGAGGAGACTCAGGCCCGGGTCTGTCTCCCCAGTGGGTCTCGGGCTTGGTGGGGCCGACCCTGCCCCCGCCAGCCTGTCTTCCTCCAGGTCCAGAGGCTGCTCTTCAGGCTGGCAGCGGGAGCGTGTGTGTCTGCCTGTGACCTGAGTATCCCCCAGCGGGGCCTCCAGGCCAAAGTCCATGGGTGACCAGCCATTTGGGCAGATGTGAATGGCACCACACAGGTGCCTGAGGCAGACGTTGAGAATTGGATTTTGAAAGACACTGAGGGTGGATGAAGCGTGTTAGTTGCTCAGTTGTGTCAAACTCTGCAACCCCATGGACTGTAGCCTGCCAGGCTCCTCTGTCCATGGGATTCTCCATGGGTCTCACATTGCTGGCAGATTCTTTACTGTCTGAGCCACCAGCCAAGCTCTAAGAGAAGAGATGGCAAACTCAAACTGTATATATAAATACATACATATATACATATATATCCCTCTTTTTAAAGCTTCCCTTGTGGCTCAGCTGGTAAAAAATCCACCTACAACGTGGGAGACCTGGGTTCGATGCCTGGGTTGGGAAGATCCCCTGGAGAAGGGAAAGGCTCCCCACTCCAGTATTCTGGCCTGGAGAATTCCATGGACTCTGTAGTCCATGGGGTCACAAAAGAGTCAGACATGACAGAGCGACTCTCATTTTCTTTTTAAAGCTTATTAGGTAAAGGGTTTTCTCAAGAGGCAAGAAGCCTCATTAAGCACGTGCAGGAGGGGTCTGTCTTAGCTGGGGCTGTAGCCACACCACAGGCAGGGTGGCTTCGTCACCCAACATTGATGTCTCAAGGTTCTGGAGGCTGAAAAGTTCACGGTCAAAGCACCAGCAGACCAGGTGTCTGGTGAGGACTTTCCATGTGTCTTCATGTGTTCGAGGGCAGACAGAGGGCTGGCTTCCCTTCCTGTTCTTAAAAGGACACTGATCCCGTTGGGAGGCTCCACCCTCATGACCTAGCACCTCCCAAAGGCTCCACCTCCAAATACCATCTCATCAGGGCTTCAACCTGGGAATCTCGTGGGCACATTCAGTCTGTAGCAGGACCTTCCTCAGCTCCCTGCCCAAGACGCTTATTTATAAAAGCAGGGTTGCTGATGCCCCCACTGGAGCACGATGGTCAGGGACTCATCACTCAGCCTTAGACAGCAGAGGCTGGCAGTGATGACCAGTGGCTTCTAAGGAGGAAGAATGGTGCCAGGGAAGCGCTGAGGCTTGGGCTCGTCTGGGGTCCCTTCCAACGCTGCCTCCTTGCCCCCTCCCCCGTCCTGACTCTGTAAATTTTTCAGGAACTGACCTTGGTCCCCTTGCTGGAGCAGGGTCCCTGGTAAAACACGGGGTCCTGTGCATCAGCCATGTGTGAACCATCCTTGTGAGAACCATCACTAACACACCCCCTCCCTCTTCTCGTAAGCTAAAGACACGTTGGCAGCCAGGGATGGTCCTCTGCTGGTCTCCATGGGAGCTGCTTTTGTGCAAGCTGCTTAGGTAGGATGCGTCATACTTGCTGTTTCAGTTCAGCATGGCAATTAGTATGCAGGCTTTCCCAGCCACGCACCTGGATTCAAATTCAGGCCTTTGACTTCCAGCCCGTATGATCTTAAAGCTGACAGTCTCCACCCCAGTTTCCTCATTCAGGGTCATGGATGAAATCACATTTATATCATAGGACTGTCTGGGGAATTAGGACACGTCATGACATGGCACTCCAGTATTCTTGCTTGGAGAATCCCATGGACAGAGGAGCCTGACGGGCTACAGTCCTTGAGGTTGAAAAGTGTGGGACACGACTGAGCAACTTTCACACTCGCACATGTAGCAGGCTTTCATGTCCGATACCAGCTCCATATTCGCAACTTTGTCTGCTGTTCTTCCCAGCACACCCCGCCCTCTTGGGTGTAAGTAGACAGTGGGTCTCACAGGGGACGTCCTGAAACCATCATGCGTGCAGTGTCCTTTATTTTTGTCATTCTGAAAACCATTTCAGTCTATCCGAAGATGGGTTACTAGGAGTGTAAAATACAACGAATAGTTTCTTCCTAAAATTCTGTGCTCAGTAATTTGGAATTGGTGACCCCCTCGGCAGAGGCATAGATGTTTTTGAAGCATAGCTGGGCACCTGTCTAAAGGACAACTGTCTAAAGCAGCTCGTTTCATTACTTCCGTTTTCCAGGTACAGAAAACCGAGGTTCAGAATTGGCCGAGAGCTGACTCAGAGGCCCTGCCAGAGAGTGGCCTCATGTTTCCTCCCAGGACCAGCTCCTGGCCTCCAGCCCCACCTGAGGATTCCCCTGGCAGTGGATGGAGACTGGTCTCTGGTGGCCCAGGGACACTGAGCAGGTGGCCACTGCCCCCTCCAGCTCTGGGCCATCACTAGATGGGTTGGAGGCCTCGGAAACTGGTCGTCCAGTAGGCCCCCAAGGTGTTAAAGCTGGCCTTGAGTTGGAGGGGAGGGGAGTGGAATTCTTGCTTTTTGGAAAAGATTTGACATTGTTTCTGAGGATGGCCGATCGGAGAGAGTGCCCTTGCGTGCTAAGTTGCTTCAGTCGTGTCCGATTCTCTGTGACCCCATGGACTATAGCCGGCCAGGCTCCTGTGTCCCTGGGATTCTCCAGGCAAGAATACCTGGGTGGGTTGCCATCTCCTCCTTCAGGGGATCTTCCTGATGCAGGAATCGAACCCAGGTCTGTCTCTGCATTGGCAGGCGGATTCTTTACCACTAGCGCCCCCTGGGAAACCCTTGGGCAGTTCTTAAAAGAGTGGGTGTGTTTTACTCCCAACACTCATTAAATAGCTGGCAGGATGCGTCATATGTGTGGTCCTTATTTTGATTAGCTTTATACTTGAATTCAAAGCTGTTTCTCCTGGCAGGACTTGGTGCCTCGCTATTGCTGCCAAAAGCTCAGGCCTGTGCCAGTTGGTTGGGGGATTTGGGCACTGGTTTTTTCAACACAGAAAATTTTCTCTCAGTCAGCTGAGGTGCCTTCAAACATCTCGGCATTACTGATCCTCTGCACACGCCCTCTGGAGTAGCCAGCCCTGTGCCCCAGCTGCGGCTGCCTTGCCACTCTTCCGAGGGGAGGGGCTGGGGAGATGACATGATGCTGTGATGCCTCGGGCTGTCTCAGCCTCTGTCGTCACCCAGAGGTTCAGAGAGGGCCGGGCCACCTTCATGACCTCTGCCTAAGACGCGCCGGGTGCCTTTTTAGCTGGAGGTTGGCTGTGCCGTGTCCTGCCTCAGGCAGAACCTGAGTTGGGGCGGGGACGCTGGATGAACTGGGCTCACTCCTCACCTACCTGAGGGTCAGACACGTTGGCTTGAAGCCAGCCGAGTACAGCACGGCCAGCACCTCCCTGCCTCCGTCATGAATCCCACAGCCTCTAACTTCGCGACTGACCCCCTGCCTAAACCACCTCCAGCTCCAGGGTTTATGGATCTTCGACAGCTGACCTCACCTCTCCAGCTGGGATGGCTAATGTCATTTGAAAAGAATGAGAAAAATAAATGGAAATTAAAGGCAAACCCCACTAAACCTGTTTCTTGATAAATTTATGAGGGTAGAAATCATATCAAGGATCTTTTCTGATGACAAAAGTATGAAGCTAGAAATTAATTAAATGAAGAGAACTGAAAAATCACAAACGTGGCGATTAAGCAGCATACTACTGAACAACTGCTGGGCCAAAGAAGAAATCAAGAGAGATTTAAGAAATACTTTGAGACAAAAGCAGAGGTGTAATATACTAAAATTTACGGGATGCAGTAAAGGCGGTTCAAAGAAATAAATAGCAATAAATGCCCACCTCAAGAAACAAGAAAAGCCTCAAAATAGCAACCACACTTTACACCTCAAGGAACTAGAAAAAGAAGGATGAAGTTTAAGGTTAGTAGAAGGAAAGAAATAACAAAGATCAGAATGGAAATAAATGAAATAGAGACCAAAAGAAAAAAAAAGGCAATAGAAAAGGTCAATCACATTAAGAGCTGGCTTATGGAAAAATCAACAAGATAGACAAACCAGTTGCTAGTCTCTCCAGGAAGAAGAGAGGACTCAGATAAAATCAAGAGGAGAAATTACAACTGATAGGTTAAAATACAGAGGATCACAAGGGACTACTATGAATAATTATGTGCCAACAAACTGGGCAATCTAGAAGAAATAAATAAATTCCTAGAAACCTATAACCTACCAAAACTGATTCATGATGAAGCAGAACATTTGAACAGGATGATTAACAAACAGATGAGTCAGTAATCAAAACCTCTCAACAAAAAAAACCCAAATGGATTGACTGGTGAATTCTACCAAATATCCAAAGAAGAATTAATACCAATCCTTTTTGAACTCTGAAAAAACAGAAGGGGGAGCTCTTCCGAACACATTTTACAAGGTCAGCATTACCCTGATACCAACACGAGACAAAAGTGCCACACAAAAATGTTACAGGTCAATATGGTTTCCCCAGTGATAAAGAGTCTGCCTGCAGAGCAGGAGACATATTCAATCCCTGGGTCGGGAAGATGCCCTGAAGGAGGGCATGGCAACCCACTCCAGTATTCTTGCCTGGAGAATCCCATGGACAGAGGAGTCTGGTGGGCTACAGTCTGTAGAGTCACAAAGAGTCAGACACGACTGAAGCAACTGAACACACACACAGGCCAGTGTGCCTGCTGAACATTAGATGCAAAAATCCTCAACAAAATATTAGTAAATCAAATTCAACATTACATTAAAAAGATGATACACTGTGACCAAATGGAACTTATTCCGGGATGCAAGGATGCTTCAATATCTGCAAATCATTCAAAGTGATACACCATATTAACAAAAAGAAGGATAAAAATCATATAGTCAACTCAATAGCTATAAAAAAAAATCTGACAAAATTCAAGATCCCATTTATGATAAAAACTATTGGCAAAGTGGATATAGAGGGACTATACCGTACTCTTGCCTGGAAAATCCCATGGATGGAGGAGCCTGGAGGGCTGCAGTCCATGGGGTCGCTAAGAGTCGGATACGACTGAGCGACTTCACTTTCACTTTTCACTTTCATGCACTGGAGAAGGAAATGGCAACCCATTCCAGTGTTCTTGCCTGGAGAATCCCAGGGACGGGGGAGCCTGGTGGGCTGCCGTCTATGGGGTCGCACAGAGTCAGACACGACTGAAGCGACTTAGCAGCAGCATACCTCAATATAATAAAGGCCATAGATAATAAACCCACAGCTAATATCATACTCAGTGATGAAAAGCTGAAAGCATTTTCTCTGAGATCAGGAAAAAGACAATGATGCCTACTTTTGCCACTTTTATACAGCATAGTATTGGAAGTCTTGAAACAATAAGGCAAAGAAAAGAAAGAAAAGGAACCCAAATTGGAAAGGAAAAAGCAAAACTGCCATTTTCAGATGATATAGTACTATATATAAACCCTAGATATTCCACCAAAATAACTGTTAGAATAAACGAATTTAGTAAAGTCACAGGGTGCAAAGTCAACATACAGAAGTCAGTTGTGTTTTATACACTAATAACTATCTTAAGAGAAATTAAGAAACTATCAGAGAAATTAAGAAAACAATCCTATTTACAATTGTATCAAAAAGAGTAAAACACCTAGGAATAAATTTAACCAAGGACGTGAAATACCTGTATATTGGAAACTATAAGACATTAATGAAAGACATTGAAGAAGACATAAATAAATGTAAATACAGTCTGTGTCCATGGATTGAAGAATTAATGTTGCTAAAATGTCCATATTACCCAAGGCAATCTACAGAGTCAGTGCAATCCCTATAAAAATCCCACTAGTATTTTTCAAAAGATAGAACCAACAATCCAAACAAAAAAAACACCAAATAGCCAAAGCAATCTTGAAACCGAGGAACAAAGCTGGAGGCATACACTCCCTGATTTCAAACTATATTACAGCTGAATCCGCTTGTCAAGAGCCAGCTTTGGGGTAAAGGCTGGGTGATTGCTCACTTGGGGGATGTCAAAAGTGAGGCAGCAGAGAATTCTCTTTCAAACCCAAACTAATCAAGCCATTTCTCTGCAAGTCAACTGGCTGGTACATTCTGTGATTCCTCATCAGATCCTCCTCAAGATTCTCTTTCCCCCTCAATTCATCCCAGAAACTAGCAAATGGGCCGTTAGGGTACACAGCCCGCTAATTGAGCTGAGCTGATAAAGGGGGAGGTGGATTCTGGATGCAGGACCCACCGGATGACTGCCAGTTGTGGAGGACTTCACACATTATACACGGTCCATGCACTTTACACATTTCTTTCCTAAGCCTCAGAACCCCCATTGTGACTTTAGAAACTCCTGTTTCAGGCATGAAGCTGAAGATTCCACACTGCTGGTTAAAGTAGTAGCCAGGATCCAAACCCAGACCTGCTGGGCTTTCTGCTGTATCAGGCTGCCTCATTACCAAGTAATGTGTTTTCACTACCCACAAACAAGAGGGCAGCTTTACCATTGAGGCTTCCTGGTGGCTTTCAGTCTGGGGCAGCGGCAGGGCATCTAAAGCTCCCTGAACGGGAGTGAAGAGGCAGAGCAGTGGAGTGGAAACGGAAGTACTAACATCCATGCTAAAGGCTGCCCACAAGCAGAATTCACACTGCAGAGCAGGTAGTCTGTGAGTGGAAAGGAAAGAGTGGGCAGTTCTCCTAAAATGCAAGGAAGGGGCTAGAGAGGGGCAAACAGTGAGGAGGAGATTATAACCGTGGAAGCAAGGGATGGACATCTAAAGTGGGATGCCCAGCTCCTCCTCAGGGTGGGGACACGCAACTCAAACGTAAGTGTTTAAAGATACAATTGTGGAAAACTTAGGTTCCTGGCATGCTGCGGTCCACGGGGTCGCAAAGAATCGGACACGACTGAGTGACTGAACTGGACTGAACTAGGTTCTGAAACAAAAGCCTTGTGCAGTGCAGTCTGGAAGGAAAACAGCTACCACGTTCTTGACAAAATGAAAGCAGAGAGGCCCCTTGGAGACGCCTCTGAGCGCCCACTGTACATCACTGCGTGTCCTCTGTGTACCAGGTGCAGGACCCAGGTGCGTGTGTGTGAGGCCGTAACCTGTGTTAGGATGCGTGTGCATGAAGGAAGCTGTCTGCAGAGGCCGCAATTGCCAAAAAAATAGACAAAAATAATTTTTAATCTAAAAACAGACCTGATGCCACAGCAGCCACGACTGTGTACTAACAGGATGCTAAATTCCAACGCATTAGCTCAGAAGGGCAGTTGGGGGTACAAATGCCCCTGAGTGACCTGCTTGGGGCCTTGGTTTCACTTTCTCTCCTTTCTCTGGATTCTTCTGTCCCTGTGTTTTCCTCTTCTTGGTGAGGTTTGCGCCTACTGACACTTACTTCATGTCGCTTGGCCTCCTGGCGACGCTGATGGGCAGAGACTCTCTGGTGCACCCTCCTCGGCCTGCTGGCAGTTTGCTGAGGGTGCCAAGGCTGGCAGGGGAAGGGGCAGGGAGAGCGGCAGTGGAGGGTCTGGGGTGGCAGGAGACCCAGGATCTCCCGGGGGAGGGCTGAGTGACGCGTCAGGGAGCGGTATTTGGCACGGTCCCTCCAAGGTGGGTGGTTGCAGGGCATGGGGAGGCTCCCAGACCAGGAAGCCTTGGCAGGCAGGTGTGGGCACTGGCTGGACCGAGGGAGGGCAAGACGAGGCCGGCGTGGACATCCTGGCCTTCAGCCACAACCAGGCTCAGACACTGGGAGACGGAGTCTAACTGCAGAGCTGGGATGAAAACTCAGGCTTCTCCAACCCCACCGACTTGTAAACAATTGCTGAATTATGTAAAACGTTCCCGCTTAGAATATCAAGTGTTACTCTTGGCCATCATATCATCAAACACTGGACGGTTTCTTGTTCTGAGTATCAGTAACCAACAGGGTAAGATTATGAACTCAAATCTGCCCCCCTGCGGATAGCAGCTTCACTCACTCAATCATCCTCTATTTTCCAAGTCTTCTTACAGCGGGATGAGAAGAGGGTGGGGTACATGTATGTGTGTGTAATGGGATGTCACTCAGTGTAGTGGTGTCTGGATATGACTTCCTTACTTCCTCCAAAATAATTGTCAGCAGAGGGTGATGCCAACATCTTATCTGTCTTCATAATTACTAGTGACTATAGGATATTTTTCTATTCATTTCAGAACTCCAAGATTTCAGAGCTGGGTAAAATAATGATCTGGTTATCCCACCTTGTTTTGTTAGAAGTGAAAAACTGAGATTCAGAGAGGTAGAGGGACCTGTCCAAGGTCACACAGCTAATGGTGGGAAGAGATGGGAACAGGAGTTTCTGACCCCCAGCCTTTGTGTGTCTCTGCAGTTCTGTGATGTCATGACTGCCAAACTACTATTAGACATGAAAGCCGAGAGACACGATCTCTCAGACAACAGAAAACACATGGGACATTTTAAGCAACACTTAACAATAATCTGTTTAAAAACTTTCTCATTAAAGCACACATACACCCATGCATACGCACACACATGCGTGTACCCCACCCCCTTCTCTGACTATACTCTACACAGTCAGGGTGTGTTTTGCACAACCAGCACCCTCAGACAGACCGCTACAGCCCTCGCTTCCTTTAGGAGAACAGCTGCCCTAGGAGTCAGGCCCGGAGTACCAGTCAGGGGCCCCTCTCCCGGGACGACCTCGCAGGCGCTCCTCCAGGAGCCGCTGGAGGCTGGGGTGGGCTCAGTGGGGCAGGAGACGCCTGGCCCAGTGCATCTGCCAGAATTGCCAGGGGAGGTTATCTCCCGCTCTCCCTTCGTTAGGAGGTGGGCAGGCTGAACAGTGACCCACGGGTACACAGTGCATGTCAGCGTCCAGGACGACGTAAACATCTGTATTCGTTTCCTGGGGCTCTCCCGTAATAAATTACCATAAACTCAGTGGCTTATGAAAAAGGACATTTATTGCACAGTAGTCCTGGAGGCTAGCAGTCTGAAGCTGAGGTGTCCCAGGGCCCTGGGGAGGGGGCTCCAGTCGCCCAGCGGGCCCCCGTGTCCCTGGGTTTGCAGCTCCTCACTCGCGACTCTGCCTCGTGTGCCTCCGCTTCCAGAACCCCCTCTCCTTGTCAGAACGCCAGCCGTCGGCCTTGGGCCCACCCTCATCTGGTCTGACCTCAGCCCCAGAGACCCTGTTTTCAAATAAGGTCAGGTTCAGGTGTGGGGGGGGCAGTCTCATCCCAGGACACACAGTGTCCAGGGCGCTCCCCCAAATGCCCTGCTCCATCTGCCAACACCAGTCACGCGCGGGGCTTCCCCTTCCTTCTCTGTGGTCCTGGCTAGAGCCCTGCCTGCTCCCCCAGAGCCGGGGAACCACCTCACACACGGTCCCTCGGCTCCTGCCCTCACCCAGGGTATTTCCGTCCACGTGAAGCCCCTCTTCCAACACCTTCAAGCTCCTCATTCAGTTCACCCCATCTCCAGCTCGTTCTCCCTGTGTGTCCCTCACCCTGGCTGCCACACGCCCAGAAAGTGAGGTGGGTGGGGGCGGTCGGCTCAGCCCTGTGCCACCTGAACCTCACCTGAACAGGAGCCTGAGACCTTCCCGTGAGGCCACGGGAGAGTCTGGTTTTGAGGCGTCCCTTTATTCTGACCAGCTTCCCAGGTGGCGCTAGTGGTAAAGAACACGCTTGCTGACGCCGAAGATGTAAGAGATGCGGGTTGGATCCCTGGGTCGGGATGATCCCCTGGAGGAGGGCGTGGCAACCCACTCCAGTATTCTCGCCTGGAGAATCCCCATGGACAGAGGAGCCTGGCGGGCTACAGTCCATGGGGTCGCAAAGAGTCGGACATGACCGAAGCGATTTCGCTCGCGCTTAATTCCTACAAGGTACCAGTTTCTTGGTTTGTTTCACATGTCGTTAGTGTCGTGACCCTCGTGTTAGGAGCTGTGGAATTGCGGGTTTGTCTCCCTTTATTGCTGGAGCATGTACAGCGTGAAGGAGGTGATTCCCTCTTGGCGTGAAACTCTAGCATGCATGCAGAGATCTTTATGGAACCCCAAGGCTCCTTTCACTTGCTTGGGGTTGGCTCGCTGTGGCTTCTCTCATGTGTCCACAGCCGTGGGGTCTGCTGGCTGCAGGGCTGTCACTCAAACAGCTCCAGGTAGTCGGGCGGCTCTTGCTGCTGACCGCAGGGGTAC
The DNA here is from genome assembly GCF_014754425.2 of Oryx dammah. Taxonomy (NCBI): domain Eukaryota; kingdom Metazoa; phylum Chordata; class Mammalia; order Artiodactyla; family Bovidae; genus Oryx; species Oryx dammah. The sequence goes on from NW_024070191.1 coordinate 36,882,629, forward strand.
AGAAGGAGCTCCTTCCCCAGGGAGGTGATGGGCTCCTCCTGTGAGGGAGACAGTACAGGTCAGGCTGCAGCCGCCCGAGAGCGGCAGGGGCATCAGCCCAGGCTCCCATGTCTTATTTATAGGACACTTTTGTAAGAAGCCCTTCCTGCCTTGCTGGAGCACACAGCTTCTGGTCTCCCCTCGCTTTACACTAAGCTTTCTTGGCTTAGGCAACCCCGAAAGAGAGATTTCTTGTCCACAAGCTGCCCTGTGGTCTCCCTCCTTCCCAGGCTTGTGCTCTCACTTAAGGGTGTTTTCATATGGAAAAGAATGTATTTTTAAAAAGAATGTGTGTGTACATATATAACAGAATTACTCTGCTGTACAGCACTAATTAGCACAACACTGTAAATCAACTACACTTTAAAAAAAAAAAAGTGTTCTCGGATGTGATCAGAGTGCACACATTTTGCTTCATCTCGTGCATTCTCTGCCCCAGTGGGTTCTCCCTGATGAGGAGGGACCAGGTTCAGTGATAAAGAAAGTGCAATTAACAATCCTTGTTATCAGGAAGGTTACCCACGTGGCTCAGGGGTTAAAAGAATTCGCCTGCTAATGCAGGAGGTGGAGGAGATGTGGGTTCGCTCCCTGGGTCGGGAAGATCCCCTGGAGGAGGAAATGTCAACCCACTCCAGTATTCTTGCCCGGAGAATCCCATGGACAGAGGAGCCCGGCAGGCTACAGTCCGTGGTGTCACAGAGAGTCGGACACAACTGAGCGTGAGCACTATTATCGGGAGGAGTTATGGAAGCGGGGGGCTGATCTCCCACTGCTCGCCTTAGTTCTTTTCTGTGGAACTCCCTTTCACTGTCAGAGCAGCTGCAGGACACCCGTCACCGAGCGAGTGACGCATGCGCGGGGTCGCACCTTGTGGTACTCCACCAGCTCGGCCAGGCTGGTGTGCTGCAGCTGGTCCACGCCCAGGAAGCTGTATGAGTCCGAGGAGGCATCTATGAGGAAGTGCTTGCAGCCGTCCTCGGACTGGTAGGACAGGGCGTAGCCCCTGATCTTCTCGTTGACCCGGATCAGAAAGCTGCCCGGCACACAGGTGCTCAGAAGCTCATTCGCTTTGTTGACGGTGAGGATTCCTGCAGGAAAGAAGGGCAGGGGTTTCAGCCACATCATTTCCAAAGTTCTCCTCTGTTAAACACAGCCGTGTGGATAAAGCCAGTAACAACCTGAGCAGCCCTAAGTCCACACTGGGTTTCCTTGGAGCAGTACTGTGGTTCGTCATCTGGTATTTGGTACCTGGGATGGAGTTGCTGCTAAGTCACTTCAGTCGTGTCCGACTCTGTGCGACCCCATAGACGGCAGCCCACCAGGCTCCCCCGTCCCTGGGATTCTCCAGGCAAGAACACTGGAGTGGGTTGCTATTTCCTTCTCCAATGCATGAAAGTGAAAAGGGAAAGTGAAGTCACTCAGTCGTGTCCGACCCTCAGTGACCCTATGGACTGCAGCCTTCTAGACTCCCATCCATGGGATTTTCCAAGTAAGAGTACTGGAGTGGGGTGCCATTGCCTTCTCCGGGGATGGGGTAGGTTCCATAAGCAAATGTGAAGTACAGATGGAGGGCTTCCCAGGGTGGTGCTGGAGGTCAAGAACCCGCCTGACAATGCAGGAAGTGTAAGATACCTGGGTTTGATCCCTGGGTGGGGAAGCTTCCCTGGAGGAGGGCATGGCAACCCACTCCAATATTCTTGCCTGGAGAATCCCCATGGACAGAGGAGCCTGGCGGGCTACAGTCTATAGGGTTGCAAAGAGTTGGGCCCCGCTGAAGCAACTTGGCACGTATGCAGTACGAATGGAACGCTCGCCCCTCAGAACACGTTTCCACGTGCACACCCAGTGACAAGCACGGGTGTCATGTGGCTTCTGAGGGGTAGTACCGTTGGCGGTCATCCTGGGAGGGTGAGCTCTCCCAAGTTGACTGATGGGGACCCCGGGGCCTGGGAATGATCCTACTAGATCTGGAGCGGAAGTTCTCACCGGAGCGATGTCTGGAAACGTCTCAGACACTGGGGCTGGGGGGTGGGGGTGGCTCTAGTCTCTTCCAGCGCATGGAGGCAGGGATGCTGCTAAACCTCCCTCTGCACACAGAGCAGCCTCACTACAGGCAGTGATCCAGTGCCAAAGGCTGACAGTGCCGAAGGCGGGCACGCTGTCCAGGTGTCAGCGAGTTAGTGAGTGTCCTCTGCTGTGACTACTCCTACGTGAGGCTTCATTTAAAGGAATGACGCAACAGAGGCAGGCATATGCACGCACGCGTGTAAGTGTGCTGTACTTAGTCGCTCAGTCGTGTCCGGCTCTTTGTGACCCCATGGACTGTAGCCCGCAGGCTCCTCTGCCCATGGGATTCTCCAGGCAAGAATCCCGGAGTGGGTTGCCATGCCCTCCTCCAGGGGTTCTTCCCAACCCAGCGATCGAACCCAGATCTCCTGCATTGCGGGTGGATTCTTTACTGTCTGAGCCACCAGGGAAGCCCAAGAGTACTGGAGTGGGTAGCCTATCCCTTCTCCAGCGGATCTGCCCAACCCAGAAGCTGAACCGAGGTCTCCCGCATTGCAGGCAGGTCCTTTACCAGCTGAACTACCAGGGAAGTCCCATGTGTGTATGTGCGTACTATCTGTGTCTTCACAGATATTCAAAAGGATGCCACTCTTCACACACACACACACACACACACACACACACATGTTACACTACACACGCATAGTTTGGATGCCTCATGAATTCACAGGAATTCAAGACCAGCCTTCCCCCCCAATGAGTCCACACTGATGGCTCAGGTCTGACCCGTGCTCCCGGTTCCCCTTCTTCTCCTCCTCATCTGTAATTCTTCAGGTGAGCCCATGACATGATAAGACAGAGAGGAAGTGCGCAGACACGTGCTGGCAGGATGGTGAGCTGCTCCGAGCTCTGGGCAGAGAGCAGCGTTTCCCGCGTCAGCAGACAGAACCTCCCGCCTCTTCCATGCTGACACTCGGCATTACGATTAGGGAGAAACCCAAAAGGCCTCCTGGTGAAAAGGCAATGGATTATCACAGCTCCTCAGTCTGACAAGACTAAAGTTAGTAAAGTTAATTGAGAATTAAACCTAAGGATCCAGTGTAAAACGTCAAATGAAACCACTTGTGTTCTTTTCTGTAAGTAGACCTTGGAGAAGGGAGGATTAGCGATCATCCGCTCCCCGGGCCTCGCCTCCCCCGCAGGGCCCGAACCCGCACGTCTGGGTGTGGGGGCTCAGCTCCAGGGCGACGCGGGGCGATAGCAGGGCCTGCAGCCAGATCCTCATGGACAGGAAAAGCGCCTGCGAGGAAAGAAGCAGGCGGCTGCTCCTCTGGCGTCCAAGCTCTGCCAGGACCCCGTCCCGCAGGCCTCTGAGTCCAGTCACCTTCCTGCCCTTTCCCGAAGAGACTGAGGTGCTGAACACAGCAGGCGCTGTGACTGAGGAGCCCCTGGGGTCGCTGCTGGCTGTCCAAGTCAGGCGCCCAACTAATACCCAGGTGAGCATCCCCGCGGCGACTGCTCCTTCCTGCTCGTTTCACCTTCTACACACCTGGTCCCACTGCAGGCATTGGAGGCTGAACCCAGGCCACCGGTGACCAGCCTGCCCAGGGCCTGCAGGGGCTGTGGTGTGAAGACTCTGGGTCTGACGCTCTCTGAAACCAGGGAGATTGCTCAGTGACTTCATCCTGGAAAGATTTCTCTTCCCTCCCTGACAGGCTGACTCTGAAATTCCAAGTGACTTCAACAGACGGTACGGATGTTGTCATTTATAATATCTGGATTTCAGCATGATGGAGTCCGATTCCTAGAACAAAAGCCATTCTGGAAGATTATAACCAGAATGAGACAAATTCCTCAAGTCAGGTCATAGAGTAGCTGCAAATCAGACCGTCCACGAGCCCCCCCGGCCTGTAGCTGTTCTCAGCGTGCACAAACCCTGGCTCTGCCTCGGCTCCAGAGACACCAGCGCGGGGGCCCTCGCCCCTCGGTGGCGCCCACGGCAGGTGCAGAAGGTGAGCACCACGCTTCGCTCATTCGCTTCACCGCAGGGTCGGCGTTCCTGAAGGGCACGAGCTCTCGGGGCATCCGATGACACAGGTCGACGTGTAGTTTCTCCTGATGCCACCGAGGGCAGCAGGGGCCTCCAGGGAGGTCTGGCTGAGGTCATGGCCAAACGGCAACCTTGGTCTGCCTGCAAAGGGGGCTCTTGCACGCAAAACCGAAGTCCAGCATCAGACGCTAATCACCGGGGGACCTCTGCCCGGGGCGTGACGCTAAGAAATTGGTTCTAGTACAGACAGTGGTCTTCCTCCATCCCCTGCTGAGGCTGTGATGCCTCCAGGCTGCCCTCCTCCGGCCTCTCCAAGGGCTCACCCAGCCCCACCTCCACCCGGCCAGCACGGTCCACAGCTCTGGAAGGGACCCCGGCACGCCCTGCGGTCTCTCCCCGCCCCGCCTCCTCGTGAGCAACCGCCGCTCCTAGTTTATCTTCACGCCCTCAGGAACTGCCACCCGGAAGATGCCCGGGAAAGGTCTAGCACATACTTCGGTCAGTCAAGTGAGAAACGTCCCTCTCCAGGACAATCCTAGCACCCACTGCCACCAGGCTGAGAGCTGATAACAGGGACCAGGGTGCCCTCGTGTTTCTCCGAGGTACCCCCAGGCCTGAGTCACACGCACACCTGTGTGACCTGCTTCCGGCACCTGGAAAAGCCGTGTTTAATAACCAAACGAACGAGAACTCAGCAACAACAGCACTGAGAGCTCTTCACGTCTGCCTGGCCCTCCCGCAGGTGGGCCTTCCCTCATCTGATCCTCACTGAGGCCTGGAGATGAGGTGCTCCCCACGGAGCACAGAGAAGGCCCGCATCTCAGGGGCCCCAGGGTGGGCCTGGAACGCGGGCCGGAACCAAAGGCCAGACCAGAGAAGCCAAGCTCGCACCCACCCTCCAGAACACCTGCCCCTGGTGAATCGGGCTCCAGGGGCTCCCACTCACTGTGTTTCTTCCCCAAACAGCTTTAGAATAAGCAGAAGCATGGCCATTTGGGGGTCTTCCCTGGTGGTTCGGATGGTTAAAGAATCTGCCTGCAACACAGGAGACCTGGGTTCAATCCCTGAGTTGGGAAGATCCCTTGGAGAAGGAGATGGCTGCCCCCTGCAGTATTCTTGCCTGGAGAATCCCATGGACAGAGGAGCCTGAAGGCTACAGTCCATGGGGTCGTAAAGAGTCAGACACGACTGAGCGACTAAGCGAGCGAGTGAGAGATGGCGGTTTTACAGATGGGAAAACTGAGAAAGAAAGGTAGGCACCCGAAGCTACAGGACACGTTAGTGGTGGTTTCAGGCTCCTGCTCCAGGGCTTGGCTTAGCCCAACCCACCGGGCTCATGAAACTTTCCTGGAGTTGGCTGAGAATTTAAAATGAGATTGATTTCACAAAGAGGTATTCATTTTCCACTTGGGCAGCCTAAAGATGTGTTTTTCAGTGACTACCAAGTGCGGTCCCTGTATGTGGGGACGATGCACCATGACCCCTGTGACCCCCTCAGCTCAGAGTTCGGCGGTTGTGGATAAAGAAGCACCACCCCACGCCTTCGGGGCTCCCTGATCTCAGGGTCTGCTGGGGCGGTGGAGCCCCAGGTGCCCTCTCAACCTCTCCCTCTCTTGCCATCTGTCCCATGCTCTCTGCCCCAGACGGTGGTGCAGGGAGGTCGTGGCACCGAGTTGACGTTCCTGACAGAACACAGCTCTGCTTCAAGGTGACCTCAGAGCCCCGCACTGCCACCTGCCCAGGGCGGGGTGGACAAGAGAAAAGCCGATGGTGTTTTCATGCAGAGCCCTGCAGACTGAGAGCGTACACGTCACCCCTGGCGAGTCACACTCGCGAAAGAGCTCTCCCTACCTCACCCTCTGATCCTCAGCACATACAGGACGCAGGTTCAGAGAGGCTCCGGGTCCTGCCCTGGTCCTCTGCCTAGAAGGAGACCCACTACGATGCTGACATGTACCCTTGAGCGCTCAGGCACCTTGGAAATGCAAGCGTTAGTCTCTCGGTTGTATCCAACTCTATGCGACCCCATGGACTGTAGCCCGCCAGGCTCCTCTGTCCGTGGGATTCTCCAGGCAAGAACACTGGAGTGGGTTGCCGTGCCCTCCTGCAGAGGACCTTCCTGGCCCAGGAATCAAACTGGGGTCTCCTGCACTGCAGGCAGATTCTTTACCAGCTGAGCTACCAGGGCTCAGGCACCTTAGGGATGAGGAAAAGTGGTCAGAGCTCTTAAAATATTATTCATACTGTTTTCCTAGTAATTCAAAGATTAAACTGACATCATTTGTTCTCACTTCATCACCTTAATGGCCAACACTTACTAAAGGTGACTGAGCATACGTCACACACGGTTCTAAGTCCGTTGCACGTTATACCTCACCGAGTTTTCCGACCAGCCCTGGGAGGCAGGTAGTGTATTATCTGCATCGGACATATGACAGGCAAGCGCAGGAGTCATGCGACTTGCTGAGGCCGTGCAGCTGGCTGGTGGGGGACGGGGAGCTGGGTGCAGGCGGCGTGGCCCCCGGGACGCACTTGTCACCAGCAAGCTGGCTCCTCTCCCCAGCCTCCCCGCCACCAGCATCAAGGAGCAGTGTCCAGCCTGCTCTGACGGCAACAGCAGAAATCCAGGACATGGCACGTGTCAACGAAGAAAGTGTGACAGCAAAACCATGGATTTAATATCCGTGTAAAATATCCCAAGTAAAACCCCCCAGCACAGCCGCTCTCCTTAGCGGGACCCACCCGCTCCCCTCTGTCTCGCCTTTCAGGCCCCTCCGAGAGCACGCGGGAACCACAAGCCTGGAGCCCTCGGGCATCAGTAATGGGAAGCACAGGGCTCCCGGTATAGGCAGGCAGTGACCCCCGTGGCCGGCAGTGTCAGGGCGAGGACCCCACGGCAGCATCTGAAAAACCCAAGGGAGGGCTCTGAGGTTCATGAACTCCTCTCAACAGTAGTGGGAAAAGATACTAAGAGTTTTGCAGCAAGTTTGCTGCACAGGGTAATGTCTGAAAACAGTCAGGATCTCCCAGGCAATTGGGTCATATTCGCTGCAGAGAAGCCAGTGCTTCTCAAATCTGTAGGAGTACTCTAGCTTTCACGCCTTTATCTTCATCTTCAGTTAGTTCACAACTGAGCTAAGACTAGGCAGGCACAGCGGAGCGCTGTGGAGAGTAACGTGGACAAAGCGCTCTGAGGCCACAGTGCAGATGAAGCTTCGGTGCTGAGCGGAGGTGAGTCCTTGGGCTCGTGGCTCAGGCTCTGCTGGGCCCTCCCAAGGTCAAAGCCTCCCGTGCCCTTCCCTGCCACACACAGGCACCCAGATCCTCCTGCTGCCAGCCACAGCCTCTCCCACTCCATGAGAGAGATGAATCACAGGTGTAAGTGAGGCAGGGTGGATACATTAGGGTGACTTTGGAAAGTCACACCCATCAGTCATTTGTGTGTAAGTCAAGACAAAGCTTGAAAATCCCTTTGTGAGAGATGGGCAGAATTTTGATGGCCCCACAAGTAAGAAATCTCCAAGCTTCAGGAAAATGGCTGGAGGACAGATCATCGCTTAAGAGTGCCAGTGTCCAGGTTCATTAAGCTTTTAGCCTGAAAGAAATCCTGGGAGACTTCTGTGAGACTTTCTCAAGGCAACCCCTCCAGGTATTCCCAGTCAGCCCTGGAGGAGTGTGCTGAGGAGCCTGGATTGCACACTGCAGAGTAACTGGAAGACCAACACTGACTCCATGTTGCATCTGTTTCTTTTTTCTAACTTTTGTGCCCTGTGGCCTGTGCCGAGTCATGCTGGGCTCTGCACCTTTTCTAGAAAGAATGTTACCCATAGCCTGAAATACACAGGAAGCCCATTTTCAAGCCTCTGACCTTTTAAGGGTATAACTCTTTTACATTCACATAGAGATAAAAAAGTTGCAGAACAGAGAATAACATTTGTCTCTTTGGAGGTTTACAGGAGTATTATGACCTGACCTACAGAGACAGCTGCAAGAACAAAGGATTCCAACACCAAGAAGTTTGCATCCTCCAATCATACCTCCCTCCCCTTTTAGTATAAAAAGAAGCCTGAATTCTTACTCGGGGAGGATGCTTCTATGGGATATTTGTCCACCATCTTCTTGATCTTCTGGCTTTCCAAATAGAGTTACCATTCCATGTGCCAACACTTCCTCTCTTAACGTACTGGCCTATCATGTGGCGAGCAGTGAGCCCAGACTCAGTAACACTGGGAGGCCAAGGACACAGCACTCTTCCTGGACAATTCTCTCTAGGGAACCTAGGTTTGAGAGAGTAACTGCCTCCACAGAAATGGAGACGATTTACCCCCCTTGGAGAATGAACATTTGAAGGGTGTATCAAAAATGGAGGGGCTTCCAGGGTAACTCAGCTGGTAAAGAATCCACCTGCAATGCAGGAGACCTTGGTTCAATTCCTGGGTCAGGAGGTTCCCCTGGAGAAGGGATAGGCTACCCACCGTAGTATTCTTGGGCTTCCCTGGTGCCTCAGATGGTAAAGAATCTGCCTGCAATGCGGGAGACCTGGGTTCGATCTCTGGGTGGAGAAGCTCCCCTGGAGGAGGGCATGGCTACCCACTCCAGTACTCTTGCCTGGAGAATCCCCATGGACAGAGGAGCCTGGTGGACTACAGTCCACAGGATCACAAAGAGTCAGACACGACTGAGCTGAGCTACAGCTCAGCGCAGGAAAAATGAAAGCAGTCAAAATAGCTGTGGTATGAACTGTGTTGGTATCCTGTAGATGTTAAAGGGATTTACTTTTAAAGTAGCTTAAAACACAAAGATTTTTAAAAATGTAAAGCATTTGGAGGGCAGGTTTGATCATATGCCACCACAGCAAAGACGTTCAAAAGAAATAAATCAGGTGGAAATATTTAATCAACTGTCTAATCACTTCCATATTTGGATAAGGAAGTGTAAATTACCTTTCAGAGGAGAGGAATAATGATCAACTATTGATGCACAAAGCAAGCGTGTGAATGCTCTAACAGAAGCAATTAGATGTCTCCCAAGTCAGAAATCTGTTTGTGCATTTCCTTTCATCTTTTTCCTGTCTTCCCGCTCGCAGCCTCTGCTGGCTCCTAAGCTCCCGACACTGCTGCGTGTCTCACAGAAGTAGGAAAATGCTGATGGACACAGTGAAGAAATGGGTCTGTGGGGCAACGGATGGACCTTCCAACTTCAGTTCTACTTATTCCCCAGCCCTTTTCTTCAAGAAGTGAGTACAGTTAATTACATACCTACCTACTTTGGGGACCCATAGCGAGAGACAGGATGAGTGCAATGACTGTGTTCAGCGGGGTGTTAAGTTAGCCAAGAGGGCTTCTCGACACTTATCACCAACTGCACCAACAGCCCAACAGCCCAGACCGGAAGGTGCTGTAACAGGGTGGCTACTCGGGAGAATGAAATGGATAAAAACACGGATCATATTTGACGATCAAGACAGTCCTGAACACTCACGCGTGAGAGGAGATAAGGGGTGAGGACAGAGAGAGAAGACGACAATCCTTGAGAAAACAAAACCAAGCAGACTACAATACTCAGATTACACACCTATAAAAGACACAGCACTGTTCAGCAACCCCGGGACACACTGCCGTCTCTCCACACCCTCCCTGCTGACCCCACACGCAATCGTAACTGCCTGGGATGACTGCAAGCAACTCCATTCCCTGTTTGCAGGATGGCTCTCCTTTGGTCCTTCCAGATTATTCTTGCCTTCTGGGGTGACCTCCTGGGCTCTGGACTTATCAAGGACAACTGAAGTCGCTCAGTCGTGTCCAACTCTTTGCGACCCCATGGGCTGTAGCTTACCAGACTCCTCTCTGCCAGATTTTCCAGGCAAGGGTACTGGAGTGGGCTGCCATTTCCTTCTCCAGAGGATCCTCCCAACCCAGGGATTAAACCCGGGTCTCCCCATTGCAGGCAGACGCTTTATCATCTGAGCCACCAGGGAAGCTATTATCAAGGACAGGCCCTAAGTAAATAATTGAGGAAAATAATTAAGATCTATGTTATTGAAGTGCTGCCTCATCCTTGTACGTGGTGCTGCTGCTGAAGACTACAGTTTTTGGCGGTGTGAGGCTGATGAGGAGGAGAGGGGCAGAGGGGACCGGAGGGGTAAACTTTCTCTTAGGCTGATCAGTTACAACAGAAACGCTGCACCAGGACCTAAGCCTTCTCAGATGTCAGCTGACTTACTTAAGAAATAACACTGGTGTAGATACTATTAATACCTCCATTCACAGAGGAGAAAACACAACTCAAGCCCAGTGATCCATCTCAGGAGTCTGGTACTAAGCCTGCATCACACTACATTTCCAAGCTGTGTGTATATTACTTGCTCAGTCACGTCCAACTATTTGTGACCCCATAGGCTGTACCCCGCCAGGTTCCTCTGTCCATGGGATTCTCCAGATGAGAATACTGGAGTGGGTTGCCATTCCCTTCTCCAGGGGATCTTCCCAACTCAGGGATCAAACCCTGGTCTCCTGCATTGCAGGCAGATTCTTTACCGTCTAAGCTATCAGTGAAGCCACCTTTCCAAGCTAGGAGCTAAGAAAACTCTGTGCTGCCTTGGGGCATTGAATTGACCAGAAAGAATGGTCAAATGATTACAAGGAATAACAGAGGAAGACACTCACCTATCTAGGAACCCTGAAAAGCTAAACTGATGACAAATCAATGCAAATTAAATTAAGGTGGTTCCACTGGTAAGATTAAGCTGGTGGGAGTACAACTTTGCTTAATCACTTTGGAGGACATCTGGCAACACTTAAAGAGGTTCATATCCTACCTCCCAGCAATTTCACTTCTAAATACACACCCTGAAGAAATGATCACAAATGTGTTCAAGGAGGCATGCTCAGGGTGAATACCCCATCATTTTCCGTAACAGCAAAAAAAATTGTACCAAATGTAGGAGAAGAGATGAATGAGTAATGACACACGTGTGTATGTGTGTGTAATAAAATATATATCATCAAACACAAAAGATTATGTGTTTTATAGCATGTGTATTATAAATATATAAATAACATATCATAAAACACTGCACTACGAGTACAAGGAATGATCAGTCTACCTTTATAAACAAGGGAAAACCCACTTAACACAATATTGAGAGAAAATGCACGTTTCAGAAGGATGTCTACAACATGATACCACGTTATATGTTAAATGTTAAACACATTGTTCTGTTTTGTAGAAACATATGCATACCTGTGTTTTATATTTTTAAAAGGTATTTTCCTGAAGTACCCACACATGTACACATGTAATAAAATGCAAATATGGATAGGAAAGACAGCTTCAGAAGATGGTTCATCCCTTGGGAAGAGGAAACAGCATCAAAACAGAGTAAAAAAGGAGCCTTAATTCTGTCTTTCAGGGTTTATTTCTTAGTAAAAATAGATTCAAAGTAAATATGGCTTTTAACACTCCCCATACAGCTATAATACTTGTTACATCACTGGCACTGGATTTATTTTCCCCTGTACTGTTTTTGTATAAAATGTTTCATAATTAGAAAAACCATGTTCAAAGGAGGAAAGAAAAACCCTCCCCGGTGTGGGTGGGCCCTGTCTCATCAGTCGACGGCCTTCAGAGCCTGATCTTCCCTGAGCAAGAGGGAAGCTGCGGGCAGCGGGCGGTCTCCAGACCTGCTGTCCGTCTGCTCCTCCCTGCCACCATGCTGGGTGCTGCCTGGCGCTCCCTCGGCTCCTCTCTCACACCCTCCCAGCTCACCCCTGGAAAAGCCCACCCCCTCCAAGCTTCCAATTATGTGCTGAGGACTCAGTCTATTATCTCCAGCTCTGACCCATTAGTCTGGCTGCCCCAGGGACCGTTTCACACAACGGCCCCAAAGAACCTTCAAAGTCATCACACCCCAAACGAGTGCCCTGCCCCTTCCCCTAAGTTCTCACATCCTCTGGGGTCCTGCCTCACCAACGGTGTGCAGCCCCCACCTTCCCCACAAGCCAGAGGCCCAGCTCCCCTCACTTTCCTGGTCCCTGCCTTCTCACCCCATCCTTACTCAAAGCTAATTTAGAGAAAGGGGTGAAATACAGACTCCATCGGGGGAAAATTAGGTGGCCAAAAGAGTAACTTATGAAGGGTGATTTAGGGGTGTGAGTCAATGAAAGGAAGATGGCAAACCAACAGTGAACTGCCATCCCATTATTTCAAAATACGTTTCCTACTAAAGTTATGTTTCAAAAAGATAAGCTGTGGTCCCTCTTCTCTTTATCACAGCAATGCAAATTTTTTTCTTCTTAAAAGTAAAGGTAATAATTTACATGGACTACATGGCTGTGTATTTACTATTACATTGCTGTATCATATCATATTATTTACTTTGCTTACAATGGGCTTCCTAGGCAGAGCTAGTGGTGAAGACCCTACCTGCCCATGCAGAAAACGTAAGAGACGCATTCAATCCCTGGGTCGAGAAGCTCCCCCAGAGGAGGGCATGGCCACCCACTCCAGTATCCTTGCCTGGAGAATCTCATGGACAGAGGAGCCTGGCGGGCTACAGTCCACAGGGTCACAAAGAGTCAGACACGACTGATACAACTATGATAAATATTTGTATAAATAAAAATAAATCAACAATAGCAATTAATAAATGACAGGTAAAATCCAAGAGTCTTATATTTCAACCAAAGCTTCAACTAAATTTTTAGCCCAACTGTGTCTTCCTAGCTCACAGCAACTCTTTCAAGTAGAACTGCGTATTAAAGTATCAGGATTTTTAATAACATCAGCACTTTGAATGTCTCACTCCCTGCAGTTAAAACAGCTAGCACCCTTGGAACCAGGAACAGCAGCATCTTCTGCCCAATGATACAGAGACTAGAGAGGCTGGTTTCCTCACTGTTTATCTTAAAAAGGAAAAGACAGGCAACGTGAGATGGTGAAGGTGCTAACCATCCTCTTTCTGTTTCTCTTTTGACACCGCTGTCACTCCCTCCCCCAGAATCTTCAGAGGAGAGCAGAAAGGGGCAGGAGGCTTTTATGGCCTCCTCCTGGGAGACAGAGCGGGCTCCTCTGGGCATGGACAGTTACAAAACCTCAGTCACCAGAGAACCTGCATTTTCAGGGAAAACTAGATGGTTCCGCCGCCCCTATAAAAGCAGCCCTTTCATAGAGAGCCTGCCACAGACGACTGGGTTCTTCTTCAGAGGAGTTTGCCATTCTATGGGTTTGGGTGCTGATTTTTGTGGCTCTATTTCTACGTGAGATGATCCTACTGAAAAGAGAGTAGTCTTAAACACAAGTCAAACCAAGACGCCCATTAGGACAAGTGTTCTCTGTGAGAGGACGTTGATTTCTGTCTGAAAGCTTTTGCTGTCCACAGAGCCAGTGATAATCCAACCCAGCCACAGAGCTCGCAGAAGCAGCAGACAGAAAGTCACCGCCTGTTTTTGAAATCCAAGAAGCTGAGAGGTCGGTGAGGTGGGTGCAGGGTAAACAGACGGTTTGAATGAGTCCAGTTTCGAGCATCGAATGAAGACATGCTTTACGAGCTGACCTCTGCTTAGCCTCCAACAAGCCCATCTCTCAGCCTTAACTGCAGGGATCAAAACCACAGAACTTTTAATTAAAGGTCACAGTGCTCAACCCCATCATTTAATGCATGAGGAAAATGAGGCTTGGATAAATGGATTCACTGCAGAGAACCAAATCCTAAAGGAAATCAACCCTAAATATTCATTGGAAGCACTGATGCTGAAACTGAAGCTCCAATACTTTGGCCATCTGATGAGAAGAACTGATTCATTGGAAAAGACCCTGATGCTGGGAAAGATTGAAGGCAGGAGGAGAAGGGGACAACAGAGGATGAGATGGTTGGATGGCATCACCGACTCAATGGACATGGGTTTGAGCAAACTCCGCAAGATGAAGGACAGGGAGGCCTGGTGTGCTACAGTCCGTGGGGTCACAAAGAGGCTGACACAACTTAGCAACTAAACAAGAACAAGAGAGAACGTGATCTGCTCAAGGTCACGTGGCCTGTGCCCTTCCGACCACATCTGGAGGCCCCTCCCTGCTGGGGGGGGGCGGACAGACGGTGCTGTCATCCATGGGGGGCACAACCAAGTGCCCTGTGCAGGTGCCCAGGGGGCAATGCCTTGCCAGTCGCCCCGTGGTGTCCAGCTGGGGTGATCAACCAACCTGTGCGGGCAGCCACCATGGCTGCGGGCCACTTGGCGGGAGCCGGCTGCTCCCTGAGAAAGCTGGGAAAATCCACTTTCTGAGAACAGTATCAGAGCCTCTCTGGGGCGGCTCAAGCGGAAGGGAGCCTTTGTCCTGCCCTCCTGCTGGCTCACCCGCCGCCAGGGTCGGCACGGCGCACTCACCGTGGAACCAGGGGGCGATGCTGTCCGAGTCCGCCAGGTAGCCCGCCCGCAGAGGAAGCTGCTCCTCCTGGAACCATCGCCTGATGTCCTCTTGGGCTGGGCTGGAGGCCGGCCTCGTCACTCTCTGATTCCTGACATTTGCAAAAGGTTTGCAAGTTAGAGTCACCGGATTTGAAAATAATGCTTTCAAAACTCACACGCACACACACACAGATATAACACATGTCTGAAGATCACACAGCTGAGCTCGCGGGGTGGGGCCCTGCACACAGCCGCCACAGGGCTCCTCCAAGGTAGGGAACAGGGTGAGGAATGGATCTGCCCTGCCGGTCCTGTAGACTACTCATGGGTTTGCGTTAACACCACAGTGTTTAACTCATTTTTGATTTGAGTGAGAAGCTCCATTAACTCCCAGTTAAAAATTGAGAAAACAGCACTAAAAAGTGAAATAGTCTGCCCCGCACCCCATATTTTCCTGGAGAGCAAGTGCTTGCAAGCAAAAGAACCCAAATGCCATAGAATAAACTTCCCCAACACTTTCATCATTCAATTTCCTCTTCTTCCTGTTTCCACTAACCTCCCTGACTTGCTTCCTTCTCTGACAGACTTTCAAAAGTTCTGCTAAAAGGCAGTCTCAGAAATGGAAAGGAAAAGAAAGAAGAGTGTTTGAAGGTTGGTTAAGAGAAAGATACAGGCAGCAGCATGGTTTTGAAGTAAAAATCAGTAGCAGAACTTAAGTTCTAGGACCTAAATCAATTTCCATTATAAAAAGCAACGCTGCAGTGTTTTAATAATAAATGTATTTCCAAGTCCCAGGCCCACTAATTCTGAGCAGAATTCAATGTAAAAACAATGAGTCTGAATGAGCTACTGGATAGCATGTAAATTAACTTATGTTTTTTATACGTCTTAATGGTAACACATGCTACCAGGAGTTACATGTGACATACATGTCAGCGTGTACATGCAAGCACATAGACACAGCAGTTTGGAGAAAACAGCCTATAACACTTAAACTTCTGGGGGAGCGGACACTGCACATTCGAGATTACATGCTAATTTCTCCCCCAAACTTTCAGGTTAGGTCCTTTTCTTCGGGAAATCTTCGGCGATCAAGCGGAAACTCCATGGACAGTCCGTGTCTGTCCTGCCCTGGGCTGGCTGCTAGCTGACCTCGGTCATCACTGTTGGAAACCCCAGCCCTGACACCATCCAGTCTGGCCACCTCACAAAAAGCACTTCATGCAAGTGGCTTAAGTTGGAAAAAATGAGCTAACCGAGCTTAAAACATCATCTTAAACCCTCGTGAAAGGGCACCTTTGTTGCCGTCAGTCGCACGGGCTGAGCTCTAAAAACACCCTGGGTGCAGACATATGGCGGCATGCTCCCACCCTTGGGGAGCCTGGAGGAGCACCCCACCTGCAGGGACCCGGGCTTGACACGGCGACAGGCTCGTGGGAGGGGCTAGGCAGGAGTTCACACTCTCTGCCGGGTCATGGCACTCTGGGGTCTTCCTTGTTTTGTTATCCATAAGGAAAAACTCATTCCCCAAACAGCCACTCTGTAGAACGTGGTCATTTTGTGCTGGCCTGCAAATCCCCAGATGGAACCTTTCAACTGAGTAAAGAAATAATCATAGCAGAGGAAACGCCCACCCCCTGCTCCCTCTGAGGTCATAATTCCCATTAGGAAAAAACCCTGAAGATAACCGCTGACCTCATACAAAGGGAGAGCTTTGTTCTTTATTTTTCCATGCTCTTAATAGAGAAGGGATTTTAGTTTTTATGTCAGAGAGGACAAGGCTTTAGACAGTTGTATTTCATTAAATCAATATGTGATTTCTCTCAGTTATTTTAAATACCATCTTTCTACATACCAAATCATATAATAGCAATAACTGGGAGAAAATAATTGTATAATCAGTTAACATAAGTCATGTGAATGTATGACAAAAACCATCATAATATTGTAAAGTAATTAGCCTCTAATAAAATAAATTAATTAAAACAAAACAAAAGACAACGTAAGGTATGGGAGTTTCTGCTGTGGTACCACTGTATTTTTCATTAAGGGGCTTCCAAAACAAATTGTTCTGCCTAATACCCCCAAAGCTAAGGTAATCGTCATCAAATAAAGTCTGCATTTAAAAAAAAGAAACATTTCCAAATTCTCAACCTATGAGCTTAGCTGTATATTCCAGAATGAGTGTGTGTGTTCAGTTGTGTCCGACTCTTTGCAACCCAATGGGCTGTAGCCCTCCAGGCTCCTCTGTCCATGGAATGTTCCAGACAAGAACGCTGGAGTGGCTTGCCATTTCCTGCTCCAGGGGATCTTTCTGACCCAGGGATTGAACCTGTGTCTCTGGCATCTCCTGCACTGGCAGGCAGATGCTTTACCGGGGGCCACCTGGAAAGGCCGCCCCAGAATGAGAACTGTCATCAAACCTTTCATCCTGATCTG
Source organism: Oryx dammah (assembly GCF_014754425.2). Classification (NCBI taxonomy): domain Eukaryota; kingdom Metazoa; phylum Chordata; class Mammalia; order Artiodactyla; family Bovidae; genus Oryx; species Oryx dammah. The sequence goes on from NW_024070191.1 coordinate 36,899,567, forward strand.
TGGAAAATGGAGTTCTGCTGGTGACATGAAGGCAGCAAGCCCGGGGTTCCCACTGGGACGACCCCTCAACGGTCCCCCTCCCCTTTCTGGCTGTCACCAGGGAGGGGCTGGGCTGGGGGCATTCGAGGTCACTAACCTGTCTAGGTATCTTCACGACGTTACTGGGCATGTTAGTGGTACCCACCGTGGGGATTCTACAGGCGAGGAGGGATGAAGGCCCAGGTGTCTCAGCATCGCAGGCTGGGAGGTGGGGCCGGACTGAATGGCACTGGCAGCTTCTGTCCCCAAGGCGGCCCCGCAACTTACCTTTAATTACACTTAGAGCCCCCCGCCCGGCTTCTCACCTGAGAGGTGTGTGTGGCTGTCCTGCTGGGCTCAGGAAATGAGGCTTGGGGGGGAGCGGGGGCCTCTTGGGCTTCTGGGGGCCGCCCGGGGGGCCCTGCTGCCCCTTGCTGCTCCTCCCCTGCTGCGACAGCCGCCTGTAGTCCTCCCGGGCCTGCTTGGCCAGGGAGCGCCGCTTCTCATCAGCGGCTTTGGATTTTCGCACTAGGAGAGACAGCGGGGTTCGAGTCAGCCCACGGAGATGGGGAGCAGAGCGGCTCTGGGAACAGGGCACGGCGCCCAGCGGTCAGGGCCCGGCGCCTGTCCTCTCTTTCCGCGGGGTTCGCTGAGAGCGAGACGGGGGCGGGGGAAGGGGAGCCCCGTGCCGAGAACTTCCTGCAGCGGCCAAGGCGGAGAGGAGTCTCAGCCCGAGCGAGGGTCCGGTCAGCGGGGTCTCAGGATAATACGAGGTGAAGCCGCAGTCTCACCCTCGAGCCCAGAGACCGCCCCTCCCCAGACCATCAGGGGCTCTTCAGTGGCTTGTGGCCAAGGACGGGGTGGGCGGGCAGAGAGGCCACGCTCAGAGTCCGCGTGGCTGAACCACGAGTGATTCGGCCTCCCAGACCGAAGAAGGAAATGATTCTTACAGGGCCAGTCACAGTCTCGGGGGGGCGCATGAAAGCGACCCAAGACAGCCTTTTACGATTGCTTTGTAACGCAGAAGGGCTGTTGCTTTGGCAGTTTTTATTCCAGCAACTGGGCATCGTGGACTTGAAAGCAGGATGTAAGAATAAGCCTTATGGGTATTTATCCGCATTTCAGGCATTATTGGTCAGAATCTGTTATGACTTCAAAGAAATGCCTAAAATCTTCCATTACACTAAGATTTCACTGCATAGAAGTGATGGGATCTGGTGGACATTTTCATTTCACAAAAACTGTCATTTTAATGGTGTTCGTTGTAAAAGAATTCCCAACATTCTGCGGACATGCCCATCCCTGGCTCCTCCCAATGACCGGGCAGTTAGGGCTTCCTAGTCAGACTCAGATGGAAGCCCTAATCCTGCTTCACACCCAAATCCTCCCAGCATCAGCCTCGCTCACCCTCTGCTCTGCTTCATCGGCACTGGCCTCTCCCCAGGAGGACCCTCTCTGCTGCTGCTGCTAAGTCACTTCAGTCGTGTCCGACTCTGTGCGACCCCAGAGACGGCAGCCCATCAGGCTCCACTGTCCCTGGGATTCTCCAGGCAAGAACACTGGAGTGGGTTGCCATTTCCTTCTCCAGTGCATGAAAGTGAAGAGTGAAAGTGAAGTCGCTTAGTCGTGTCCGACTCTGTGTGACCCCATGGACTGCAGCCTACCAGGCTCCTCCGTCCATGGGATTTTCCAGGCAAGAGTACTGGAGTGGGGTGCCATTGCCTTCTCCGAGGACCCTCTCTGGGCAGTGCTAACTCAGAATGAAGCAGGGTTCAGCCACAGGTATGGCAAGGATGCGACAAGCCTGCCTGTCATCCCTGTGTCTGCTGATTACAAAGTTCAGATATGCTCACTGTTGAAAGCTGAGGAAAATACACAAAAAGAAGTCCAACAAGTAACTTTGAATCCTGCCTCTCCAAGAAAACTAATGTAAATATGTTAACCTTCCAAGTCTTTTCCCTCATATACTTAAGACATTTTAAAATAGGGATGCTTTTCATACTATTTTTATAATCATTTTTCTTCTCCAAGTTAAAAAGATATAAATATATTCTAAGGACATTAAACACTCTTCCAAAACATTTTTCATAGCTAAATACCATTCCATCACTTAGATACATCATAATGTTGCTGGTGCAAAGATGAGCTGAGAATCTTTCTGCAATTCAAAAGGTGGCCCATAGCCTTTGAGTAATAATTTAGTGTTAAAAAATATCTCTGGACAACCATTCTAAGTGTTTCCCAGATTGTCATATTATTAAGTGAACAAGCTGGTTTCGTGTCATTGTTATAGAGGCCTCTGGGTACTTACAAGAAGCCTGCCACTCCGAATCTTCTTTCCAGTTTTTATAAATCTCCTTGGTTCTCTCTTCATCTATCTGTTTTATTTCTTCATCTTGTGTTTTCTTCACTGACACTTTCTTCTGTTTAAAAAACAAAAACAAAACACTAGTGAGGAGCTCTGGCAGTTTCCTGCAATGAGGCAGGTGCCACGCACAGAGTGGGCACAAAAACAAGACGAATGGAAGAGAACAGAAAGCCCGAAAGTGAAAGCACAAGCTTCCATAATCCATGGAACGCAGGAAAAGCAGTTCTAAGAAGAAAGTTCATAGAAATACAGGCCTTCCTCAAGAAACAAGAAAAAAGTCACAAACAGCCCAACTTACCACCTAAAAGAATTAGATAAAGGACAAACAAAATCCAAAGTCAACAAAAAGAAGGAAATAATAAAGATCAGAGAGGAGATAAAAAGAGTTCAAAAACAATAGAACAGATCAATGAAACCAACAACTGGTTTCTTTAAAAACAAACAAATGTAACAAACCTCTAGCCAGGCTCAGGAAGAAGAGAAAGAGGGAACTCAAGTAAGATACCACAGAAATATTTTAAAAATCGTAATAGAATGCTATGAACAACTATATACCAACAAGGTGGACAACCCAAAGGAAATGGACACATTTCTGGAAGAATACACTCCACTAAGGCTGAGTCAGGAAGAAACAGTGAATTTGAATGGACCAGTTACTAGAAGTGAAATAGAATCTCTAATTAAGAAAAAAAAAAACTGCTTGCAAACAAAAGTCCAGGACCAAATGGCTTCACTGGGGAATCCTACCACACACATAAAGAAGAATTCATACCAATCCTTCTCAAACTCTTCCGAAAGACTGAAGGGGAGGAAACACTCCCAAAGTCATTCTATGAAGCCACGGTCACCCTGACACCAAACCAAGCAAAGACGCTACAAAAAAAAAAAAAAAAGAAATTTTCAGGCCAATATCCCTGAATAATATAGATGCAAAACTCCTCCACAAAATATCTGTAACCTGAATCCAACAACACATAACAAGGATCCTATACCATGATCAAGTTGGATTCATTCCACGATTACAAGAATGACTCTACATATCCAAATCAATCAATGAGGTACACGACATCAACAAAAGACAAGGCAAAAACCACAAGGTTATCTCCACAGAAAAAGCATGTGAAAGAGCCAAACTCTCGTCAATATGTGTTTAGAGGGAACATATCTCAACATAATGAAGGCCATTTACAACAAACCCACAGCCAAACATCATCGTCAATGGTGAAAAGCTGAGAACTTCCCACAGGAACAAGGCAAAGATGCCCATTCTTGCCACTTCTATTCAACATAGTATTGGAAGTCATAACTATAGCAATCAGACAAGAAAAAGAAATAAAAGACAAAGAAAAAATTGGAGGGGAAGAGGTGAAACCGCCACTATTTGCAGATGACAGGATACTCTATACAGAGAACCCTAAAGTCTCCACACAAGTTATACTAGAATTAATAAGTGAATTCAGCAAGGTAGCAGGAAATAACATTAATATACAGGAACCTGTTGCATTTCTTAAGACTAACAAAGAAATTTAAATGTGATTTTAAAATCATGTCAAACAAGACAAAACAAACAAACAAAAAACTCCTAGGAATAAGACCTTTACACTGAGAACTATAAAACACTGATAAAGGAAATTGAAAATGATTCAAAAGAATGGAAAGATATCCCATGTTCTTGGATTGGAAGGGTAAATATTGTTAAAATGGCCATACTACCCAAAGCAATCTACGGATTTAATGTGATCCCTATCAAAAGACCCATGACATTTTGCACAAAACTAGAACAGATAATCCTAAAGTTTATATGGAACTGCAAAAGACCCAGAATCGCCAAAGCAATCCTCAGGAAAAATAACAAAGATGGAGGCAACTCTATTGGACAAAACTCTAATTCAAACCCCCCAGACTTCACACTATACTACAGAGCTACAGTAATCAAAAACATCCTGACAACAGCCCCAAAACAGACATATAGATCAACGGAACAGTATACAGAGCCCAGAAACAAACACACTCACAGTCAATTAATCTATGACAAAGGAGGCAAGACTACACAATGGAGCAGAGACTTGTCTGGAGCAGAGACTTGTCTTCAGCAGGTGGTGTTGGGAAAGCTGGACAGCTACATGGAAATCAATGAAGCTAGAACACTTCCTCAAACCACAGACACAAGTAAACTCAAAATGGTTTAAATTTTAAGATATGTGTGCATGCTAAGTCGCTTCAGTCGTGTCCAGCTCTTTGTAACCCCAGGGCCTGTAGCCCACCAGGCTCCTCTGTCCATGGGATTCCCAGGCAAGAACACTGGAGTGGGTTGTCATGCCCTCCTCCAGGGAATCTTCCCAACCCAGGGATCGAACCTGCGTCTCTTACATCTCCTGCATCAGCAGGTGAGTTGTTTTTGTTTTTGTTTTTTTTTAACCACTAGTGCCACCTGGGAAGCTCAAGTATAAGACACAATACAATAAAACTCCTAGAAGAGAACATAGGGAAAACATTCTCTGACACAAATCATAGCAATATTTTAACTCAGTCTCCCAAGGCATAAGAAATAAAAACAAAAATAAACAAATGGGACCCAATTAAACTTATAAGCTTCTGAGCAGTAATGGAAACCATCAAAAAGGTGAAACGACAACCTAGAGAATGGGAGAAAATATTTGCAAAAGATGTGATCAAAAAGAGGTTAATATTCAAAACATACAGACAGCTCATATACTCAATATTGAAAAAACAAACAACCCCATCAGAAAAGGGGCAGAAAATCTAAATGGACGTTTTCCTAAAGAAGACGTGCAGATGGCCAATAGGCACATGGGAAGATGCCAAACACCGCTAAGTACTTGAGAAGTGCCAGTCAACCACAGCGTGCTCTCACCTCACACCAGTCGGAACGGCCATCGTTAAAGAGTCTACAAACAAACACCGAGGAGGGAGTGGAGGAAAGGGAACCCTCCTGTACTGCTGGAGGGAATGCAGATTAGTGCAACCACAATGGAAACCAGTACGGAGGTTCCTTCAAACACTGAAAATAGAGCTACCACGTGTTCCAGTGACCCCACTCCTGGTTGTATATCTGGAGAAAACTCTAATTCAAAAAGATACAGGCACCCCAAAGTTCATAGCAGTACCACTGACAATAGCTAAGACACAGAAACAACCCAATCCCCCATCAACAGACAACTGGCTTAAGAAGATGTGATACTTATTCCCAGCTGAATATTACTCAGCCATGAAAAAGAATGAAACACTTGCAGCATCATGGGTGGACCTAGAGAGATTATCCACTTACTTCATTTCCTTAGTGAAGTAAGTAAAACAGAACAAGACGACTATTGTAGGATATCAGGTATATGTGGAATCTAAAAAATAACACAAATACACCTATATACAAAACAGAAACAGGCTCACAAACATATAGAACATATTTAGTTACCAAAGGGGAGAAGGAAGGAGGGAGGTATAAGTTAGGATCAAACTGCTATATACAACAGATAAACAAGGACTTACTGCAAAGCACAGGGAATTATACTCAATATCTTACAATAACATATAACGGAATATAATCAGAAAAAACTAGCTGAATCACTGTGCTGTACACCTGAAACTAACATAATACTGTATATCAATGTATTTCAATAAAGAAAATTAGAAATATATACATACAAAAATATCTTTTAAAAGCATCCTTTTTGAGAAGGAAAAATATAAAATAAGAAACATGAGTCTTAGTTGGAAAGGAAATTTTTTATTGAAGTGTAGTGGACCCACGATATTATTTACTGTGGTAAATACCAATTACATAAAACTACCACCATAACTGTGAAAGTGCTGCACTCAATATGCCAGCAGATCTGGAAAACTCAGCAGTGGCCATGGGACTGGAAAAGGTCCGTTTTCATTCCAATCCCAAAGAAAGGCAATGCCAAAGAATGCTCAAACTACCACACAATTGCACTCATCTCACACGCTAGTAAAGTAATGCTCAAAATTCTCCAAGCCAGGCTTCAGCAATACGTGAATCGTGAACTTCCAGATGTTCAAACTGGTTTTAGAAAAGGCAGAGGAACCAGAGATCAAATTGCCAACATCCACTGGATCATCGAAAAAGCAAGAGAGTTCCAGAAAAACAACTATTTCTGCTTTATTGACTATGCCAAAGCCTTTGACTGTGTGGATCACAATAAACTGTGGACAATTCTGAAAGAGATGGGAATACCAGACCACCTGACCTGCCTCTTAAGAAACCTATATGCAGGTCAGGAAGCAACAGTTAGAACTGGACATGGAACAACAGACTGGTTCCAAATAGGAAAAGGAGTACGGCAAGGCTGTATATTGTCACCCTGCTTATTTAACTTCTCTGCAGAGTACGTCATGAGAAACAATGGACTGGAAGAAGCACAAGCTGGAATCAAGATTGCCGGGAGAAATATCAATAACCTCAGATATGCAGATGACACCATCCTTATGGCAGAAAGTGAAGAGGAACTAAAAAGCCTCTTGATGAAAGTGAAACAGGAGAGTGAAAAAGTTGGCTTAAAGCTCCACATTCAGAAAACGAAGATCATGTCATCTGGTCCCATCACTTCATGGGAAATAGATGGGGAAACAGTGGAAACAGTGTCAGACTTTATTTTGGGGGGCTCCAAAATCACTGCAGATGGTGATTGCAGCCATGAAATTAAAAGACACTTACTCCTTGGAAGGAAAGTTATGACCAACCTAGATAGTATATTCAAAAGCAGAGACATTACTTTGCCAACAAAGGTCCGTCTAGTCAAGGCTATGGTTTTTCCTGTGGTCATGTATGGATGTGAGAGTTGGACTGTGAAGAAAGCTGAGTGCTGAAGAATTGATGCGTTTGAAATGTGGTGTTGGAGAAGACTCTTGAGAGTCCTTTGGACTGCAAGGAGATCCAACCAGTCCATCCTAAAGGAGATCAGTCCTGGGTGTTCGTTGGAAGGAATGATGCTGAGGCTGAAACTCCAATACTTCAGCCACCTCATGAGAAGAGTTGACTCATTGGAAAAGACCCTGATGCTGGGAGGGATTGGGGGCAGGAGGAGAAGGGGATGACAGAGGATGAGATGGCTGGATGGCATCACCGACTCAATGCACATGAGTTTGGGTGAACTCCAGGAGTTGGTGATGCACAGGGAGGCCTGGTGTGCTGCGATTCATGGGGTGGCAAAGAGTTGGACATGGCTGAGTGACTGAAATGACTGACTGACTGACCACCATAACATTTTAAAAATTGTGGTAAAATTTACATAATATTAAGTTTACCATCAACCATTTTAACGTTTACCATTCTGAATCATTAAGTGCATTCAGGGGAATTTGTTTTTAACCAGAGAGAAATGTTACACACCAAATCACTTAAAAATCCTTTGTTAATTTGAGGACAGCCTTCTGAGGGCTCATGAGAAAACTGAATTTACAGCTCGGTGCACGCAGCAGGACATAGCCTGTCAGCTGAGCCGTGAGGGAAACTGAGCGTCAGGGAGGACTGGCCGTGCCTGCTCCACACCACAAGAATGATGGCTTTTCTCTTTTGTGTTTTCCTGTAGAAAAATAGACTCTCGTGGTTAAATGATTTCACCACAAGTGAAATACACGCTGTGAAACTGGTTTCAATCACCATTAAATCTCGGTTAACACAGAAGATGGTGATAATTCGGTAATTGCACTTCACCTCAGATGTATGGAAACTTTTGCGGTTTGCTTGTTTTCGCTTTTTTCGTCTTATACTCTTTTCCTGCCTAGAGCTAAGCCCCTTTCTTTAGTCAATATTACAAAAACCAAAGAAGAGCTTTTGGTGTTTGGAATGACTATTAAAATTTGCCATTGCCTTAACGAAGCTGTTGGCAAGCCTGAAATCAATCCCAAGTGCTGGCCGCAATTTCTAAGCTCAAACAGGAAAAACTTCCAAGTGGAGCTTTGTTTGTCTGACACCTGCCTTTTTGAAATTGATTTTAAATAACTGGAAAAAATATATAACTACAATACTGAACTATGGTATGCATATTGTTGCTTAGGAAAAGCAAGAAGTTTGCAAAGTGGGTCTCCTTAAGGAAATATATTAAGTAAATAATAACTTGAGCGGTGCTCAGTTGCTAGGGGCTACCCCAGTGTCTGAGAGTGCTGTGTTTGGTAAGTCGCATTCCTTTTTCATCCACAGCATAAATGCGTATAGGCACAGGGAGGAAGGAGACAGAATCAGTGACTTTCACAGAGTGACAGCGGGTGAGACCTGACCTTGGCTGCTGTGTTCATTCAACCCAGCTAGAACACTCGAGAACTCGTCCTGAGTTTCCCTAAGGATTCCTCCAGAAAAATGTACTTTTAGAAAAGGCTTTACAAGTTGATCTTTACTTTCTCTATTTAGAAAACCCTCATTTCCTCTTTAGAAGCGGAAACATCTGTCTGTCCGCTGAAGACAAGGAACCTGTCTGTCTGCCGAAGCCCACAGGTCCAGGATGAAGGCCGGGAAGTGGAGGGGTAGCGGGGCTGAGGCTGATACTGGTCCAGACGTCCGGGGCGCACGGCGCAGAGCTGGAGATGGGCAGGGGGGCTGTCAAAGGTCCCCAACACAAAGCTGCTCATCGCAGGCTGATGCAGACAGTCCCACCGGCTCCCTCCCCGGCCGCTCGTTCCAGCCCATCCACCCAATTCTCTGTCTTTCCTCCACCGCATCCGAGGTCTCTCGCCTCTGTGCCTGCCTACGTGCAGCTCCCTCTGCCTGGAACGGGCTTCCCCAGCCAGCCTATGGCCCCAGCCTCGGTCTCCAGGCCTCTGCTCCAATACCCACTTCGCAGAGCAGCCTTCTCTGGCCTGTCCTCAGCTCCCTTATCCTGCGTTGTTTTCCTCCAGAGCTCCTAGGACCTGACTTCACACGTCAGCTTTATCATCTGTCTCCTCGTCAGAAACCGCTTTCCAAGGGCAGGACATGAGCTGTTTTGTTCAGCAGAGGCCGGCTCTTGGGAGGACCTCAACACAGGGGTCTGAAGGAACAGGGCAGACCTTCTGACCTTTCTGCCCCACCTGCCCGCGTGTAAAATGACATCACAGTCAGGGCAGTGTCCCTGGAAAGTTCCTTTAGTGACTGTGGCTGCTGTTTTTGGAAAGAGGCATCTATTACAGCAGCAGCTGCACAGCAGGCCTGCAGCTCCAAGGCTGCCCATGACGCCAGTCTACGACGTGCGTGCTCGTGGGTCACACTCAGCCCCGCAGAGGAGAATGGGCCTGGGTCACACTGCCCATGGGAACCGGGCTGGGCCGCCCTCACCGCAGCCTCCATCCCCGCCACCCCACTGCAGCCAGATCCTTCTTTTCACAGCCTCGTCTCTTACTCCACTTTTTCCGATCTTCCGTGGGTCAAGCCCTACAAGGTTCCCAGTCTCTGCCTCAGTTATCCTGAGAGCATCTCTGGGACCAAGACAGCAGGACAAGGGGGCCAGGAGACCTCTGTCCACACAGACCCAGACAGCTGGGCACCCGGAGGTCCCGTGAGCACTGTGGACACAGTGACACAGAGGTCACTCGGCGCAAAGGGACAGACTTGAGACGGGGTGGACGCTGGGGAACCTGATCTGGATCCACCTTCGGCCAAGTTTCATGCTTCCTTTATCTCTGAAGTCAGTCTCCCTAGCGCTGGCCACCGCCCACTCTGACTGTATCAGGTCTTCAGGGAGGGGTCCAGCTGATACATCCTGGCACCTGCTCTTTCCTCGATACTCAAGGCTCTCCCACTCCAGATCAGCAGGCAAAGATGAACAGCTGTGTTCATGAGCTTCTCAAGACTTAATTTCATTTCTGCATGAAGCTAATAAACCAATTTGTGAAACATCAGCGGAACTGGCTCTGCACTTCGCCCCTGAGATGGAAGGGGAGTCTTTTACCTGGTGAAATCCGAATTCCTTTATACGACTGACAGAATCTGCCAACATTTGGTGAATATTTCTTGAGGAGCTGGAGGACAGCTAAAAATCAAACGAAACACATTTTTATGCCATTTAGAGCTGCAATGCCATCTCAGAAGATCATCTGCCAATGCTCCCCTTGTGCCAATGTTCCCAAACACTGTGCCCACCCCCACCGCCGGACCCATGCATTTCCCAGCAACAGGTGACTCCATGAAACCACAGGAAACCCCGGCATCTGCACTCAGTAGGGTCAGCGGTGAGTTACTGCTCAGAAGCTGAGGGCTGGTGGTTTGCTCGTGTCTTCCTCCCGGCTGGCCCCAGGACCCCTGGGATGACTGTAATAAGACATCAACACTACTCCTTAATCTCAGTTCTTTCTCTGTCCCTGATCAGCCTCCCCCGGTGTTTTAGGTCAGACCAGAGAAACACCTTAGTTGGGACGCCTCTCTCCCTGCCCCCTCTCCCTGGCGCCCACCGCCGCCCAGGGTCCCCCGTGCCACCACGCCCCAGCTCAGAATCTGGGCTTCTGCCACCGTACGCAGGTTTCCCAGGAGCCGGCTCCTGCCCGTGAGGTTCCCAGTTCCGCTGTGGGGATTCCGGGGCCACCCCTGTGGGCCCCACATCACCACCCCTAGGCTCTGTGGCTGAGTTGGCATAGCACCCCAGGCGCCTCCTAAGACCAGGTTAGTCACACCGGCCCCGTTGCCTGCAGAGTCTAGGCCGTGGCCAGCCTGAAGCCACGTAACCTGTGTGGCTGAGACAGTCACTCTCAACCCACGGGACCACCACTTCTGAGCCTTATACCTGAGGACTCCTTCCTGGGTCCTGGCATAGGTCAGAAATTGCCTGCAAACATTTCAGCTGGAGGTCAGCATTGGTGCTAAGACTCAGCGCAGAGCACGGGGGGACTTAGGGTCACTTCTATGTCATAAAGCAAACCTGCAGGACCACCTCAATCCCGCCCCTTCCCCACCACAGCTGGCACCTGGCTACCTGCAACACTGCACTTCCCAGCTGCCCGAGCCATTCGGTACCCATGTGAATAATTATCTCCAAAATAACGCGGGTGATAGCTGGCATCGGCCACCTCTATGTGCGTGCATGTGTGCTAAATCGCTTTAGTTGTGAGGGACTCTTTGCGACCCCATGGACTGTAGCCCGCCAGCCTCCTCTGTCCATGGGATTTTCCAGGCAAGAATACTGGGGTGGGTTGCCATTTCCTACTCCAGGGATCTTCCCAACCCAAGGATCAAACCCGCGTCTCTTACATTTGCTGCACTGGCAGTGGGTTCTTTACCAGTCGCCACCTGGGAAGCCCCTTATGGGAAGCCCCTTATGCCTATTACTTGGCAAATGAATGAATCCTATAGGTTTCACAGTCGCTACCTGCCACATTCTCTTTTTCTCTTATTTTGATATTATGTTAACAAAAGGATACAGCTCCCTGCACCTAGAGCACAACAGGACAATAACCAGTTCCTCTCCTGATGACCAGATGAGAAGGCGCCCAGCGGGCTTTGGGGAAGTCGGTCTGTTCAGAAGCCTGAGACAGCTTTGAAGGGCTCAGGCTTGTGGTCTTTGAATGCATTTCTGCTAAAGGGAGTGTGAACCTTAAAAACAGGTTCATTCTCCCTTCTCTCAGTGATATGAGATCTGTGGGGCATCATTTTGCAAAAAAGGATCAGTTTCCTCTACGCTGAAAAAGAGGCGGCAGCTAACCACGCTCCCTTGATACCTTCACAGCTGCCATGGACAGTCCCACAGCCCCGACCCTCCACTCGTGGCTTTCGGAGGGACTCAGGCCTTTGTCACCTGCAGAGCTTTGGACCAGGGTTTCATCGGCAGCACCTCCACCACGATCAGCTCCTCAACAAGCCTGCAGTTGTTTCCTAAATAAGCATCAGGCTAACTCCCAGGTGGCTGAGCTGGTAAAGAATCTGCCTGCAGTGCAGGAGACCCCAGTTTGATTCCTGGGTCAGGAAGATCCCCTGGAGGAGGGCATGGCTACCTACTCCAGTATTCTTGCCTGGAGAATCCCATGGACAGAGGAGTCTGGTGGGCTACAGTCCACGGGGTCACAAAGAGTCAGACACGACTGAGCGCCTTTCACTTCACTTCACTCCACACGTCTGACACTGCTCTTTACAGGGTGTGCTCTACATTGTCAAGCACTTCCCCCCAGCACCTGCCAACGACTGTCGTCTGCTTGGACACAGCACCTTCAACACCCTGCAGGAGTTATTCTCTGTCCCTTGGAAGTGTTCCTTCAACGGCGCTGACTGCCTCACGTACACGCACAACAGTGTGTTCTCACCACTTGCTTTTGAAAAAAATCTCCATCTGAATTTCGTCTGCAATCATTGTGTTCCCCTTCTCACTAGCAACATGCTCACGGCTTCTGCACTTGTCAGATATTACAGCATTATCAGTATTCTTAAAATAACTCAAATCTAAGCATAGAGGCAGGAACCAGTTTCCAGGACTTGGTGCTGGACCTCTGGTGACCGTCAGCGCCACCTACTGGTGCCGCTCAGAACTGACAGTTCTTTCCTTGTCTGAAGGGTTAGGTTTTTCCGCTCACAAGTTGGTTCTTGAGTAGACAAGATTTAGCATAAATAATTGATTAATGTAACAACCACCCCAGCGATCGGTATTTCTGTTTAAATCCTTCCAAGTGTATAGAACATACTGTAAACTCTAAAACTGTCCACACGTGCTAAGCACCACGTTTATAAAAATTCTCATTGTAAAGGTGAGCCAAGATTTGCTCTTATTCCAAAGAGTTAAAATAATGTAAAGAAGCTACTCCAGTCCTGTGTAGAGCGCGTTCATTCAGATACACGTCCACGCTTCCAGATCCACGAAACATATCATGTACAACGGAATAGACTGGAGGGAGTGTGAGGCAGGAGATCTCCTTTCCCGAAAAACAGCCAGATCCAGGGCTCAAAAGCAACGATTCACGGCGCCGGTAGCAGAGGCAGGCAAGCTGAGGATGGCACATTGAGCACCCCCAACCTGAGGATGAAGATGCGTCCCGGAGAGAACGAAGCTTCTCCGAAGGTTCCACGCGATGCTGTGTTCCAGGGAACAGACTGTTGTTATTCCAATTTGTGGGGCTTCTCAGGTGGTGCTAGTGATAAAGAACCTGCCTACCAATGCAGTTGATGTCAGAGACCTGGGTTTGACTCCCGGGTTGGGAAGATCCCCTGGAGGAGGGCATGGCAACCCACTCCAGCATTCTTGCCTGGAGAATCCCATGGACAGCGGAGCCTGGAAGGCTGCAGTCCATGGGATCACAGAGAGTCAGACATGACTGAAGCAACTTAACACGCATGCACACACACATTCCAATTTGTAACACAAGAAAGGCTGGGAAACCACCTACTTCCCAACATAGATTTTGCTTACAAAGAACTTTCAAACCGATGCATCCTTTGACCTTCTTAACACATTAAGGGTGTCAAAGCAAGTGTCATCCCTTTACCACAGAGGTAAGGCCACCTGATCACAGATAGGAAAGCAGGGACTGACACCCACGTCCTCTCAGCCTGCTTCTTCCGTGGGGCATCCCAGAGAACACCTGTCTGCTCTCACACACAGAAGCCTGGACTGTCCCTTCCCATCCTCATCGTCGCAGAGACTTCCGCAGCTGCTGAAACTCTACCGGCAGAATGAAAGCAATTGTGTCTGCTTCTTATTTGCTTTATTTAAAACCAAAAACTGTCACGCAGTATTTATGCAAAAATTCCAGAAAATAAGGAGAAAGCTTGAAAGCCAACGACCTCAGGAGACAGCTGACTTTCTGCAGACACCAAGTCAGAATGATCCGCTCCAATCAGTGCGGACCAAGACCTGGGAGCAGAGCCCCTCCACACTGACCAACAGGCTTTATAAATACATATAAATTACGTTAAAATCGGAAGTATGGCCACTCAAATCCACATAAGCAATGCGGTAACAAAAGACTCTGTCAGCAACATCACTATTACACGGTCACAAACTGTATCTCCTCCAGAGACTGTATGTCACACAAAGATTATTCTAATTATATTCCCTTTTTAAACTGGTTTGAAAAGTGGTTCCTTCCGGCTTCTAACCAAATATTTACTCTGTTTGAAAGTAGGATTATGCAATCAAACAAATGTCAAGAGACTTTTGTTCCCAATAAACCGAAAAGCTCTAAAAGACAGAACATTTTCAGCACTGGCTTTTTTATGGTGAAGAAGGAAATGACGAATCTAGGAGTTAAAATCAAGAGTTTACGTTTGAAAACAAACCGCTGGGTTAAGTATTTGCTCCTGTCCGTACACCTCTTAAATCCACAGTGTTCCTTCATAGACTGATGGTCGGCATAATAACCTCTGTGAGGGCAAAGACCACGTCGGCTTAACTGACTCACATCTGGAGCCTCAGCAAAAAGAACAGTGGCTGGCACTTAGTAGGGCCTCAATAAATACCTGGTGAATGAGTGAACACACTATAAACCCACCAGCACTTGCTCAATCATGAGAGGACACTCCGTCTAGTTTCTTTTTAACTTTACTTGCTTGGGGCTGTGCTGGGTCTCTGTTCCCGAGGGCCGGCTTTCTCTAGTTGCAGCAAGCAGGGGCCACTCTCGAGCTGTGGTGTGTGGCCTTCTCATTGCAGTGACTTCTCTCGGGCTTCCCTCATAACTCAGTTGGTAAAGAATCTGCCTGCAGTGCAGGAGACTAGGGTTCGATCCCTGGGTCAGGAAGATCCCCTGGAGAAGGACACGGCAACCCACTCCAATTCTCTTGCCTGGAGAATCCCACGGACAGACAGCACGTGGACTCTTCCCAGACCAGGGATCGAACCCCTGGTCCCCTGCATTGGCAGGCAGATTCTTAACCAATGGACCACCAGTGAAGTCCCAGGCTAGTTTTAATACTAATAAGAGAGCCTGAATTCAAATCCTCCCCCCCAAAATTGATAGCTTGTCTCCCCACTTTGCTAACCAGGTCACTGGAATAATCAGATTCCTATTTCTATGCCCAGCCATTTTAAGTAAAAAGAGAATTTCCCAGTGATGACTCTAACAGAAAGCTTTTGAGCACACTGGGGTTTAACTTCTTTTTTTTTTTCTTTCTAAAACAGAGAGAAAGGCAGAATAATAAAACTGCGCTTCGACAAAGTGCAAAGGATAATAATACAGAGAAAGGGGAGGTACATTCACAATGCCAACTAGACCGACAAGAGGAAAAAGGGACAGTCAGTGTTACTGCTGAAAATACGGTGTGGTCCCCGTGGGGAGATTTCACTGAGACGTGAATTAGGACAACGGAGACCCTAGAGATCTTTTCCCCATTCCGCTAACCTTGTTTCTAGCAAAATGTATGCATGGAGACTCCTGGAGAGCCTGATCTGAAAATACAGTGTTTTGATGTGTAATTTTATGGCACCTCTTTAAATAATGCATCGTCTTGGCGCGCTAAGTCGCTTCAGTCATGTCCAACTCTGTGTGATTCTACGGACTGTGGCTAGCCAGGCTCCTCTGTCCGTGGGGATTTTCCAGGCGAGAATACTGGAGTGGGTTGTCAGGCCTTCCTCCAGAGGATCTTTCCCGACCCGGGGACTGAACCCGAGTCTCTTAACGTCTCCTGCACTGGCAGGCGGATTCTCTACCACAAGCACCACTTGGGAAGCCTGTCGTCTCTAGTGTCTGAGTTTATTTTGAGCAGAGCTCAGCCTGGAACGGTCATGCCGCATGAAGGGCTGCCCACCAGCATCACACCTCACCTGCGACTCCTCCAAGCAACATGCAGACAGCAGGACCGGAAAGTAACATACTCGGAAACACAATTATCAGAGCTAGTCCGGGTTGTTAGGGCAACGTGCTTCAGATATGAAAGCATCTCAGAGGCCTCTCTTACATTTAAATATATTACCATGAATATTTGTGTATTTACTATATATAATGGCAACCCACTCCAGTACGCTTGCCTGGAAAATCCCATGGATGGGGGAGCCTGGTGGGCTGCCGTCTTTGGGGTCACACAGAGTCCGACATGACTGAAGCGACATAGCAGCAGCATATATAACAGAAACATAACATACATAAGGATAGTAATAAAGAATTGTTAAGAGAGTAGTCAGAGCCTTCAAACGTGGTTCATTTGGGAAGTCTTGACATAAAATAAAATAGGAACCCACCAATAAACAATAATAGAGACTTGGGGCTTTCCTGGTGGCTCAGTGGTAAAGAATCTGCCTGCCAACGCAGGAGACACGGGTTTGATCCCTGATCCAGGCAGATCCCACATGCCCCGGAGCAACTAAGTCCATGAGCCATAATTATTGGGCTTGTGCTTAGAGCCTGGGAGCCACAACTCCTGAGCTCAAGCAGAGAAAAGCTCGAGCAGTGATCAAGACCCAGCACAGCCAAAAATAACCAAGTAAAATGATTTTTAAAAAATAATAATAACAGACAGTAGCAGTTCTGTCATATACTTTACGAAACACCTCTCTATGTTATTTCATCTGATTCTCACATCCAACCCAGTGATTTGTAGCTACTTTACCTTCATTTTTCAGAACAGGAAACTGAGCCCCAGAGAAGTCCTCTGACTCGGGGTCTGTATCTTTCTCCCCAACACACGCTCTCCCAGTGAGGCGGATAGATGAATCGATGCTGGCATCACCGGCACAGCCCAGCGTGAAGTTGTGTCAACAGTTTCATAACGTACAACTCTCAACACCTGAACTGTTCTTCTCTTTTGTGACTCACTTTATATTACGTTCTTTATATAACATACTTCTTTTAAAACTCCAACAGCTTAAATGGCTTTTGAGGCTTCCCTGTGGCTCAGATGGTAAAGAATCTGCGTGCAGAGCAAGAGATCTCGGTTCGATCCCTGGGTCAGGAAGATCCTTTGGAGAAGGGAATGGCAACCAACTCCAGTATTCTTGCCTGGAAAATCCCAAGGATAAGGAGCTTGGCAGGCTACAGTCCATGGGTCGCAAAGAGTTGGACTTGACTTGGTAACTAACGTTTTCACTTTTTACTTTCAAAGGCTTAGGATTCTGTGAGTCTAGCTTATACAAAATTTTATTCTACAAACTACCATGAAATTCTATTACAGTTACACAAAGTCAGCTTGGGAAACTGTGTAACTCTGATTATGGCTCCACTCTTGAGTTAATAAAATGTTCCCAGTTAATTCCTCAACTGTTTTTACTCGGAATACTCAATACTTTCTCACAAAAAAATAATACTGAAATGCTTCCTTCATGTAGACTAGGAGGGAACAGACACCAAGGGACATGGTTAGTGGTTTGGAATTTTATCTCCCTTTTTTGTTCACATCCAACTCAACCCTCAAAATTCCAAGTGCATTTCAGGAGTACACTTCCCCTCCTGTTTGCAGTGGTTTCCTCATTATTAGTCCCTCTCGGGGACTGGGAACACATCTGTCTGCAGACAAGAGCCAGCTGCCCCGCGAGGGCTCCACCAAGCCCTGGCATCTACCCCTCGGTGGAGGTGGGCTCTCCACCTACATACTACCTGCCAAGGTTAAGCCACAGAGGGAGCTATGCTAATACTACTTTTCACTCTTCTTTTATAATTTTATTTGTTTTTGGCTCTGCTGGGTCTTCGTGGCTGCACAAGCTTTTCTCTACTGGCGGCGAGTGGGGGCTACTCTCCAGGAGCAGTGAGTGGGCCTCTCACCGTGGCGGCTTCTCATTTCAGAGTCCAGGCTCCAGGGCGCACGGGATTCAGCAGCCGTGGCCCCCGGGCGCCAGGGCACCGGCTCAGCAGGTGTGGTGCGTGGGCTCAGTTGTTCCTCCTCATGTGGTATCTTCCCAGATCAGGGATTGAACCCATGTCTCCTGCTTGGCAGGGGGACTCTTTCCCACAGGGCTGGGGAAGCCCTACTTTTCACTCTCAATAGAAAGCTTGTGCCACAGAGAACACCAAACTTTGAGTGCCAGACAGCAGCACCTCGAGATGGATAAGAGTCCAAAAGTAAAAACTAAGCATTTTCTTTTCCATCCTGTCCAAGTGGTCTGATCGCAACATCTTGTTTCTGAGTCTCTCCTGTACGAAGACAAGCAACTGAAATCCAGCTTCAGAGAATTACTGGTGATCGAGTAGGCAGCAAGCTTAACAACGTTGCTCTGGGAGGGAGGTAAGGAAGAAGGGAAACCTGAGAGGAAGCCTTTCTCCACGTCTGTACATCATCTTACAGGTACTGCTTCACTGCTCTCTACGGAAGGGAACATCACCTACAAGCCAGAGTAACGCCTCAAAACACAAGTGGACGCCACGCCTTTCAAGGCCAACTTTACAATCAAAGCGCACGTTTTAGCGGCATGTTTTTCTCACCGGTTGCTTTAGCGAAATGACAGGTGCAAAAGCAGATACCAGAGCCTTGGGCAGTGTGGGAGGTGTGTGTGCGTGTGTGTGTGTGTTTGTTGGTGGGCGCGTGCACACTAGGAGTGGAAAGGCAAGTGGTCTCATCTCCAGCTCCATGTGGTTATAGACGATACAACATATGACAGGGAAGAGTCCTGCTCAAGGATTTTTAATATGCTAGCTTCAAGGTCGTTTTCTCTTTTTTTGGAATGCTTTGATTTCCAGATGTTTGTGTTTTAATTTTTTAAAAATCTCCTGTTTTGCAATACTGTCCACTTTGAAGGCCATTTCTGTAAAAACAAGTAATTCTCTGGAAATAAAATCTAAAAGTGAGCAGATAGTTTTATTCAAGGTCCTCTTTGGGACAAGGACAGTCAGTCTACTGATGGAGAGTCAGTGCCCAGCCTACAAATCACCCAACACAGACACACACAAGGGCTTATCTCTGAATCAGCACCCCAGCCACCCCTCTCCCGACCACATTCAGACCTGTCCTGCTCCCTCCCATATTCTCCTGCAGGAAGGGGTACACACTGACTGCTTCGGGGGGATGGGAGGCTGTCAACACGGGGGGGTCCCTAAGGGTCTCTTGGCTCAGCAGAGGGGTGCTCCTGGTTCTTCCTAAACTCCCCCGGGGAGGGTGCCTGTTCACACGGCGCTTCTCCTGCCATTTCTCGGGCTCCGATTAAGTTCCCATCAGACTTGTCTCTGCCTGAGAATGGCCTCTGCTTCCCAACCTGCCTGTCTCAGAACCTGGCTGGGTGACAGCTCAGTTCTGCTATTTATCATCACCTCCTGCTCAGCGACAGACTCTGAGCAACGCTGGAGCGTTTGCTGTCCTCCACTGAGAACCACAACAGTCTCACTAAATGTTAAGCAGACCGTCAGTTCTGAGTCTCCCAAGTGCTGTCACCACTGCCAAGAGCAAGGGCAGGGCAGGTATTCTGCAGAAGGCAACAGCTTTCGGAATAGATGCCACGCGGTCAGCCCTGATCTAGGCATCTTTTCTGCCTCCTCCTCAACTGCGCAACCACACAGCCTCTGGCTGCCTCCACCCTCTCCTCTGAAAAATGACAAGGACCACGGCCGTGCTCGTCGTGAGAGCATCTTACAACGGCTTCAGGGGACAATTCTTGCTGCTTCCATGACATAAGACTAGGAAAGCGTCTGCATATATGTTTTCCAGCTTCCTTTGTAAAGGAACAATATTGCTAATTTAATCCCTATTTTACGGCGGGAACTGATTCCGCTAGAGTAACAGAGCTGCTTCAAAGGGGGGAACCCCCATTTCCAGACCAGCAGTCTATTGTGTCAGCGCTACAGTTTCAAGAAATCCGGTACTTAATAATCAGCCAGTCTTACTTTTGGCCATCCATTTATTAAAATGAAAATTTTAAGTTTACATAAATATATTCTTAAAAACATTTTTAAAAAGATTATCTTGAGTGATGGAGATACTGGACCCCAAGTCTTCTAAATCCTGAAGCAGGGATGAAACAACTCTTCTCAAGTCCCCCAGATATGCTCCTTGCTTCCCTGGTGGTTCCGTTGGTAAAGGATCTCCTTGCAGTGTAGGAGACCCAGGCTCAATTTCTGGGTGGGGAATATCCCCTGGAGAAGGAAGTGGCAACCCACTCCAGTACTCTTGCTGGGAGAATCCCATGGACTATAGCCTGCCAGGCTCCTCTGTCCACGGGGTCCCAAGAGTCGGACACGACTTAGCGACTAAACCACCACCACCAAATATAAGGGTGAAGCAGAAAGTCTCCACCCTCAGAGCTGAGGCAAACCTTTCATTGTTCTAGAAGACACCTCCTTGGATAAAGCCATCTGCAGATGAAGATATAAAATAAAGCATTGTTCCACTGGTACAGAACGGTCCAATTGCAGACCTAAAGATTGGGCTGTTCACTGCTCTGGTTCCATGAAAGGAAGGATACAGGTCTCTACATTTTTTATATGTAAGGAGATTAACTAGGCCCAGGTAGGCCAAGAGATAAGAGTTGGAGTTTGGAGGTGGAGGGCTGTGGGGAAAAGCTCAGGATACGACAGCCAGCTAACTAGGGAGGACATAATTTGTACTTTATTTCCAGACAGGAGGCCGGGTTAACCTCACCCTGTACTGCTGGGTCTGGACCTCACACCCCTGCCCCATTCTCACTCAGATGTGAACGTCCAGTCCCGGTGACATGATTTACTCAGTGAAACTGCACAGAAACCCTCTTTAACAGCTGCAGAGACCTGAGAAGATAGTCACATTCAGGCCACACAGGCAGGAGAGTTGATTAGAATCATGAGTATTTAAAGCTAGAAGGAAACTCGCAAAGATTCCTCTCTGTAACCAGAGCATCTGCGGACAGGGCACAAGGATGAAGGGGCCCTGGCTGCGGGGAGGAGAGCTGTGATCCATTAGTGATGTCTGTGCGGACCGGGCACAAAAGAGGGAGGGACCCTGGCTGCGGGGAGGAGAGCTGCGATCCATTAGTGATGTCTGTGCAGACAGGACGCAAAAGAGGAAGGAGCCCTGGCTGTGAGAGCTGCGATCCATTAGTGATGTCTGTGCGGACAGGGCACAGAAAAGGGGCCCTGGCTGCGGGGAGGAGAGCTGCGATCCATTAATGATGTCTGTGCAGACAGGGCACAAAAGAGGAAGGGGCCCTGGGTGCGAGGAGAGCTGCGATGCATTAGTGATGTCTGTGCGGACAGGGCACAAAAGAGGAAGGGGCCCTGGCTGCGGGGAGGAGCGCTGCGATCCATTAGTGATGTCTGTGCAGGTGCAGGCGTAGGAGCGGTCTTGTGCTCCGTGGCGACAGACCATTTAAACGCCTCGCAATTGGATCTGCATATTTTTCCCTCAGCGTGTGCCCAGACAGTCACTCATGTCCAACTCTTTGCCACCCCATGGACTGTAGCCCCCCAGGCTCCTCTGTCCATGGGATTCTCTGGGCAAGAATACCGGGGTGGGGTGCCAGCTCCTCCTCCAGGGGATCCCTCAGAGGGTAAGCATTTCAAAAATATCTCTTGTTCTAATCCATTCTTGTGCATTTAAAAATTTTTTTCAGGGTCTTAATTTTTAAATTTGCTTGTAATCTTTAAATGTGTAAATTTGTAGCAATGAGGTAATTTTATAAAAGGGGAATTTGTTATGGGTGAACTTGATTTAATAAAAATCAAACGTAAACATTTGTATTTACACCCAAAATATCCGAAGTAGACTAGTCAGTCATTATAAAATGTACTATGTAATGCTATTAAGTAACTGGTCAATACAATGTATATTAGTTTATATAGATAAATGGGTGAATAGGTAGGGAGGCAGGTGAGATGGATGGGTAAATGGATTGATAGCTTTTGGATGATTAACACATGCTCATATAGTTTTAAAAAATCATTGCTAACAAAGATAAATACTACATGTCTGACTCTTTGTGACCCCGTGGACTGTAGCCTAACCAGGCTCCTCCATCCATGGAATTTACCAGGCAAGAACACTGGATTGGGTTGACATTTCCTTCTCCAGGGGATCCTCCCGACCCAGGGATCGAACCCGGGTCTCCCACATTGCAAGCAGACACTTTACCATCTGAGTCACCAGTGATTTGGATACATTTTCATTAAAAAGTTATATTTTTCAAATACTGGGGAGAAGAAGCCTCTCACTTTACAGATAAGGAAAAACAATCCTGCAGACACAGTGAGAATGAAAACCCAGTTCTTCTGAGTCCATTTACCTACTGTGTTTGCTCTCATTATGCTACCACAGCACAAAAGTCTACTCCAAGTCCACAATCCCTTATTAACAGTTCTGAAATCCAATGAGTTCTGAACGTGCACAACTTATCCTGAGGAGAAAACGTGACTTGGACTACCATGAGGCCACTTACAGTATTTACCATCTCTGATCAGAGTGTAACTAAGCCCTACTGGGGACACTACATATTACACAGTACAGATACAGCATTTCTTTTATAAAGTCTGAAAAAAATCTGAAATCTAAAACGCATCTGGCCCAGGGGTTTGGATAATGGAGGGCAAGCCAGTACTGATGAGCCCTCCGCCTTCAGGGTGTGGTGGGCAATGAAAGTCAAAGTTGCTCAGTCGTGTCCAACTCTTTGCGACCCCACAGACTATACAGCCCATGGAATTCTCCAGGCCAGAATACTGGAGTGGGTAGCCTTTCCCTCCTCCAGGGGATCTTCCCAACTCAGGGATCGAACCCAGGTCTCCCACAGTGAAGCTGAATTCTTTACCAGCTGAGCCACCAGGGAAGGAAAGCTATGCTTTTAATTTCTGGGGCTCAAAAAAAGGCAGGTGTTTTTAATTCCTGGGGCTTCCCTGGTGGCTCAGTGGTAAAGAATCTGCCCACCAATGCAGGAGACGAGAGTTCAATCCCTGGGTTGGTAAGATCCCCTGGAGGAAGAAATGGCAACCCAGTACAGTATTCTTGCCTGGAGAATCCCATGGACGGAGGAGCCTGGCGGGCTACAGTCCATGGGGTCGCCAAAGAGTTGGTCACAACTTAGCGCCTGAAGAACAACAATTTTTAATCTCTAGTTTTTATAGAGGAGAAGGCAGAGGCTCCAAGAGGTTCTGAGATTTGTCTGCCGGCCCTCGGGAGAAGCCGGGTCACACAGACTCAGCGCTGCCAGGCACAGGGCAGACACCAAGCGGTCTGGCTGAGGCAGCAGCAAGGCTGGGCTATAAGCTGTGGGAATGCCACCTCGATCCATTCTCCACTCCCTGCTCACTCCCTCCCCTTTCTCTTTCTCCCTGTTTTCTTACAGAAGAAAGTCTACTGTTTAATTTGAAAGCCAGCAACATCTGGATCTAAAGCATTCCTGCTTTAGGAGGAAAAAAAGCAAAACCTCAAATCCCCAGGGTGTGATGGTGAGGGTGCAGCCGGTTCGTCTCCAGCAGAAGAGAGGGCCGGGCCCCACCTGAAACACAGGCCCCACCCAGCCGCGGGCCTGCCCCCTCCACTCCAAGAACACACCTGGTTTCACACCCCAGATGGCAGCTCTGAGGATGGAGTGGGATCCTGAAGCCGAGTCCTCCAGCAGCTGTCCAGGGCCACCTGCACGTAAAGGGTCAAATTCCTGCCCCAGCCACGATCACCCCAGTTACCAGCACAAAAGCAAACCTGCCTTTTCACTGAAGACAATCCTGGGCTCCTGGCTATACCCTTAGGATGTGCTGTTTTCGCCTCTTGGGTGATTTGATCTTATTCAAAATATTAGTGGGTAAAGAGAGCAGATGGAGCTTCTCTGGTGGCTTAGAATGTAAAGAATCCACATGCAATGCAGGAGACCTGGGTTCGATCCCTGGATTGGGAAGATTCCCGTGGAGGAGGAAATAGCAATCCACTCCAGTATTCTTGCCTGGAGAATCCCATGGACAGAGGAGCCTGGTGGGCTACAGTCCATGGGGTCACAAAGAGCTGGACACAACTGAGCAACGAACACTTTCATTTTCAAAGAGAGTGGACAACGAAGGATTAACAGTGGGATTTGCCCTGAGTCCTACACGGGCCCAAAGGGGCCCCAGACTACATGTCTATTGCCGCGTCTCCCACCTCCATACTTTCATAAAACAATCAGAGCAGAGCTGAAAAGGCACTGGCTGGTACAAACGCAGAGACCCAGTCCACTCCTGTTGTTCAGTCGCTAAGTTGTGTCCAACTCTTTGTGACTTCAGGGACTGCAGCACACCAGGCTTCCCTGCCCTCCACTGTCTCCCGGAGTTTGCTCAGATTCTTGTCCACTGAGTTGGTGATGCCATCCAACCATCTCATCCTCTGTCGTCCCCTCTCCTGCTGTCTTCAGTCTTTCCCAGCATCAGGGTCTTTTCCAATGAGTCAGCTCTTCTCACCCAGGCGGCCAAAGATTGGAGCTTTTTATGATTCTGGAAAATCGACTGTTCTTTAAATCCTCCCATGGTTATTCAGATAAACATTATGATCACAAACTTCAGTAAAAGTGCTTGATAGTTCTTCTTTTCATAATTTTAGGCCTTGTGTAGACAATGAAATTTTAAAGACATGACAATATCCTTTTATTGACAGATACTATGGTTAAATTTATATATTTTCTTGGGCTCCAAAGTCACTGCAGACAGGGACTGCAGCCATGAAATTAAAAGACGATTGCTCCTTAGAAGAAAAGCTATGACAAACCTAGACGGTGTATTAAAAAGCAGAGACATCACTTTGCCAATAAAGGTTCCTATAGTCAGAGCTATGGTTTTTCCAGAAGTCATGTATGTTGTGCCCGAAGTCCACGTCCCTGAAACTGAGAGAATAAGACGTCCACAGCAATGCAAAAGCGTAAAGGGGTTTTTATTGCTAGCTCGAGCTAGGGCTCAGGTCTCATCCAGCGCAGTGGAATCTGACAAGAGCCCCGAGCTCCGAGTCACAGTTGCTTTTGTACAGGCGGTTCTTTGTCTCGGCAACAGTGTAGCTGGTGGGTGATGATTGGCTAAGCTGTAAGCGCGCACGCACGTGAATTTTAAATCCCACATCTCTGTCCAGATTGGCTTAAGTTTGGCGCGAATGGGGACTCTCCTGATTGGCTCGAGAGTGTAGTTCCCGGAATCATGACTCAGGCCTATAAGAATCCGAAACTTTAGGCCTAGTGTAGCTTGTTGAGCCTGTCATGGCTGGGGTTAGGTCCTAACAATGTACAGACGTGAAAGTGAACCACAAAAAAGGCTGAGCACCAAAGGACTAATGCTTTCAAATTGTGGTGCTGGAGAAGACTCTTGAGAGTCCCTTAGACTGCAAGATCAAATAAGTCAATCCTAAAGGAAATCAAAACTAAATATTCACTGGAAGGACTGATACTGAAGCTCCAATAATTTGGCCACCTGATGCAAAGAGCCAACTCATTGGAAAAGACCCTGATGCTGGGAAAGATTGAAGGCAAAAGGAGAAGAGGGTGGCAGAGGATGAGATGGTTAAATAGCAACACTCACTCAATGGACATGAATCTGAGAGAACTCTGGGAAGCAGGGAAGCCTGGTGTGATGCAGTCCATGGGATCACAAAGAGTCGGACACGACTTAGTAACTGAACAACAATGGTTAAGTCACGGCTGCAACACAGAAATCTTTACAGTGAAAGTCTGGACTGCATTTTGGAAACATGCATTGTCTCGGCTTCTCACCAGAGTTCTTTCCCAAGGAGTAGATCTGGAGAAGACAATGAATCTGTACATTGGAATTATGACGGGAGTGGGAGTTAGGGCAGATATATGAAAACGAGGACTGTCAGAGATTCGGGGGCAGATTAGTCTCTTCGGGCGTTAGTCTGTGCGTGTGCACACAGAAATCATACTCATGTCGTAAAATGAAATAATTCCATGAGAAAAAGCTTTGCAAACTCTAAATCAAAATGTGTGTATTTTATTCTTTTATATAAAATCAGCTTCCCTGGTGGCTCAGACGGTAAGGAATCCGCCTGCAATGCAGGGTTCAATCCCTGGGTGGGGAAGATACGCTGGAGAAAGAAATGGAAACCCACTCCAGTACTCCTGCTTGGAGAATCCCATGGACAGAGGAGCCTGATGGGCTTACAGTCCACGGGTTGCAAAGAGTCAGACACGACTAAGCACACATATAAAATCAACTTACATCTCCACCTCAAGGAGCATGAGAAATACTTGATGTTTCTAAACCAGACTCAGACTAGTCTTTATGGCTAATGCATGCTGACATATGGCAGAAACCAGCACAATATGGTAAAGCAATTATCCTTCATTAACAAACAAACAAACCAGCAACTCCTCCAGCATTTGGTTCCTGTTTATGCTGATGACACCCTCATGCCCCTAGGCGTCCAAGCTTGGAAACCTGTGGTAGAGACCTCGATCTGATGCAAGAATGCAAGACCTACTCTGATGCAAGAATGGTCAGTTCCTCTGAAAACAAATCTGCTCAGGTCAGTCCCTCGCTCAAAAATCACTGACAGCTGGCAACTGTTCTTGCACAACAGGTCACTCCCAAGCGCCTCCCCCTCTGGCCCCACCCGCCCTTCACTCCATCCCTGCCTCTGCACGCCAGCCACCCCAGCCACACAGCCCTGCCCAGCGGTCTCTCTGCTGGAACCTCCAGCCCCAGGCACCCAGTGCGGTCACCTCCAGCTCCGAGTCCCCTGCAGAGCCATTCTGCCCGACCTGGTGATGCTCACGTCCCCAGGCTAAGAGCACAGAAACACACTCCGGTCCCTGGACCACTGCTTCCGCCTGAAATGACACTTTACGTGATGTCTCTCTTGCTTCCTCGGTTATGAAGTCCACAACAGCAGTGATCCCATTTTTATTCCTACAGTGTAATCTCAGTCCTGGTACATAACGGTACTTGTTCACTGAATGAGTAAATCAATCGATCTTGGGGTCTTCTCCTCCCTGTACCCCCCACCCCCGCTCAACCTCCTCCAAGAAGTAAAGAGTGCACAGTACGCCAGAGGGCCGGAGCCCTCACGGGAGCCAGGCCGCTGAAAGTCCCCTGCTAGCTCTGCGGGTAATTAAGTTCTTGGCAGAAGAAATAACTTCATTATCTAGTTTTATCATTCTTCCAAACCACAATCCCAGAAGCAAATTGCGTTTGAGCTCTTGTAAACGACCTGACACCTCAGAGAATTCATTCTGGCTCTGAGGACAGAGCTCTTGTTGTGTGGAGGCCAACGGCTATTCCACACACCAGGCAGACCCTATGAAACCAACAGGCCCTGACACTTCGTCCTCAAAAGGGGTCAGGTCAGGCCCTTGCTCAAAAATCATTGACAACTGCCAACTATTCCTGCACAACAGGTCACCCGTGACCCTCCCTGTCTGGCCCCATCCACCCTTCACTCCATCACTGGAGTGAAGCAGGGGGTACTCATGAGGACGTAGTCTAGATCCTGGAGGAGCCGGTGTCCCAGGCCCAGCAAACTGCAGCCTTAACCGCCAGACCCGGCCCTGCCCGCCCTGGTGAGGGGAGTTGGCCACGGTCGGTGCACGCCAGTCCCGGAGGCCACAGAACCAGGAGTTCCGCCGTCCACCAGCTGGCCGTTTGAGCCGACCCGTTACAGAAAAATGTAACAGGAAAAAAATACCCCTGGGGATGTCTTAACAATGCAGTTTTCTATTTAGAGTTCTCTCCTCACACCTTCTCTCGTGAAAAAGGGGGCTCTATGTTATTTGTGAGGAAGCAGGTGAGTCCATCCCCCTAAGGAATAACTGCAGGGCTTCAAGGCGGGAGGAACCTTTTCCAGAAAAGCCCCTTTAGGATCCTGACACCCCGGGGCCCCGACACCTCTGTCTCCCCGTCGTGAAGTTCCGCATGGTTTAGAGACGTGAAAGACTCACGGGGGCTTTCTGCTCTGCGAGGGGTGCAGCCGGCCTGCAGCCTCGGCCCCGCGTCCCCGCCTCTGCTGCCTTCTCGCCCACATTCCCGGTCTCCCCGGCACCGGGCGCCCGCCCCTCGGAGGACGGCAGCTTTGATTTTGAGCTGCTGCTGAGCTCTCCGGGCTGAGCTTTTCTGAGGAGAAACAAACGTGGAATTATCAAAACACATCCTGCAGTAAAGACAGCTTTCCCCCAAGTGGATGTCTAGGTTCAAACGACGTGAACAGCGCTGATGGCAGGCTGAACCCTTGCGAGGCATTTAAAGACGTTAACCAAGTTCTCACAGCAGCCTTAGAGGGAGGGTACGGTTACCCTGGCTTTGCAGTAAGAGGCTCAGGATAAACTTATCCCACATCCAAGGCCCGGCAGCAGCCAGGACTGGAATCCAGGCCTGCCCGGCTCCCGAATCAGAAGCTGAACGGCCTTCCTTCTGTTCAGGAACAGAGCACACAGCCTTCGCGTCCTCAGCAGCACAGAGTCCCTTTCTTGTCCCTGTGCGCCCACCTACGGCTGTGAAGTCACAGCCCTGGGGCACGGGACAGAGGCCCCCTGTCTGCTCCCATTTCTCCTCTCATGCAGGGCTGCCCACACTCGGGGGCAGGGGGCCCAGAAGCCACCCTAGCACCCCGGCAGAGGCGACCCACACCCTGCCCTGTGTCTGCCACCCGTGACCTCCCTGTGTCTGCAGTGATCACGTCACTTCCTCACCCAGCACCTCCTCACTGTCCACAGGATGAGATCCAGAGTCCTAAATCTGACCTTCAAGGCATGAGAGAGCACCACCCCCATCACCCACGTGCACCCCAAACACGCAGAAGGATTCACCATCATCCCACGTATCAAGTACACTCTATCGAGGGGTCCTGAGGACCTCCTCCCTGCCTTCTCCCACCTGACCTCCTGCAGGCTGGAAAACTATTTACCTTTCCAGGCTCTCCCCCTGGGATCAGGATGGGAGGCCCCAAGCTGGCCTGAGTCACAGTGCACACAGCCCACGTGGCCGCTCGTTTCTCCTCCTGGACTGCAGGCTCCCAAACAGTCCCTGAGCACCCAGCGTGGACAGACCCCATCGGGCCTGCTCTCCTCAGGGGCCGTCCGGGAGCCTGAAGTCCGAGGGGGTACCGGAGCCTCACTTGCTCCCACGACTGTGCTGCTCTTGCTCAACGTTAGGGAAGCCCAGGGTCACTGGGGAACCACGTCCACGACATCCCAGTGGGGACGCAGAACAGACGACGTGGTGGCCTCGTGAGTGAAGGGGGTCCCCCGGAGTCGGAAGGGAGAACCTTCCAGAAACTGGACACCGCCGCACGCCCTCGAGGCCCATCTGGCCCTCCCGCAGGCTCTATCAGCCAAGAAGCACGGCGGCCCCTCGGCCCGGCTGGGCCCTCCCGGCCCTGCGGGCCCACACCTGAGCTCCGGCGTCTCCTGCTCGGCCTTCAGCCTCGCCCTCTCCGCGAGGATCTCGTCACAGATCACGTCGTAGGGCTTGTCCAGGTGGTGTTCGCCCATCACCCAGACCCAGACCTCATTGTCGGCTCCCAGCTTCCAGTGAACGGATTTCCTGTTGTCTGCAAGCAAAACAAGAATCTGGTTTGAAAAAGTATCTTCAGCCGTGGGTTAGGAGGTATTCCACCGTCCAGGTATTTAAAGATCAGATGAAGCGAAGCACGTCCAACATGCTCTGAGCAAGCAGCCCCTTCCAGGGTGGTGGCTGGAATGTCTGTTTTAAATCACAGTGAGTGTGGGTTCTGCACGTGCCCTTTTTACAAGTCAAGACCCCGAGATGGGAAGACCACTGTCTGCATTATCTCTAGGGTAACAGAGCCAACATCAGACCCCTGAACCTCCGAAGCCTAAGAATCTCCCTGCAACCCAGCTGCTCTAGGGCATGGCGGGTCCACCATATTCCTAGGACTCGCTGCTGGGTCCAAGGCATGCATTTTAGAGTCAGACCAGCTTTGCTTTAAACCCTAGCCCTGCCACTTAGCCGTACGACTTGGACAAATCATTTAATCTCCCTAAGCCTCAGTTTCTCTTGTCCACACAACGGGAACACTAACGTCGCTCTGGAGGACAGCCGTTGGGGGAGGCAGCTGTGGGGCAGGTCCCCGGTGTCTGACACAGGACAGCACTCTGCAGAGGCGGGTGCAACCTCTCCTCTGTGCTGATGGGCGTGGTAGCTGAGAGACTCGCACCAGCCGTGAGAGATGACATACCCGGAGTGGGAGACATGGGGAAGCTCCTAGAATAACCTAGTTCCCTGCTGGTTGCACGGGCTGTATTTACCTTCTAATTCCTGCTCCTCCAATGGGCACATCAGGCTCCCTGACACCCAGGACGGTGGGTTATCCCCTGGAGAAGTCAGGGGACAGGCAGTCCTAAGTCTGAAGGTCCCGGAGGGGACTCACCAGGGCCACGAGGGACCTCAGCTCGTCCTCGTCCACATGCCTGAGCCCGAGGACACAGGCTTGCCAGAGCTGCTCGGTGTGTGATGGGGGGTGAGGGGTGGGAGGTGTGGTGGCTGCCGGAACGCAGGCCAGGCCGGGGAAGGGTCACAGGAAGCAGAGGCCAGCTTCCCACGAAAAGAGTCTCCATCCAGCGGATGCAGAACCAGCGTCCTGCTGTGGACTGAGGACGCAGCCACTCGGGGCCAGCCTAGCTCTTCCTCTGGGTGCCTTCTGCCCTCAGGGCTATGGAGATGCTCTGGGTACAACAACGTTCTCAGCAGGACAGTCAAGACATCCCTGGGGGCTCAGGGGTAAAGAATCCACCTGCCAATGCGGGAGACACGGGTTCGATCCCGGGGCCGGGAAGATCCCCCATGCCGCAGAGCAACTAAACCCGTGCACCACAAGTCTCGAGCCTGAGGCTTTGAGCCTGGGAACCGCAATAAGAGAAACCGCTGCAACGAGAACACACACCGCAACTAGAGAAGAGCTAGTGCAGCAGTGAGGACCCCACACAGTCAAAAAATAAACGAAATCACTGAAAATAAATAGGATGTTGCAGGGCAGGGAGGAGGGGTCAGTCTGTGCTCACAGGTGGACGCAGGTATGAGGGAAGGTCAGTCCCACGTGGACTCTGCTGGGGAGGCCAGGTCAGCTCCAGCTCGTTGAGGAGATACCCACAGGTTCCTTCACCATGGGAGGCCGGCATCCCTCACAAAGGCCCCGTACTGCCCGCTCTGGGGCAGCTAAGAATGTTCCCACTGCGTCTACCTCTCCATCTTCACCTAACAACCCTCTGCCAACAGTTCTGGCAGCAGGAGGAAGGTGGCCGGAGATGGCGTGGCTGAGAGCGAGGGGAGGCGGGAGGGGCCCAGGGTCCCTGCAGCCCCTCTCGGGACAGCAACACACGCTGCCCCCAAACCGTATCTGAGGGCATAACGCAGGGCACGCGGGGGCCGTAACTCCTGCTGGGGGAGGCCCTGCTCCGGGGGAGAGGAATCCAGAAACCCTGCGAACACAGGAAGGGCTAAGAGGCAAAGAGGCAAAGGGGAGGGGCAGTCAAGGGGAGGACAGAGCCCCCATACCTCTAAGACGGTGGGGGAGGTGTAAAGAGACGGCGGCTCTGGGGCAAGAAGGAAGGGGGTTACTGGACGTGTCAGAGAGCAGCCCTGACGGTAGTCTCTGCTCTGATGGCCCCTCTCCTTCGGGGCAAAGACACTGGGGTCCTTGGGGGGTCCACACAGCTCCCCAGGGAGGGGGCCATTCTAGTAAAAGGAGTGTCGGCCTGGCACCCCCGGCTTCATGCCAAGACAGCGAGAGCTGTCTCCCATGACGTTCCCACGGCGTCCCTAAGGCTGGCGGGGTGCAGAGCTGGGTGCTGCGGGGTGCACGGGGTGAGACACCCTCCTGCAGGTCACCAGGGCCTGGGAGAGGAGGACAGGGCGGCTGGTCACCGACTTGATGAACTTCGCACCTGTCTACTTCGTGCCAGGCCCTGAGGTGGATGCGCTACAGACACTTGGAAACAAGACAGACCAGTCCCGGCTCTCAGAGACTCACGTTCCAGCTGAAGGAGGCAGGCGCTGGACCGCTAGTTAGTTACGAAAGTAGCGAGACTGAGACAGTGACGATCCTAGTCACTCAGCTGTGTCTCGGGACCCCGTGGACTGTAGCCTGCCAGGCTCCTCTGTTCATGGGATTCTCCAGGCAGGAATACTGGAGCGGGTTGCCATTCCCTTCTCCAGGGGATCTTCCCAAGCCAGGGATCAAATCTGGGTCTTCTGCATTGCAGGCAGATTCTATACCGTCTGAGCCACCTGGCTGAGGGAGGGGTATTAAAGTGTTAGCGATGGGGTCTGGTGGGCAAGGGGACGTACTCTGACCAGGCAAGATTATGTCCAACGAGGACTCAGAGAAGGCAGGGAGCTTCAAAAGGATAGAGAAGAAATAAGAAGTTCCTGGCGTTCAGCTAGGGAGGCTGGGTATGGAATTTAGACAGAGAACAGCGTGGGTTTGGTGCTGGACAGGAGGAACAGTGTGACCGAAGCCCAGGGACGGGAACTGGCGAGGGGGCACGTGGAACCGGGGTCTCCACCAGAGCTGATGAGGCTTGAGAAGCCGCCTGGCTGTGGGCTGAGGTCAGACGGGGAGGGAGGGCCCGCCTGGCACAGGCCCCGGACGCCCAGCAAAGGGGTTTACGTGGAGGGCCTGTGTTGCATAACTCCAGAAAGCTGTACGAAAATCCCAGTGTCTACAGCACTTTATTTCTCCAGTCTGAGTTTCCTCTTTGATAAAACAGAGGCGATGAATCTGAACTCACAGACAAGTGCTCAAAAAGGATTAATTCCATGCTCTTGGTCTGAGGGTCCAACCAAGAGTCCACAACTGTCAGACATGGCACCACAAAACTCCCAGAAGAGAACACGGGCAAAACATTCTCTGACATAAATCGTAACTATTTTCCTAGCTCAGTCTCCTAAGGCAAAAGAAATAAAAGCAAAAATAAACAAGTGGAACCTAATCAAACTTGGAAGCTTTTGCACAGCAAAGGAAAACCATCAACAGAATGAAAAGACAACCTAGGGATCGGGAGGAAGTATCCGCAAACAATGTGACCAATTTCCAAAATAAACAAACAGCTCACACAGCTCGGTACCAAAATCAAAACAAAACAAAAAACTACCCAATCAAAATGTGAGCAGAGAACCTAAACAGATGTTTTCCTGAAGAAGACATACGTACAGCAAACGGGCACGTGAAGAGATGCTCAACATCACTAATTATTACAGAAATGCAAATCAAAACTACAATAAGGTATCAGCTCACACTGGTCAGAACAGCCATCATCAAAAAGATTACAAATAATAAACGGTGAGAGGGTGTGGAGAAAGGGAAACCCAGCTACACTGTTGGTGGGAGCCCAAGTTGGGGCAACCAGTATGGAAAACAGTATGGAAGGTCCTTAAAAAACTAAAGCTACCATATGACCCAGAAACCCCACTCCTGGGCATATAGGTGCCTTCCACCGACCCTGGGCTGTAGCGTCCAGGTGCTGCCCGAACTCGCAATGCCCAAAGAACTGCGCACCACTCTGGCCGCTCCTCGTGGTCACTCACCTCTGACCCAGAAACCAGAGGGCAGATGCCTGGCCAGCAGGGCCTCCGGGATTTGGGTGCTACGGCCACATTCCTTCCGACCAATGCCATGCCAGATCTGCCCTGAAATACGTAGAGCATCACCGAGGCTGTTAGCAACCCTACTCGGCCATGAGGAAATTGAGGCTCAGGGAAGGTAAGTTCGTTGTCTGGGATTGTAGAGCTGGTGCAATGGAACCAGAATTCCTTACCTGACTGTGAGGCAGTAAAACCTGTGTTTAGAGCCACCTCTGATGTCCAAACTGAAATATCTTTGAGAGCAAAAGAAGGAAACCCACCAACAGGAAAGGCAGGAAATGAATGATTGCAGGGCTCTGCTGAGCGAGCTGGGTACGGGGTCACCATCTCGGCCCTGCAGAGCAGGACAGCGCCAGCCCCACATTTCAGTGAAGACCAAGGCCCAGTCCTGGGCTTCCCTGGTGGCTCAGCAGTAAAGAATCTGCGTGCAATACAGGAGCCAGAGGAGATGCGGGTTCGATCCCTGGGTCGGGAAGATGCCCTGGAGGAGGGCATGGCAACCCACTCCAGTATTTGTGCCTGGAGACTCCCCATGGACAGAGGAGCCTGAGGGCTACAGTCCATGGGGTCACAAAAGAATTGGGACACGACTGAAGCAATTTAGCACAGTAAGGCCCAGTCCTATGGGGACTTCCCTGAAGGTAGTGCGGGTAATAATTCTGCGAGTCTGTGTTTTAAACCTTTGAAAATATTTATTCTAGAGACAAAAGGGACGGAGAGGGAGCTGGAGAACCCACGGGGTGCCACCATCCCGGGCAGCAGGTGGTGGCACAGACAAGCAAGTAGGTCACTTGGCAGGGAGGCCAGCTGGCTCCAGGGGGTGAGAGGGAACATCCGAGTGGGCATCTTGAGTCCAGCACTCCACACGTGAGACCTAGGCTGTCACACTATCCAGCCCAGAGTGAGCCCAGAGCGGGCTGGAACCAGCGGCTCAGAGCAGACTCAGATCTGATGTTCAAACCCGGACTCCACCGGTGACCCGCCCACATCACTTTCTCCAAGTCTGTTTCCTTATTTGTAAGAATCAGGCGGCGGGCAACGTTCACTTCCCAGGATTCTTACAAAGATTAAATGAAATGACATCAACACAAGGGCCTGGCACTTGCTAACAGACCCACAGGGTGGTAGGGAGAACCTCCATGGGATGGAGCAATGGGAGTGTGCTGAGACAGGGAGTAACCAGGGGACTCCGGGCTTCCGGCTTTGGTGACTCAAAGGAAAGTGGGCTGCAGATCATTCTGGAGACTGAGAGGCAGGAGCAGGCCTCTGGGGGTGGGGGAGAGAGAGCTGGGATGATGCTGAAGAACCTGGTTTTGCATCAAGGGCCCAAGGGTCTTCTGAGCAGAGATGCTCGTTGGGTAACTGAAACGAGACCAATGCTCAGATAAGAGGTCTGGTTTTGAAATACAGCTGTGAGATTCCATAAAGAGAAGAAAAGGTGCCCCAGGGAGGGAGCACAGAGACCCTGACCTAGTCAGGGGAGTCTGTGAATGAGACTCGGGGAATCGGTCAACATTGGGAAACTCTGCAGCAAATGCCCTCTGCATGGATTGTCCTGGTCCAAGCTTTCAGTAAGTTTAAGGGACCCTCAATCCCACCTGAAGCTTACCAACCACCAGGGTCGAGTGAGGCTCCCCTGGGGAACACAGGTATTCAGGGTCAGGCAGAAACGTAAAAGACAACAGTCATGGAGACAGAGAGGGACCACAGCGCGAACAGACTCAGAGGCAACTCACAGGGTGAGAGCCGGCTGAGAAATCAACTGAGCTGAGAACTGAGCCCAGCAACAGAGGCCACCGTGCTGGGTCAGGAGGGGAGGGAGAGAAGCAGGCACGGCAGATGGCACACCCCAGGGCTCTGTCATCGTTTCACTGAAAAGGGAAGGCTCTGCATAAAGGAGCTCGTCTGAGAATCCACAAGTGAAATTTCACAAGACCTGTTCCAAGGGTGCACGCGGAGCGTCTCAGTCACTGCTCATTGTGACCAGAGCCTGGCTTCTTGCGAGAAGTTCCCACCAGCTGGAGAGGTGTCTATTGCTGGGCAGCCTCTACCAAGTAAAGACCTCCTCTGTGTACATGACCAGAAAAAAAAAGCTTACGGAATAAAGGCTCCGTGGGAGAACACCCACACAAGCACACGTTCAGACGTGTGCAGGGCAGCCGCAGACAACGGCAACTGTTACCAAGCTCCAGGTAAGCTCGACGTGCCAGGTAGGCTGAACAAGGGGCAACGTTTGTTAACAGTGCCAGCTGTGGGAGAGTCAGACCCAGGGTCACTGACCAGCTGCTGCCCTGGGCGAGTCAGTTAATGTCCCTCCGTCTCCCTTTCCTCACCTGTGAAATGTGAAAGTAACTCAGCTTCAGGCTCGGCTGTGATGATTTCATGAGATAACAGACTTAAACACAGAGTTCAGGGTCTGACACTCCAGCAGCTCAGTCGGCACTGGTTGGGGCCGGGTTTACAGTCTAGAGTAGTGCTGTCCAATGGGAGCGCTGCCTGTAATTATACATTTTCTAGCTGTCCTAGTAAAAAAATCAACAGGAGCCCGGGCAAGATGATGGAGCAGAAAGGCCCTGGGCTCACCTCCTCTCATGAGAACACCAAAATCGCAACTATCTGCAGAAAAACCATTCATGAAAAAGACCAGAACCTACAAGAAACGATCTCCTCCAACCAAAAACATAGAAAAGGCACCATGGTGAGACACACACCACAGTGAGACAGATACCCCAAGGTGGACGACCCACAGACTGGAGCTTCTCCCGCCGGAGTTAAGAGTTCTGAGCCCCAGGTCAGGCTCCCCAGCCCAGGGGTCCTACTCATCTGGAAAAATGAGCCCCCAGAACATTTGGTTTTTGAAAGCCAGCGAGGCTTCATTTTGGGAGTCCCACAAGAGTGGGGGAAATAGAGACTTCACTCTTAAAGGGCTCACGTGAAATCTCACACACATCAGGCCCCAGGGTGAAAAGCAGTCACTTCATAGGAGTCTGGGCAAGACCCACCTGTCGGTTTTGGAGCATCTCCCAGGGCGGCGGGGATGGCTACGTGTCACCCTGGGGCCATGAATCCTGGAGGCAAACATATTTGGGGACTTTCTGTCTTGAGGACACAGCTGCTGGCAGCTTCCATCTTAGCTCATTAGTGCCAAGACCCGGTCCCACCCAACAGCCTGCAGGCAACCCATGCTGAGAGGCCTCAGGCCAAACAACTAACTGAGTAGGAACCCAGCCCCAGCCATGAACAGGCCCTAAGGACTCCTGAGCCCACAGTTGACTCTAGACACACCTCTGCACTTTGCCTTGTCCACCAGAGGGCCAAGACCCAACTCCACACACCAGCAGGCAGACACTGGCCCTTCCCTCCAGGAAGCCAGCACAGGTCTCCAGACCAGCTATTTGTAAAAATACAAATAACAATCTAGAAAAAAAAAAAACGAGGGAGCAAAGGAACACGTTCCAGATGAAGGAAGACGATAAAACCCCAGAAGGACTAAAAGAAGTGGAGATGAGCTTTCTACCCAAGAAAGAGCTCAGGGCAGTGATTGTAAAGATGATGAAAGAACTCAGGAGGACAGCAGGTATGCACAGAGCAAGAAGTTGGGATTTTTAAACAAAGAGTCAGAAAATATAAAGAACACACAGAGAAGGAGAATGTAATAACTAAAATGAAAAATACACCGGAAGGAATCAATAGTAAACTAAACGATACAGGAGTGGATCAGCGAGCTGGAAGATGGAGCAGTGGAAATCGCTGCTGCTGAGCAGAAAAAAGGATGGAAAGAAGTGAGGACAGGTCAAGAGACCTTGGGGACAACATCAAGGCACTAATATTAGCATTATAGGGGCCCAGAAGGAAGAGACAGAGAATGAGCCTGAGAAAATATACGTAGACATAATAACTGAAAACTCCCCTAGCTTGGGAAAGGAAGCAGTCACTCCAGCCCAGGAAACGCACATCGTTCCAAACAGCAGGAGTCGCCAACCTCCAGGCTGCAATGACCCCCCATCACTCACATTACCACCCCCCACCATCCCCATCCCCGGAAAAACTGTCTTCCCTACAACCAGTCCCTGCTTCCAAAGAGGTTGGGGACCACTGCCAGACAGGATCAACCCAAAGAGGAACAGACCAAGACTCACTATAATTAAAATCACAAAAATTAGAGATAGAGAATATTAAAAGCAGCAAAAGAAAAGCTTCCCAGGTGGTGATAGTGTTAAAGAATCCACTTGCCAATACAGGAGATGCAAGAGAGATGTGAGTTTGATCCCTGGGTTGGGTAGATCTGCTGGAGAAGGAAATGGCAACCCACTCCAGTATTCCTGGCTGGAGAATCCCAAGGACAGAGGAGCCTGGTGAGCTACAGTCCATGGGGTCACAAAGAGTTGGACACAACCGAAGCAACTGAGCATGCAGCTCGGGAGAAGCAACAAATAACATACAAGGGAAGTCCCCTAAGGCTGGCAGCTGGTTTTTCTGAAGGACAGAAAGGAGTAGCATGATACATTTAAAGAGACGAAAGGGAAAAACCTACAACTGGCAAAGGAAGAATTTGAGCAAAGAACTTCATCTTACATTACCAGGAGGAGACCAACTCAGCAAACATGAGAAACCCGAAGTCTCTCAAAGAGCTCCAGGCCACTGATTCCAGGGGACATAGCCCTTCTGCGGGCCCAGTCTTCACAGCCACTCACCACGTCTGTGAGTCACGTTCACAACTGATACGCCAGGAGGCCCCGTTGTACTTGGTTAACTCAGACCAAAGGATGCAAGGAAATGGAGAAGCCAGATTGGAAAGATACAGGCTCATGCCTCAGTTTGGACATGTTACCGCTAGAAGGAAAACCAAGGATGTCCTTGGAGAGTGCAGAGTCCTGTGAAATCCAGTGGACCTGGGTACCAACTGGGGTGTGACCTTGCATGTATTACCGCACTTCTCCATGTAAAACAGGACCACTGATACCTGTTTTGGAGAAATATCGTGAAGCTGACATGTAATACATGTAAAAGAGCTTTGCATGGTGTCTGACAAAACAGGGGTTTAATAAATAGCTGCTACTGGTGATAATAATAAGTGAAGCACTCATATTTACTTCCATATCACTATAAAACCTTAATTGGAAAAAGGTTTTAATAAAAGACAGTGCAAGAAAAAGGTCACTAAACTGACTTCCCTTTTGAGTCTGTGCAAAGAAGGGAGATTAATTTTCTCAATCTTTGAAACCCTGAACGGTTTATTCAACTTTATTTTTCCTGGCTTAATGAAAAATGAAGAGAAACTGATCTTTGAATGCCTCTCTGTAAGTGACCTTGAAAACTGTTTTTTTCCAACAACATAGGTACCCATCCATAACAAAAAGTGTGTGGATGGGTGTGTGTGTGAGCTAATGCACGCTTTCCATGTCTCTGTGTGTATATGCTTTAACCCTGATATACAAAGAATTCCTCCTCATCCATGGTCCCAAAGACACGGCCAAGCTACCAGGGATTCCTTGGGTCAGGAAGAGGTAGTACATTTGAAAGGTGAACTCACACTAAAAAAATCAGCATTATGACTTTTTTCCTTTTAGTAGTATTTGCATCTTGAAAGTGAATGTCCCTAAAAACAGAAAACTCAAAGAAACATCTCTCAGAGTCTACAGAATGGAAACAGCATTTCTAGAGAGATGCAGACATGAAGACTTTGCATGCTGGTAGCAGAATACCAGGGGCTTCCCTGGTAGCTCGGTAAGGAATCTGCCTGCAATGCAGGAGACCCTGGTTGGATTCCTGGGTCAGGAAGATCCCCTGGAGAAGGGATAGGCTACTTACTCCAGCACTCTTGCCTGGAGAATTCCATGGACAGAGGAACCTGGCGGGCTACAGTCCATGGGGTCGCAAATTTTACAGGACTGAGTGACTAAGCCCAGCATAGTGGAATACCAGGCATGTGGGATAAGAGGAGGTGGACCCTTCCTGCACGCCCCTCGAGTTCAGCTCCACGTGACTTTTTACTGCAGCAGCAGCAGCAAGGTCAGTTCGGTTTCAAGAAAGACATCTGCTCTCAGCCTCACCACTCCAGAGTATTGCCGCTTATGTGTGTGTGTGTGAGTGTGTGTGTGTTTGTGTCTGTGTGTCTGTGAGTGTCTGTGTCTGTGTGTGTGTGCGCACGCGCTTCAGGTTGATCAACTACACCACGAAAAGCTCAGTAACACTGAGGGTCCGCCTGCCAAACCGGACCAACGCGGCTAGCTGCTGACCAGTGTGAGCCATGCAAACAAGCAGGGAGGCCGCCGCCGCGGAGGCTCCGGGAGGAGCGAGCTCCACTTACCTGCCTTTGGCCTGGGTTTCACTGGCAGGGACTCCTGTTTTTCCATCGCTGCTTCTCTTTCTTTCCAGCGGCGGACCTGCTCCTCCCTCATCTTGAAGAACAGGATCTGTTTCTGTTCCTCGTTCAGCTCTGCCAGCAGATCAGGATCTATGTACATCTCCGACAGGATCTGTTTCAGCATCTCTGCGGGGCTGGAGTCTTTTACACCTGGGGCAAAAGTTCTTGAGAACGGCTTCCAGGGCTGCCTCCCCTGGGCTGGCACAGGGGGGCACCCACAGACCTTCCCAGACGCTCGTGGGGCTGGGACGGCAGCAGTTCAGCACACTGGCTCTGGGTTCCCACACCGGACCCCCTGTCCAAAACGCCACTCATGAACCTGCAAAGAACAACCGCCAAGATGCAACCGTGTTAGAAGGTACAAAGGCCAGGACGGGCTTAGGAGTAAGCTTGGTGGAAACACAGATCCGCCTTTATTTCAGGCAAGCTTTGTTAAGAGCTTTGTGTAACCTGTATCCTGTAATTTCCAAAGATACTTTAACAAAAAATAAAAAAATAAACCCTAACTTTTTACCGGTCACTCTCAGGGAAACAAAAAATTAACAGAGGCTTGGACTTCTCCCAACTAAGCAAACATGCGATTACCTCCGAGCTCAACAAACCACCACGTCCACAGCTAAAAACAGTTAAAGAGACAAAGGCAGGGATGAAATTAAAAGCCTCTCTCCAAACAACGTACTTCAAAAGCAAACACTGCTTTTGAGATTTCAGAGAATTACCCACCCAAACCCAAGCCAGGCTTAAGGAAGAAATAAAGAAGAAATAAAAATTAGACCATAATGCAATTTTCCCATTTTCCCTTAGAAGTGGCAGTTAATACACACAATTATGCCCTGTCATCTTCACAGAAGGACAGTTCAGTGTTCAGACAACTCACTAGAACCACAGAAGCCATGCAGAGCAGGACAGGGCACTCACGTGCATTTTGGAAGGGCACCAGGGTTTAGGCGTGCCTCTTCCAGATACCCTAATTTCATAGGGTCTAAATGTACAGACCAGATAAACTGGGGGAGCCATGAAATTAAAAGACACTTGCTCCTTGGAAGAAAAGCTACGACCAAGCTAGACAACATATTAAAGAGCAGAGACATTACTTTGCCAAAGGTCTGTCTAGTCAAGGCTATGGTTTTTCCAGTGGTCATGTATGGATATGAGAGTTGAACTGTGAAAAAAAGCTGAGCACCAAAGAATTGATGCTTTTGAACTGTGGTGTTGGAGAAGACTCTTGAGAGTCCCTTGGACTGCAAGGAGATCCAACAAGTCCATCCTAAAGGAGATCAGTCCTGGGTGTTCACTGGAAGGACTGATGCTGAAGCTGAAACTCCAATACTTTGGCCACCTGATATGAATAACTGACTTCTTGGAAAAGACCCTGATGCTGGGAAAGATTGAAGGCAGGAGGAGAAGGAGACGACAGAGGATGAGATGGTTGGATGGCATCACTGACCCAATGGAATTGAGTTTGAGCAGGCTCCGGGAGTTGGTGATGGACAGGGAGGCCTGGTGTGCTGCAGTCCATGGGGTCGCAAAGGTCAAACACGACTGAGCAACTGAACTGAACTGAACTGAAGGGGTGACCAGGCTCATCACAAAGGGTCCTCGCTCTGTAAGACAGTTTCTCAGATGGAGGAGCCTTGGGCCTGAGCACACAGGTGACTTCACAGGGGCCCCTACTCCTCAGCAGACGTGTTCTACTTCACACGTTTCCATTTGGTCTATTTTCAAAAAATATAGCAAAGCTTCATATTTTTGTCATTAGGAGAAAATGATGTACACATTTCCATTCTGGGGGGAAAAACAGAATGCTTATTTTGTTCCAATATAATAAGAAATCCACAAAAAGCTTATTTATTTCAACTCTGCAGGATCACCCATGTTCTAAGAAACGGACTAACAATCCCACCATCTGGCCACGCCCTCTCAAATATCTTCCTTCTCCAAACTAAGTTCAAAGGCTCTTAAGCTTCAGACCAGTCACTCGGCCACACGGCGGCCCTCCCAGGCCCCTGGCCGGTCACCGCCGGCCCGCCTCCTGGTCACCCCCAGGCAGGCTGCCGCACTCCTCTCGCCCGGGAGGCTCCTGCAGCTTGATTCCTGCTCTGCCTCCTTGCGCAGCTGTTTCTCCATTTACACCAGCTTTTTCAGAGAAGCACAAGCAACAGCCCAACAGCCAGGGTACCCAGGGTGCTCTGAGTACCAACAACATGTAGTTCCATTCACTAACATGCCCTGTGTAGCAGGGACCTTTACTGAGGCTACCACGACCCCCGCCATCTGCATCCTGCCATCTGTAGCATTCAACTACCCGGGGCTCAAATGGAACACAGCGTTAAGAGAAATTTTTAAAAGAGTTAAAGGCACCGTCCGACTCTAACTCAGTCAGGCACGCCTGCCCCAGGCTGCCTGGCTAGCTTTGTATTTTGCTTTGAGGCGACCCTCAAAGGCTCTAACAGCCACACCACTGATGTCCTGCGATGCATTCCTGACTCTGGGGTCTCCAGGAGAGGGGCTTAACTAAATCTACACTCGAGGGGGGTTTCCAGAGGCTGAGCTCTGGTCTGTAGGCGTCAGAACGGCAGGAAGAAGGTAAGTCCTCAGCTCGCTGGACTCCAGTGCTGGAGACCAAGTGCTAAGAAGCCAAAGTGAATGAGTCCTTGACATTCCGAAGGAACATACCTCAGCATAATAAAAGCTATAGATGACATTCCGGTAAAGGTCCTTACGCCGGGACACTTCTTGACCAGGGGTTGACTTTCACAGAAATAAAACACAGGGGAGAGGAGCTGCCCAGGGAAGCTGGAAGCTTCCGCTCTATTCCCCAGTCTGGAATTGGGCGACTCCCAGCAACAGGGACAGGGCAGGCAGCGCCTAAACAGGAAAACCCTTAAAGGGCTGAATCCGCTCTCCCCTCCCCACCTGGCGCACTCCTGGTCTCAGACAGTGACCCTAGCCGCAGCCATGACCGACCATGAGCGGTGAAGGCAGTAACTAACGAATCTTCATCCCAACCTTGGAGTTCAGCCCCTTACCATCCCCATTTCCTACAAGACGATGGAGGGGGTGTGCCCGGCCGTCTGGCTCCAAGTTAGGGGCACGGAGTTTGCCAGGAGCCCAGAATCAGGCTTCCCTGGTAGCTCAATTGGTAAAGACTCCTCCTGCAATGCACGAGACCCCGGTTTGATTCCTGTGTCGGGAAGATCCCCTGAAGAAGGGACAGGCTACCCACTCCAGTATTCTGGTCTGGAGAATTCCATGGACTGTATAATCCGTGGGGTCGCAAAGAGTCAGACACGACTGAGCGACTTTAACTTTCACCTTTCAGAATGAGAGCATCCCCGGGATGGGGACCTGCAGGTGACGTTTCAGAAGCAAGTTCTGGCAGCAGCGGAAATGCTGAACCCAAAGTGCGTGAGGCAGGGTGGACCCTCTCGGGGGCAGAAGCCTCACCTCTGCAAGTGCAAGTGGCCTTAGGGGAGGGCAGGTACGGAAAAGCCCCCACCCCAGGAAGGAAAGCGGGAAGTGACTGACACACGGGGCTCACAGCATTCACACAGAGCACTGTCTACACAGCATCCACCCGCAGCTGCATCCACAGCCCCTGGGGAACAGACCAGCAGCGGAGACAGACCAGGGGAAAGGGCGGCTCTGTACCACAGGGATGACAGGTCCAAGCTCTCACAGCTTCAATCTTGTGCAGTTTCCCCCAAACATGCTTTTTTTTTTTGCATTAAAGGTAATTAGTGGACCTTCAGGGAAAGACACTGGCTTCCCCCTATCCTCAAAGAAAACTTGGGGATCCAGCTGACAAGAATCTTGCAGGGCGAGGCTGCTGAAATTCAAGCACACTGCATGGCACGCTGAGGCTGGGGCCCGCCAGCAGGAACCTCAGACACAGCGCCGGCGGCCGGGAGGCCAGCCCTGCCTCTGCCCGGCTGGGTGTCACTTCACAAACCTGCGCTGGCTTTCCTCACTGTAAAAGGAGCCTGAACTGTGACTCTGTAACCTGAGGTCTGTGCCACACCATCCAGCGGGGACTTACGGAGGCAAGTGGAGCCAGGGTGGAGGAGGCAGAAAGGAGGAAGTCAACTGGTCAGGATTTCCCCTATTTTACCCCCTGACAATCAGTGTTGCGACTGAGTCTGGCACACCGAGTGCAGCGGGCTGCCCCCATTCAAGATCCAGTAAAAAGGACAGCTGGGCTAACTCAGCTGGCTGCCCCCATTCAAGATCCAGTAAAAATGACAGCTGGGCTAACTCAGTTTCTTCCTGTGCAATACTTTTCTTAAAAGACAAAAATGACCAGCAACGCGTCCATTTCTGCTACTTTTTCCAAAAATAAATTTCTAATGGGTCACAGTTGTCTTCCAGTATTCCCATAGGTGAGGCCTGGCTCTCATATTTGCTCATACTTTACTGGGGTTTAGGGCCACTGTCCTCTAAACAATGATTCTTTTCTTTAGAGGACTTTTTGTATTTTTAATAACTCTGAGACCTTACCCGAACGGGTGGTGCAGTGGTAAAGAATCTGTCTGCCAATGCAAGAAATGCAAGAGAGCTGGGTTTGATCCCTGGGTCGGGAAGATCCCCTGGAGAAGGAAATGGCAAGGCACTCCAGTATCCTTGTCGAGAAAATTCCCTGGATAGAGAAGCCTAGGGGGGCTACAGTCCAT
Source organism: Oryx dammah (assembly GCF_014754425.2). Classification (NCBI taxonomy): domain Eukaryota; kingdom Metazoa; phylum Chordata; class Mammalia; order Artiodactyla; family Bovidae; genus Oryx; species Oryx dammah. The sequence goes on from NW_024070191.1 coordinate 36,944,295, forward strand.
GGGGTCACAAAGAGTCTGACATGACTGAGCACCAAGAAAACAAAAAACAAAAAACCCAGCCTAATTAATCATAAAAATATTGTGATATGGACATTATAATTTTAATGGTAAGAATATAATTTGAATTATAATACTTTTCAAACAGCCAGCTGTTTTCAGACTTTCAGTTATCTCATTCAACTTTGCGTTATTAATCTACCGGCACAAAGGTTCTCTTTGAGGATAAAATGAATTGGGGAAGGGCGACATCAATTTGGTAAATTCTGTAAAGATGATGTAACACTCTTCAGAAATTCTAAATCACTGCACACGGGTTTATCTAGAAATTTCACTCATGCCAGATCTACGCCCACATTGATTCCACTTACTTCTTCACTGAGAAACAAACAAAAACCCTGTATCCAAGTCGTTGTTTCTCTTAACCAGGCATCCAACAAAGCTTTTAGGGTTGAGCGGACTCAAGTTTAGAAAGAAAGGGGCGCTCCGTCGCCTCTTTCCTGTGACTCTTGGGGAGAGAAAGACGCTGAGCGACCCTGCAGTGACTCCCCGGTGCCCCGGGCGCCACCCCAAGGGCGCCCTCGCGAACCCTAGGGCAGGGGAAGGTCCCCGCGCGGCCGCCTGCGGCCACCGTCTGGGCCCGCCTTCCGGGGGCGGCGCGCCCACCGCGGCCCCGCGCGGCCCCCCAGCGCCGCCCGCGCCCAAGGGATCGGGGACTGCCCCGGGCGCCCGGGGCGTGCGCGCCTGGCGCACCGCCTTCCCCGCCCGCGGACCCCCAGGCGCTCCCTCCCCGGCAGCCCGGGGCGCTCCCCCGAGGGACGCGGCCCGGAGCTGCCCGCGCGCCCCTCACCGCGACCACCGGCCCGCTCTCTGCACCGCCGCTCTCCTGCCGGCGCGGCGACACCGGACACCCGACACCGGACACCGGGCCGCTCGCAGCTGAGCCCGCAGGGCGGAGGAGCGCGGGACCGCCACCCGCGGGGAGAGCCCGCGCTGGCCGCCCCTCCCGCCTCCCGCCCGCGCCGGGCCGGGCCGCCCTGGCCGTGGGGCGCCGAGGGCGAGGCGGGCGCGGCCGGCTGCACAGACGCGCGGCCGAGACGCGGGCCGAGGGCCTCCCCCCCGGCCGGCTGCCAGCCCCCCAGCCCGCCCGCACCTGCGGCCGCCGGCGCGTCCCTCCGTGCTCCCCGCGGGCCGGGCGGGGTCCGGCCGGGCGTCCCAGCAGGTTGGGGCCCGGGGCCTGGAGCCCTTCTCAGCTCCCCCGGAGGAGCCTGTGCTCCAGCGTCTCCGAACTCACTTTTTTTCTTTCGTTGACCTTAAGTCAATTATCAAACTCCTCCCGGGCGCTGGTCCGCAAGGGTATGGCTTCGTAGGAGGTCAGGACCCGGAGGAGAAAGGCTGGGAAAATGGAGACCGGAGACGGTCGGTTAGGGGGTTTGGGGGGAGAGAAAATGAAAGAAGTGCGGAGAAGGGGAGAAGGCAAGAGGGTGAAGGCGGGCGCTGAACTGCGCGCGGGGCCAGCACAGGTCTGGGTGGCGCCCGGGGGGAGGAGCCGCGGCCCGAGAAGGAAATCTGGGAGGACAGCTCATTGGAGGCAGAGTGGCCTCGTCCGCTGGCATTTTGCGTTCAGAGGACCGTTCAGAATGTGTGGAGCAAAGAGCCTGCTGTCGTGACCACACCCTGCCCCAACCTGGTCACAGGTGTCAGGGAGAAATGGGGTAAAAACAGCGAGTGTAGACCTGTCTACACAGCCTACCTGACTTGCTCCTTTCAAAAATGAAACCTTCCTGTTTCTAGCCTCTCCGGACCTCAGAAGATACTGGAGAGGTAGAACCTGGGGGCGGAAGTCAGGCCTCCCGAGTAGCTATTTGAGAGCTATTCTAAGGATCCTAATCAGGGCAGAATTTCTGGTTGGGTTTGGTTCCCACTGCTTATTAACTTATGGCCTGTCGGGTATTTCTGGCTGGAGTGTCATTTAACCTGGCTAGCTGCTGGCGCCGGCTCAGAGGGAACCCTGACACTCCGTGGTGAAGCAGCTGAAGAACTACAAAGTCAGTTTAACACAGTCCCCAGAAGCATTTAATGATCGCTTGCTTGGGTACCATGCTGGTCATGGTGAAGCCAGACATGCAGGGAGCAGACAGCTGGCCCCATTGGAGGCAGCACTGCCTTGTACAGGAGCCACATGTATGTTTCTGCCTCCTTGAACTCGTGAACTTGTTGCCAGGACTGATCCCACATCAGTGACTCTCTGACTTAACTATGAGGCTCTCATCTGCCTTTGGGCCACGCTCCCGGTGGGACGCATCTACCCACCCAGTGATCCAGGATGTGTTGTGGAAGGGTTGCCCGCCTTCACGTGCCTGTTGAGTGAGGTCTGGGCCACCACACCTTGCCAGGGGATGGTGCTGAGCCTCACCCTGCTGGCCACTGGCAAGTCAGGGACACCTATGAGGTGTATCACCAGCTGTCTTGCTCTTGAAGTTCTGTTAAAAGCCCTTACGAGCATCCCGGGATCCTCAGATCTTCCCAGGGAGCTTGGACTAGGTCTCCTAGTACAAATGAAACCAAAGTCTAATCTCTTGCTTGGACTAGATTCAAAATCAAGTATTTCCTAACTTCTGTCTTTCTTGCCATCTTTTCAAAAAGTACAACTTCATTTTAGTTTTATAAAGGGTTACTGCTGGTGATCCCAGAAGTCGTTCTTAAGCACAGCTTACAGTACCCTGAGGGAGGTTTAAAGTTTGCCCCTTTGTTCCCCGCACCGCCCCCACCCCAGCAGTTATTTTGTTGAGATTGAGATGGAGCACAGACCACATTTCCCCAAAGCATGCTAGGAGGTCCTAATGTGGCCAAAGATGAAATCACTAAAATATGTGGGAAGCTGATACGGGAGATTTTGAAGAGTTATACTACAGGCCCTGTGTGGTGTGCGTGCTCAGCTGCAAAGTCACGTCTGACTCTTTGTGACCCCAAGGACTGTAGCCGCCAGGCTCCTCTGTCCATGGAATTCTCCAGGCAAGAACACTGGAGTGGGTTGCCATTTCCTCCTCCAGGGGATCTTCCCAACCCAGGGATCCAACCCTCATCTCTTGTGTCTCCTGAACTGGAAGGCAAATTCTTTACCACTGAGCTACTGGGAAGCCCAAACATAGCCCCTCGACTTGACCGAAATAGACGTGGAGCCAATGTTCACCTTCTTGGTTCTGATCCCAAAGTCGTGTGTGGGGATGGACAGCCTCGCATTTCATAAATGCAGGGTGTGAGACCAGAGCTCTGGCTAATCAACACCTTTCCTTCCATTCACTGCTCCCGTTTGTGAAACCCAGATGTGCCCTCTGGCCTTTTAGTTGAGGCCAGAGCTTTGCTCTTTGAAATCACTGCTCCCCTCCCCCCAACACACACCCAGGCTCCAGGCATTCCCCATCACTTCCTTGCCTTTCCTGGAGGCAGTTCTTCAGTTCTGCCCTCTAGAGCCATCTCCCTCATTACACTCGGTTTGCCTGAAGACTCTACTTTAACTAGAAGCAGAGTCTTGACTCTACCCTGGGGTAAAGTAAGACAGCTCACTCTTCCCCTAAGTGTATGTTTAAATAAGAGCCAGCTTATGGCCTCAGCGTGAGTGCTGTTGTTTTAAGTTTGAGACAGAGAGTGAGTTTTATTGGCATGTCAGTATTTTAACAAGGATACTTGTACAGCATCCAGTATAATGGAAGGTTATGGCCAATAAATGACAGATCATGCCTTATAAATAGGGAAATATGAACACAGACAGGCTCCCTTTGGAGAAAGGAATCTGTATGCATAGAGTTTATATAGCCACCCTGGGACCCATCACTGGGAGTAAATGCTACACCTCTGTCATTAAAACACAGCGCATCACACAGATGTTAGGGCTGGAAAGAATTTGGATGTTATCTGGACATCATTTTGCAGCTGAAAAAAATGGGGAAAAAGCAAGGTTCCCCACCACAGGGCTTCAGTGGTGAAAACAGAATTAAAGCAGAGTTTCTGACTTATGGTCTTTACAGAGTTATTATACTGTGTTAACCAGATCACTTGCCTTACTGAGTTCAGGAGTGAGAATGAAGGGAGCCATCACCTGTGTTTCTCTTCCAACATAAGCACCTCTGTCTGTTGATGAAGAGCAGACGGAAGCGCCTTTGGGCCTGCATGCCTTGCGGCCAGTGGTGGGCACAGGCCCCCATCCAGGCTCTGCTGGCTGCTCCCAGCAGGTGCCACAAGCTTCCCAGCCCCTCTGGAGAAAGCAAACCTGGGGCCATGACCTTCTTCATTGCATAAGCAGGTACTGATGGAGCCGCCAGTCAATTCTCAGTTCTTCCTTGGGTCAAGTTCTGCACAGGGGAGGAGGCAGAAGGACATGGAACAAAGGAATCAAATCAGAAGAATAAAGAGAACAGAGGTGATTTTTTATGAGTTCTTACATGAGCTCTCTTCCTTTAGGAAGAGGCTGTGGAGTCTCAAGTCTGCACTCCTTCCGAGTAGGGGAGGGGTTCACAGACAAGAGGGGGAAGAACGCACCTGACATCCAGAAATTACTTTGAATTTTTGATAGAAAAGGAGGGATTTCTGGTCAATACTGGGCTTGCAAGCATGAGTTTGCCTTGCCAGTTTTTCTGTGTGGTGAGCAGCCCTCCCAAACCAGCTGAATAAAAAGTCTAATCAGGAACTTCTCTGGTGGTCCAGTGGTTTAGAATGTGCTTTGCAATGCAAGGGACACAGGTTCGATCCCTATCGGGAAACTAAGATCTTGCATGCTGTAGATCAACTAAGTCCGAGAACTGCAACAACAGCCGGAACACTGCACCACCATGAAAGATCCCAGACGCTGCACCTGAGACCCAATAGAGCCAAAAGAAAGGTCTAATCAGATACCCGGAACAAAAGACTCAAATCCTATTGTTTTATTCTTTAAATACTATTTCCTAGTGGGACTCCAAGGAAATAACATATGTCACTAAAAAGATGATGCTTAATGGTAAGATGGAAATGGTTTCTAACCCTCTGAATGCACTCTATAAAGAAAGCTGAGTGCCGAAGAATTGATGCTTTTGAACTGTGGTGTTGGAGAAGACTCTTGAGAGTCCCTTGGACTGCAAGGAGATCCAACCAGTCCATCCTAAAGGAAATCAGTCCTGGGTGTTCTTTGGAAGGACTGATGTTGAAGCTGAAACTCCAATATTTTGGCCACCTGATGCAAAGAGCTGACTCATTTGCAAAGACCCTGATATTGGGAAAGATTGAAGGCAGGAGGAGAGAGGATGAGACGATTAGATGGCATCACCAACTCAATGGACATGAGTTTGGGTAGCCTCCAGGAATTGGTGATGGACAGGGAGGCCTGACGTGCTGCAGTTCATGGGGTCGAAAAGAGTTGGACACGACTGAGCGACTGAACTGAACTGAACTGAACTGAATGTACTCTAAGTCATTGTGACCCCATATATCCATACAGATCAACATTTCAAAGCATTTTCAAGCTATTATTTTGTTCAGTCCTCCCAACATGTTTGGTGAGCTAGGCCTTTGTATCTTAACTCACAAATGGAGACACTTGGGTTCAGGGCAATTCCATGGCTTGCCTTTTCCTACTGTTCATGGGATTCTCTAGGCAAGAATACTGGAGTGGTTTGCCATTTCCTCCTCCAGTGGACCACGTTTTGTTAGCACTCTTCACTATAACCTGTCTGTCTTGGATGGTCCGGAACAGTGTGGTTCATAGCTTCATGGAGTCATGGAAGCCCCCTCGCCATGACAAGGCTGTGATCCATGAAGGAGAAAAAGTGAAAGTAGTGACAGATTTTATTTTCTTGGGCTCCAAAATCACTGCGCACAGTGACTGCAGCCATGAAAGACGCTTGCTCAAAGACTCTTGCTCTTTAGAGGGAAAGCTATGACAGACCTAGACAGCATATTGAAAAGCAGAGATGTTACTTTGCCAACAAAAGTCCTGTGGTTTTTCCAAAAGTCACGTACAAATGTGAGAGTTGGACCATAAAGTAGGCTGAGTGCTGAAGAATTGATGTTTTCAAATTGTGATGCTGGGGAAGACTCTTGGGAGTCCCTTGGAGTGCAAGGAGATCAAACCAGTCAATCCTAAAGGGAAATCAACTCTGAATATTCATTGGAAGGACTGGTGCTGAAACTGAAGCTCCAATAATTTGGCCACCTGATGTGAAGAGCCGACTCATTGGAGAAGACCTTAATGAAGGGAAAGATTGAGGGCAGGAGGAGAAGGGGGAGGCCGAAATGAGATGGTTAGATAGCATCACAGACTCAACGGAAATGAATTTGAGCAAACTCCAGGAGTTAGTGGCTTCCCTGGTGGCTCAGATGGTAAAGTGTCCGCCTACAATGCGGGAGACCCGGGTTCAATTCCTGAGTCGGGAAGATCCCCTGGAGAAGGAAATGGCAACCCACTCTAGTACTTTTGCCTGGAAAAATCCCATGGACAGAGGAGCCTGGTGGGCTACAGCCCATGGGGTCGCAGAGTCAGACACGACTGAGCAACCTCACTTTCACTTTCTTTTCTGGGAGTTAGTGAAGGACAGGGAAGCCTGGCATGCTACATCCCACGGGGTTAGAGAGTCAGACATGACTGAGCGACTGATGAGCAGCATCAGAGCGTCTGCCTGGTTTACGCAGTAGAGTGGGTGGTCGTGGGCCAGGGCTGGGACCTGGGTCTTCCCATCCTCTGACCAAGGCCCCCTTCCCCACACCTGCTGCCTTTGTCAGCCTGTCCTTCCACCTGTGTGCATGGCATGGCTGGCATTTTGTCTCATTATTTTTGCATTCCCAGAGCCTAGCCCAGGCTGTGAGGTAGAATAGATATTTAATCCGTGTTTGTTTAAGAGCTGAATAAATCTGTAGGCTTGCCCACAGAGAATCAGTACCTCCCTGAACAGTCTGGTAAGCTTATTTTTGGAAATTAAGGTTAAGTAGCTTTGCAGCCTAAGAATTTATCAGTAGGTTTTGAGGGATTATCTTAACCCCAGGAATGACTCAGTAGTTTCAATGTTCCGACTTGAGATGCTATTCATATGAAAAGGAAGGGATAAGGTCAGGGTGATTATACTATTATCCTGCCACAGAGTTGTTTGCCTTGATTTTATTTTTCCTTAACATTGTATTCTTTTTCAAATTATTATTCATTACATGCAATGAATGATGTAAATCTTTTATCCCTGCAATGCGAATGACACACACGTGAGTAACTATTGTTTTGAAATACATAGCATTTCCTGACCCAGAAGGATTATTATTTACATAATCAGTTTTGCAATTTTAGGAATGCACCATCTTGAATTATTATTCAACTGTTTCATTGATGTTGGCTCTCCAACTAGATTATAAATTCCTTCAGATAGACTTGTGCATTTTATATATTTTATTTCCCTCACACCCAGTGAAGAATTGACTCACAAAGATAGATTTCTGAGTACTCAAATCAAGGCAAACAACGTAGGTTCCCTTGATGGAGCTCTTATTGTATGTAGTCTGACAGCTCTCAAGAGAGAATGTTTTTGTTTTTGTTTTTTAGTTTTCATCTTGATCCAACTTAATACTGTAGTTGGAATGGAATTCTGTTTTATTAAACTCATAGTATTTCCTAAGAGTTACATATTTTTATAATGAAACTTTCTGTTGGTAGGGCAAAAAATGTAGACAAAATGGAGGGAACAGCTTCTAGGATATTTACATTAAGAAGAAAACCCACATGTGGTCCCCCTTCTCTTCCTGCTTCTTCCTCTCTTCCTTTTCAGATAACATGTTAGAACCTACAGGTGTGAGTCTCCATTGCCAAAGTGAAGGGGAAGTAAATGGTTGCATCTGCTGGCCTGTCAAACATTTGGTAAACCCGTGTCTTTGGAGGTGGGGGGAGGGGTGGTAGTAATGAAACAGTCCCTGATGACAATGAGCAGATACCTAAGAGGGGGAGCTGTCACGAATAAAAACAGTTAAAGTAATTTTAAGAAAGAGGTTGAACGTATACATACTACAAAGGTCACAGGGACAAAGTTGTGAGCATTCAGGAGAAGATAGATTACAACCTGGGGAATCTCGAAACTCCGATGGTTATCGGAGAACTCATCTTCCACCTCTCCTCCTGCCTATGACTTCTTGGTGGTTGTGGGGGAAATTCGTGGGGCAGTCACAGTGGCAGTCCGGGTTGTCAGTGAGGCTGAACACATACTAGGATTTCACAGCTCTAGGATTTTAGGTACGTTTTCTTAATGAGAAAGTTTTAGTCCTCTGGTCTGATCTTTCCAGATTGTATCAGATATCTCTTGCTGCATAACAAATACCAAGCTCGTAATGACTTCAAACAATAACCTTTGACATTCTTCACGGGTCTGTGAGCGAGAGGGTTCCCTTGCTGGTCTGGCGTGGGCTTGCTTGCACACTGGGGCAGCTGGGCCCCGGGGCAGGCGTGTGGCCTCTGAGTCTCATGGGGTCCAGTGACCTTCTCCTCCAGCAGCAGCAGTGTTTCGAGAGGACGCGTTCCAATGTGTCTCAGCCCACGAGCTGCTGTCGCGCTGGCTGGGGCAAACCCAGGGGCACGTCCAGTCAATATAGGAGGGGCTGCGCTGCACAGATCGTGGGACGGGTGACTCACCAGGACCATTACTATCACAGTGCATCTCACAGTCTTGGCACAGAACTCTCCAGAACATGGACAGCTTGCCCAGGGAAGCGCAGTGTTGCACAGCAATTTGTTCCTGTGTCCTGCGTTGGCTTGTTTCTGCTGACGTCTCCTGTGGAGTGTCTGGACAACCCCTAGACGGGGATAAACTACTGGTGACACTTCCTCCAAGGACCTTTTCCTTGTCCTTCCCTCTCTCCGTCCATTCTTTCCTTCCCTCTTTCCTTCCTCTCTCCCTCCTCCCCTCCCTCTCTGTCTCGCCCTTCCTTCCTTGCCCACACTAACTTAGGGAGTGTTAAAGACTAGAATTCAGATCTCAGTTTAATGATCTTTGCATAAACCACCTCCCTCCCTCCAGCTCCTGTGGGATATGTTGTCTCTGGTTTTATTTGCCTTGTAACATTTGAGGACTTCTTGCCTAATATTTCGTGTGCTTTTCAATGTCTGTGGTTAATTTATTTGCTATTTCATCTGCTTTTCCATGCTATCAGTCCTCCACATCATCTCAGAATCTCGCGTGAATTTCATTTCTACCATGTTTAACATTAACTAGTAGAGACACTGCAGAGGAATGACCCCAAACCAGATCCTGCAGTCCTGAACCTTACATTCCCCAAACTACGTTTCCTCCTGTTTATTATTAACTTTGATTTACTTTGCTTTAGCTGGTAGTCTGACCATGGGATTATGGTCTGATATTCGATAACTTGGCTTGTTTTTCAGAAAAGAGGTGATGTTCCACATCAAACAAACCTCAGCGTGTAACTTGTAAGTGAATTCAGAACACATTTCTTAAACGGGTTTCCATTCTTGTGAAGCCGGAGGGTTGAATGTAACAAACAGCAGAGTGCCGAATGGGATGCTGGGTGCTTCTTGGCATGTGCCTTTTCTCTGAGTCACAGTGCCCAGTCTGCCAGCCACTGTGCAGGGACGGTGGGCATCACCAGGAAGCCCAGTGATGCCCCCAGCTTCCTGTGCTCCCGACTCCAAGCGGGAAGTAACTGGGATTAGGGTAACAGGTCCCTGAGCGAGTCACACGTTCTGTGTTCTACGTGTAACAGGTGCAGGTTAAACAAACAGACGAAACCAAACCCGTCGTGGTTCTGGGAGTGCTGCTGCTGCTGGGTCGCTGTGAGCTTCGTCATCAACCCCTTATCATTATTCCCGTCATTCTCCTCACTTGGCATCGGCGGCTCATTTCTGTTGGGGCACAAGGGTGAGTGAAGGGTGTGGAGAGAAGACGGGGAGTCACGGGAAGTGAGGTCAGGGTCGTTCTTTTGGCTCACCTTCAGGCTGGTGGAACGACAAGCGGACAGTTTCACTGGCGGCCTGCTTTACTCCGATTGCCTTTGGGAAATTCCGCTTGAATCTGAGTCCCACGGTTTAAGGTGACGTCAATCACAACTAAGTTTTTCCAGGGAAGAACGGATATGTTGAGTGAAGTATAGTTAAAGGAACTGGGAGTGATTAGCCTGAACCAGGGAAGGCTTGGGGTTATGTGGGAACATCCTCAAATGTCTGAAGAAACCTCACATCCTGGAGGTCCTTGGACAGATTAGGGCATTTGAAATTTGAGGTCAGTTACTGCTTCAGTTAAGTTCAGTTCAGTTGCTCAGTCGTGTCCGACTCTTTGTGACCCCATGAATCGCAGCACGGCAGGCCTCCCTGTTCATCACCAACTCCCGGAGTTCACTCAGACTCACGTCCATCGAGTCCGTGATGTCATCCAGCCATCTCATCCTCGGTCGTCCCCTTCTCATCCTGCCCCCAATCCCTCCCAGCATCAGAGTCTTTTCCAATGAGTCAACTCTTTGCATGAGGTGGCCAAAGTACTGGAGTTTCAGCTTCAGCATCATTCCTTCCAAAGAAATCCCAGGGTTGATCTCCTTCAGAATGGACTGGTTGGATCTCCTTGCAGTCCAAGGGACTCTCAAGAGTCTTCTCCAACACCACAGTTCAAAAGCATCAATTCTTGGCGCTCAGCCTTCTTCACAGTCCAACTCTCACATCCATACATGACCACTGGAAAAACCATAGCCATGACTAGCCTGACCTTAGTCGGCAAAGTAATGTCTCTGCTTTTGAATATACTGTCTAGGTTGGTCATAACTTTCCTTCCAAGGAGTAAGTGTCTTTCAATTTCCTGGCTGCAGTCACCATCTGCAGTGATTTTGGAGCCCCCCAAAATAAAGTCTGACACTGTTTCCACTGTTTCCCCATCTATTTCCCATGAAGTGATGGGACACTTAGGACATCTCATCTCTGCTGGTAATCGTCACTTACCAGTTGAAGGACAGTGGAAACTGACCGCCACCTTCACCCTGTCCTGCTCCATTTTCTTATTTGTGGCTGCTACACGGGCTTTCCTAAAGGTCAATTCTGGCTGTGGATCCTTTCTGAACACGTTCACCCACCGCTACTGTTCCTGGTCTGTTATGCTTCCAGTGTTAAAGCTCAGTCCACGGTGTCAGAGCATCACGTGAAGCTGCCTCATTGCATCCTTCTCACCACCCTCCCCTACACAGCTCCCAAACACTGCCCCCACCCACAGACCTTGAGCCCTGATACCAAGGTCTTCCCCTCTACTCCCATTCCTGCCGGCGACCTGGAACATCTCACCGTCCACCTCGATGGAGGATCCAGCCCACAGCATAGCTCAGCCTCCACTCCGCTGACTCTGTCCATGGCCTAAATTTTCTCTACCTCTTAGGTCTGATATTTGAACATTGCAACTTCTGGCCCAGCTTGCTTGCTGTTCTCCCAGCATTCTCATGAGCTCAAGGTATCTTGCTCTTTTAGCTCAAAGAAACTTTTATTCCCTGGTTCCTTTCATCTTATTCGCTATCAGCCACCATCTGCCCCTTCTTTTCTCCCCAGCCACCCTCCTTTGCTGAGTTTTCGTCACCCCTTCCATTCCCTTGCTCCCTACCATGTTCTGCTGGAGAAAGAAAATCACACAGTGACGGAGATGAGGGCTACCCAGAGTCATGGCTGCAACTCAGCTGGGCCCTCGCACTTCCCATCAGTTCTTCCACTGGTCTTGGGACAGCTTCTTCTCCTGTTGTTCCCATCAGCTGCTCCAAACCATTATCACACTCCTCAAGCCCCTGCTTCTCAGTCTCAGCAGATGACTCATCTCCTCTCTTGAGAAAATTCACTCTTTTAGACCTGATGTCTGCATCAGTCAGAGGTCTTTGTTACAAACAACCGACTCCAATCTCCTGATTGAATGCCATGTTTGTTAGAAGTTATTTTGCAGTTCAGAGAATCTCTGGAAGGACCTGAGGGCCCTTGAAATCTCGGTCCCAACCAGGCCACGGGGGCTGTGATAGTAAACACTGATGTTTGGATCCGAACCTTAGTGCACCCCAGGTACTAATGATGCTCACAACCAGGAGTCAGAAGTTCTGTTCCTGTTGTGTTTGAAGAGATAAACACTCCTCTCTTTCATGTATCAGAACATGGAATCTGCATGTACCTACCTCCTTATACTGCTTCCTTCCAAGCCAACATCTGGTGCAGAAGCATCTGACTGATGGGAGCTAGATTCACAAGCCTGTATCTTAGCAGCAAGGGGTCCCAGGAGAATGAGTTTTGGTTTCTATCTTGTGGAGGCAAGGTTCATCACATGGGGAGTTCCCCAAACACAGGAGGAATGATCAAAAAGACAGTTGGCAGCCTTGAATATGATAAACAGCCCCTGTGATCTCTTTCACCTTCTTATCCACCTACCTAAAAACTTATCTACCTCCACATCCATTCATATCTTCATTCTTCCAATCACTAAGCCTATAATGCCCAGTATTCCCAGGTGGTCCCCCATCCAAGTACTAACAGGCCCGATCCTGCTTAGCTTCCAAGATCAGATGTGATCAAGTGTGTTCAGGGTGGTATAGCCCTGGCCGTGCCTCTGGTTTTGAAGGTCACCTTCTTTATTTCTACACCTAACTGCACACCTTTCTCCTTTTTCCATGTCCTCTATCTATTATACCCTCTCCTGTCTATGTTCTGAATCTGTCACAATGACAATCACCCAAAATCAATGAATATATTCAAGCTTCTTCCATCCCCACATCCCACCCTAGATGCCCTCGATTTTCTCTCCCCTACTTGTCGAGCTAAGTTCTTGAGATAATCAATCAATCATTTCCATCACCTGTTTCCCTCACCCTATTGCTGTCAGGCTCTGATCCACCCCTCAATGTTCCCAACCCTGCCTTCACTGAAACCACTCTTATTATGGTAGACAAATGTCCACCAGTTTAAGCCCAAAAGAACACAGATTAATGCCTGATTCACAGTGCCAAGCTGCTGCTTTTGACCCCGGAGACGTTTCCTTGTTCTTGAGACTTCCTACCCTGTTAGCACCTCTGAATGACCTGCTTTCTGTTCTTCCTTTCCTTTTTAATCCGTTCTTCTCTGCTTCTTCATGGGCTGTTCATCCTCCACCTTCTATTAAAATGTTGGGGTTCCTAAGTCCCTGAGTCCCCTGATTCTAACAGCTCTCATGGAGTCTGCTTGGGTAATCTCAACTATGTGCATTTTTTGAACCCACGTGTATGTGGGTGTCCCCTAGTCTGTACCGCTAGTCCATACCTGTTCCCTGAAATTCAGACTCTGACAGTGAGAGGCCCGATGCCTGTCACTTGAACGTACACCTGATGTGAGCTCTCAGTGTACACACAAGGTTAACATTTCTCTTTTATGCTAACCTCTTTTAGCTGGTGATTCCAGCCAGTCCCTTGAGTTATTATTGCCGTTTCCCTCTCCTTTACTGCCCCCCCGACCCATCCTCTTTTAATCCTAATCGGGCCATGCCAGTTCTAATGCCTAAGTAGCTCTCAAGTTCATCACAGCCTGTCCAGCCGTGCTGTCGTTGTCAAGGGTCTCATCATCTCTTTCTGAACTTCTATCTGGTCTCCTTTCTTCCCACCTCATCTCTAAATCCATCCTCTATGTAGCCACAGAAAAGGATAAATTAACTAACTGTGCCGCTACACCTCAAAACCCGTCGCTGACCCAGGACACTTCCCGCGTCTCCAGCTGTGTCTCTCACGCTGTGTCCCGTCATTTTGGCCTCAACAGCACTGATGCCTCTCCAGTGGCTCCCATGGCAAAGAATCTGCCTGCAATGCAGGAGACCCAGGTTCGATCCCGAGTCAGGAAGATCCCCTGGAGGAGGGCATGGCAACCCCCTCCAGTATTCTTGCCTGGAGAATCCCATGGACAAAGGAAACTGGCGGGCTACAGTGGTCAGCAAAGAGTTGGACACGACTGAGAGAATAACATTCAGCTTTTACATCTTCATGCCAATTTTGGCTTTTCTATCTTTGTATATACCATCTCTTCTGCCTGGAATGTTCTTTCCTTTGTCCTCTCTACTCTGCCACTTCACCCCTCCCTCCAAAGACCATCGCTGAAGTCTACCTCATCCTTTCATGCTCAGCTCAGCATCTGTGCCTCCACAAAGCCTTTCGGGCCTCTTTCCTCCTCCACCGCAGAGTTAGGTCCTCTTTGCCTGCTCGCATAATGCCCGTGTATGCTTCTCAAAGCACTCACTTAATGTTTTGTACCTTCAAGCTAGAAGAAGACTGTATCTTTCTGAAGGGAAATGTTGGTCTCACTCTTTGTTGTAAGCGCAGAGCCCAGTTAAAGTACCTGACAGCTAGTAGGAACTTCATTAATGTCTGAGAAATGAATCATCTAATGGATTACCTTTACAAACACCCTAGAGTTTTGATGCCGAGTTGCTAACATTCTCATTGTCTCCATCACCACCCTGATAGCATATGAAAAATGGCCCTACATTTGACAATCTACGGCTGAGATTTACTATGCTACCTAAACATACCTCTGAAGGTACTTTAAAAGCTAAGTTCACATGAGTGCCCTGTCGGCATCATGGCATGACAGAATGAACATCACCCTTGGCCTAAAATCACAGTGCAGGCCTAACACTGACCTTCGGGCAGAGTGGATGCTCAGAGGATGTCTGAGGTTGTAAGGCAACGTAAGAAAGAAGACTCGCCAAGTGAGAGGCAAGTATCTGATGTGTTGCAGTCCTTGGGCTGAAATGAGAGCAGGTGAGAGCTTCAGAGATTAACTGGCTGCTCTTGAGAAGAGCTGTGACCATCAGCCCACGACTTCAGGATCTTTTGATCTCAGCCTGTGGAATGACACAGGTTCTTACTGTTTTGTTAAACTCACCGGGACCCCCGGTGGAGCCACTTCCTTCCCCTCCCTGGGGACATACCAGCTGTTGGAGGCCACCATTCCCACCCTCCTGCACCGCCACCACGCAGTGCCCTCTGCCTGGCATGATGGCAGGTGTATTCCCCGTGGCTCGGAGTCCCCCGTCTCCCAGTGGTTGGTCCCAGGTGACAGAGGCACCCTTGGGGCTGGCATCTTGTATGGCTGTGTCTTTGGCAGGAAACTGACTTCATCAGAGAATGCAAGGCACTCTCCCCGCTTTCTGGAAGTAGTGAGCCAGTCATTAACTAAAACACCTATGTTTCTGGGAGTGACCCCTGGCAGGCTGAACGCTCTTCTCTTGAGAAGTGGCCTGTGATTGAAAGAGGGGCGACAGTTGGGAGCAGAATAAAGACTGAGAGATGGAGGGAGGCGTGGGACCCCATGAAGGCTCATCTTGGCTGTAACAGAGCAAACGGGCCCAAGGGCCCGGCGTTCCTCTCTCCGGCCTGCCCTTACCTATGGAATGAAAGGCTTATCTGGGAAGGAGCCCAAGAGTCCACGATTGTATAGAGCCACAAAACTTGAGAAGCAGACGGCTGACTAGCCTGAAAACCTGAGTTAAATGTGATTTAGGGCATAGGCGATGAATTTGCAAGTTCCAACAAACATCTCCGCAGATTTACAAGATTGATAAGATTTATGTAAAAAGAATAGATGGGGAAGAATCTGAAGATACTGATTACCCGGTTTTTCCAGCCCATGAGAGTTTGTCCAGTTGTCAATCTAGTTCTTTTTCTTTTCATAAATCAGACACCTAATGGTTTGAGGTTCAAGTGTGGAATGATTCAAGACTAGAAATACCGGTTTGTGTCAGTCGGACCAGCGCTGTGTTCCTATAATCACTTAACATTTTTTTCTTTCGTAAAGATCAATCTGAAATCCAAAGTCAGGCCAGTTATACTGAGCAGTGATGTTTCAAATAGTCGCTTATCAGCAACGGCAGTTTGCTGGAGCCTACGAACAAGGGTGGGACTTTCCCAGTGGCTCAGCAGTAAAGAATCTGCCTGCAATGCAGGAACCACAGAAGACATGGGTTCAGTTCCTGGGTCGGGAAGATCCCCTGGAGGAGGGCATGGCGACCCACTCCAGTATTCTTGCCTGGAGAATCCCACGGACAGAGGAGCCTAGTGGCTACAGTCCATGGAGTCACAAAGAGTCGGACACGACCGAAGCGACTTAGCATGCACGCACGAACAAGGGTCTGGGTGGATCTAAAGCCCTTCTGCAGTTTCCTGTGAGGAGGCACCTGGATGAATTTCAGAGCTCCTCTGTTGTCTGCCAAAGTCAGTGATGCCGGATCGAGGCCCCATGGCACAGCAGTGATGAGCAAGAGGCTGGTGATGGTGAGGCTTCATGGGTTTTTGACCTGATGGGTTTTTGACACTTGAAGAGCCTTCTCACAGCCACTACCTGTCCCCAACACATCCCCTAACCCTTCCCAGGGGAGAGCTGCCAATGTACCGCACCGGTGTGCCACTGAACTATTTGAATGGTTCTGTTATGGGTTTCCAGGATCTGATCCAGCAGTCAAAACCTATGTGCCAAGTGCTAGCCTGTCCTAAGCATGGTGCCAGATAGGGGAATAGGTAAAAAAGCCAGAAGACAAGGCTTCTGCCCTCAGGTTTTCAGAGCAGTGGGGAGGATATTGTTCCCCAGCTGAACACGACAAAGATTTCAAGTCGATTTCCACGAGGCTCCTGTAGCAGACAACCAGGATTATTGGGGTAAAAACATCACTCGGTTTTTTTTAAATTTTTTAAAATTTTATATCAGAGTATAGCTGATTAACAATGGTGTGATAGTTTCAGGTGGACAGCAAAGGGACTCAGCCATACATATGCATGGATCCATTCTCCCCCAGACTCCCCTCCCATCCAGGCTGCCACATACCATTGAGCAGAGCTCCCTCTGCTCTACAGGAAGACTTGTTCATTCATCACTCAGGTTTTTTTTAATTTATTGATTTGATAGATGTATGGCTAGGCTGGGTCTTCCCTGTTGAGCAGGCTTTTCTCTAGGTGTAGAGAGTGGGGGCTGCTCCCTACTGCAGGGTGGGGGCTTCTCATTGTGGTGGGTTCTCTTGTTGCAGAACATAGGCTGTAGGCTGCCGGGCTTCAGCAGTGGCCACTCATGGACCGTTGTGACTCTCGGGCTCCAGAGCACAGGCTCGGTGGTTGTGGCTCACGGGCTCAGTTGCCCCACAGCACGTGGGATCTTCCCGGACCAGGGATTGAACCTGTGTCTCCTGCACTGGCAGGCGGATTCTTGACTGCTGAGCAACCAGGGGAGCCCATTGCTCAGGTTTGAAGTGTCCCGCTCAGTAGCTGCTCTCCTAAAACGCCCAGTGGCCGCAGAAACGTCCCAGGGTTGATTCAGGAATGCAACGCCCGGGGGAGGCAGCGTTTCTCTCCGTCTCGCTCAGGCCCCTGGCCCCCTCCTCCCTTCCCCGGGCTCTGCCGTTGTCCTCTGTGCACGGAGACTCAGAGATGGAGAACCCCAACCCTGTGACTCCGGTCTGTTGCCTCCATCCTGGAGGCAGTCTGCCTTGAGGGTGCTGTGGCTCTGGGTCATGCAGGGCAGGAAGAGAACAGATCATAAACGCGTGTGGACGGAAGTGGCGTGTCCGGGGATGTAAGAGATGCTCACCAGACTGTCACCCCTCACCTTTTCTTTTCTCCAGCTGATTCATTCAACTGGCTGTGTCTTGTGGAAAAGGGTCCAGAGACCACTGTCCCGTGTGGACTGGTGTATTCTTTTGTGTGTGTGTGTGTTTTTAAGATTTTTTTTTTTTTTTGGATGCAGATCTTTTTTAAAGTCTTTATTGAATGCGTTACAATAGCTTCTGTTTTATGTTTTGGTTTCTTGGCTTCGAGGCACATGTGGGATCTTAGCTCTCCAACCAGGGATCCGACTCTCACCTCCACCCCGCATTGAAAGGTGAAGTCTTAAATGGACCACCAGGGAAGTCCCTGAACTGGTGTATTCTTTAAGAAACAATTCAGGTAGCCTTCAGATAGCGTGTGTACTCTGTGTGCCAGGCCCCACACGTCTCATAGCTAAACTCTCTGCAGTCTCCATGATCCAGATGACGAAGCTGAGTCAGAGAAGTTGCTTACCCAGGATCACATGGCTGAACAGTGGAAGAGCCAGGAAAGTGATTCACCACGGCCTCCCAAGGCTGTGTCCTTAACCGTTCCAGGTTGTGCCATCCTGGGATGAAAAAGGATTGGGCGTCCTCTTTGTCACATTCCTCTTGAATCTGTGTCAACCACCCAGCCAACTAAAGAATGCTTGGCGTCCACAGGAACTAATCGAGCTGCAGCAGTGGCCTCCCGGACACGAGTCAACAAGCGTGACCGTGAGCCAGTCACAGTGCGACCGTCTGGTGTAGTGTGCCCCTTCCAGGCCGGGGAGTCTGAAAGCAAAGTTGTCCAACCGGCTTATCCACTGACATCACACCAGCAAGCGATTTTTAAGGTGTCTCTGTACTTTTCTTAGCTTCCTTGAATAACAGTGTTATTTCAGTGGTTGTGAAACACGTTTTGAAAATTATTCTTTGATTTAAATCCCTTAAGACGTCATGAATGAAGCCAGGTCAGTTTTTAGAATCATTACACAATGTGTTGCCTTCATAAAGTGCACTATGTGATTTGGATTGTGTCCATCAGTATCATGCTTTTAATGGAGAAGGAAATGGCAACCCGCTCCAATATTCTTGCCTGGGAAATCTCATGAACAGAGGAGCCTGGAGGGCTACAAATCCATGGGGTTTCCAAGAGCAGGACACGACTTAGCGATTAAATAACAACATCATGCTTTTTAAAGGGAAGCCAGTCTCTGAAAATCATAAGCAGATTTACATAAAAATCTCCTGCTTCTTGACCTCCTTGGGATGCAGATCTATCCATCTTAGGCTCTTATTTGATCATTTTAGGTGCATCCATCTTGTTGCTACATCTAGATTTTAAACTCTTTAAGGATACATCAAGACAGCTGCAGATATAGTATGTATTCAGTTCAGTTCAGTTCAGTCGCTCAGTCGTGTCCGACTCTTCGCGACCCCATTAATCGCAGCACTCCAGGCCTCCTGGAGTTTACTCAGACTCCTGTCCATCGAGCCAGTGATGCATAATATCTAACAAATATTATTGCAAAACTGAACAGAAAATATATAGGCACTAACTAATCATTAAATACTAAAAATCAAGGCTTCAGTGATAAAAGTTGCAGAATTTTATCACAATTTCAAAAACAAATATTCTCTTTCACTGCCCGAGGGACCACAGATCTCCTTTTTTCTTTCTGTTTTACAGTTAGAATTAGATGACCCACCTAGATGACCTAGATTGTGAATATAATGGAGTAGCTATTGCGAAAAGAGATCTTTTTTATTTTATAATTTCATTTGTTTTCAGGTATGCTGGGGCTTCATCGCCACGTGGGCTTTCCTCTGGTCGTAACAAAGGGGCTACTCTGGAGTTGCTGTGCACAGGCTTCTCATTGCCGTGGCTTCTCTTGGGGAGCACTGGCTCTAGGGCACGCGGGTGTCAGTAGTTGTGGCCCCTGGGCCCCAGGTTTTCAGAGACAGGTTTCCTTTTCAAAAGCATGACACCAGCTGGCCTGTCCTGTGAGGTCCCCTAGCGGAGGAGAGGGCAGAGCGAGTGCTTCCTGTGGGCAGCGGGCTCCGGACACGGGGCAGACCCAGGCTTGGAGGTGCCCTGCGTCTTTCCCCGCCCCACGCCCCCACTTCCCTGATCAGCGATCACTCCTCCCCTCTGAACTCACTCCCTGTGCTGTGCTTGGTCGTTCAGTGGTTTCCGACTCTTTTCGACCTCATGGACTGTAGCCCGCCAGGCTCCTCTGTCCATGGGGATTCTCCAGGCAAGAATACTGGAGTGGGTTGCCATGCCCTCCTTTGGGCGTCTTCCTGACCCAGGGATTGAACCCAGGTCTTCTCCCGCATTGCACGCGGATTCTTTACCGTCTGAGCCACCAGGGAAGCCTGAACTCGCTCCCCACTGCTACATTATTATTTATTTACTGAAGTCCTTCCTATTTGGATGAAAGGGGAGTTTTTTGCCGCACTTCCCCAACAGAAACAGGGCAGAGAGGGGGACCCAGGAAGCAGGTCCTGCAGCACGTGGCTCCACGCGTCCCACCTGCAGGAGGGCCAGTGGTCCTCTGGGTTCTGTGCTCTCATACCTACTATGGCACAGCCCCCTTCGCCACTCTGTCTAACCTTTTGGATGTTGTTGTAGACCCTGGGCGCGATGGCGATTTTCCCACCAAAAACTTGGAAATTAGGAAAACTGCTACTACAAGAGATGAGATACAGTCTACGGCCATTGCAACCGCCTGATCTCGTCTGATCTCGGAAGCTAAGCAGGGTCGGGCCTGGTTAGTACTTGGTGGGAGAGATGAGACACAGATACGTCGTCTGAAAGACTAGGAACTGCCAGGCCGGCAGTAAATTCACTGAGTGGATGGTTAGCCCTGGGCTGTCCAGTATGGTGGCCACATGTGGCGGTTTAAGTCAACATTACTTAAAAGACAAAATAAAATAAAAAATTCGGTTCCCTTTCACTTGTCCCATTTCAAGTGCTCAGGAGACCACGTGGCCCGTGGCCATTAGTTTAGACAGGGCAGATCATGGGTGCTTCCATCATCGGAGGAGGCTCTGATGATCAGTGCTGATCTGGAAAGGCCTCCGTGAACCGGTCCAAGAGCTGGTCAGCTGGCAGGCCTGCAGGCAGTGGAGTCTCAAGTTAAACGCTGGCCGCAAGGCTGCGTATCTCTGGGTCCTGGGAGAAGTCAGATGGCCCTTGAAGAGTTAATGGAAGAGACTTCAGTAAACAGATTATTGACAAAGATAGGGCTACGCTGACTTAAGAGTGAAGCAACAGAGCAGGTGAAGCAGCCAGAGCTTCCGTACAGCGGGGAGCTTCTGGGGGGAGGCCCGAGAGGAGAGGACGTCACTGGGCCCCTTCGCCGCTGCCAGGCTGATGATGGCCTTGCCGTGGGCAGTTTGAAGAAACACTGGGCTCTTCCTGCCCTTCACCTGTCTTGCCAATGCCTCTGGCTGGCATCCGACTGGAAGCCTGCAGGCATGAGAGCCTGGGGGTCCAAGCAGCTCAGAGCCGGGCAGAGAAGCAGGAGAAGGGAAACGGGGTGGGGGGTGGGGCCAGGAGTGGGGCCAGCCCTCCCTCCAGCGCTGCCTGGGGCCGAGGGGATCAGACCTGGCCCCGCTTGTTCCAGGCTTCAGCTGGGGTCCTAAAGCCGAGAAGGATGCCGGAGGGCTGTACCATGCTGCCAATGGTATGGTTTCCATGTGGGTCTGGCTACGGAGAAAAGACCGTCCACGGCCTGTGGTTCTCATGCCTGTTCATGGGGCAGCTTTTTTTCTTGAATCTTTTTAAAAATTCATTTATTTTTAACTGAAGGATACTTGCTTGACTGTTGTGCTGGTTTCTACCAGATATCAAAGTGAATCAGCCATAGATTTGCCCATGTCCCCTCCCACTGTGGGGCAACTTTCTCTCTCGCAGTGAATGAACTTATCTGCAGTTTGAAACACCTGGCTGAGTGTCCACGCAACAGCAGGGCCCCAGTCCTCAGGCCAGGGAGAATTTACCAAGTGACGGGCACTGCCCTGTGAAAGCTGTTGGGAAACTCCCCTGAGAAGGATTCCAAAACATCTCGTGGGCTTAAGGACAAACATTTAGATTCCTAAAATAGCATCTGCCCCGCGGAACTGCTAAGAGGGTTCCAACACATGACTTATGCGAAGCACCTGGCAGGCTAAGGAAGGCAGGAGGGCCCTTGCGCACATTCGCCTGATGACACCCGGGGACCGTCTATGACGCCTGCCACGTTCTGGGCTTGTTCGAGGCTCCAGGGATGGGGCAGGAGCTAAACAGACAACATGTCTTGCCCTCGTGGGGCTTTAGCAGGGGAGAAGGATGGTAGCAATGTAGATAAATACACCCTATGCTCTGATAGACAGCAGCAGGTGCTGAGGGCAAAAATAACGCAAGGAACAGAGATCCGAGGGCGGGGGGCTTTTATAGAGAGATGGGTGGCCAGGGAAGGCCTTCCTCGGACTGTGGCGTTGGGGGAAAGCCAAAGGAACGTGAAGGAACAGTCACAGAGACATCTACAACAGTCGGGGAGCTTGTACGGGGCCCTGGCAGTGGGGGTGGGGGGGTCCTGGCACGCTGGGGAGTTGGGGAGGGTGTCAGAATGATGGGGGCAGGTGAGGGGCTGGGCGGACGAGGTCAGAGCCATGGGGGGAGGCTGGTGGAAGATCGCCTGGCCTTGCTGTGGATTGGTGCTCGTGGCTTTGCCACGTGTCAGCTCTGATCCACCCACCCGCACACGCAGGACTGGACCCCCTGTCTTTACTTTGGGTTCCCCCTGATCTAAGAGACTTGCTCAGAGCACTCTGGGAGCTGGGCTCCTGTCGTGTGTGTGTGTAATATCTGTAGCTGTGTGCACATGTGTGTATTAACCTGCTTTGCCAGCATAGTGCATCACATCAAGTTGATACCCTATGGATGCTGACTGATGGATATAGAAATTCCCATGTGGTCTTCAATTTGTTGTTTTTTTTTTTTTAAGAAAAAACTCAATGATGTCCCTGTCCCAGTGTCATATGAACTCTTGGAAAAGATAGCACAGCTTTTTAATTTGACAGCAGGAGCCACTTATCTACACAGTAATAAAAATCCAGGCCATATCCTTCAGGAATGATATCTTAGTTCATCATTCAAGCAATAAAAGAAGACCAGAATAATTTTAGCGTCCGTTTAAGCTTTCCAGTAATCTTTGACCCCGGGCCGAAGCCATATTCAGCAGCCTGACAGTAGAAGCTGAGCGTGCCAGCCGCTCGAGATTGATGGGCTCAGAGCTGGCAGGGCAGCGGGTGTGCGACGGGCAGAAGGCCCTGACTCCGCTGCTCACTTGTCCCTTGTACCTCTCAAAAAAATGACAACCCGAGAGTTGCACTGTCCTAAGGACGTGATTGAAATTTCTCCCATAAACCAAAAGGAACAAGTGTTTGCCCTTGGATCAAAACGGGGCTTCCTAGTTTCCCCAAACAGAAAGCAGGACCATGAAGCCAAACCAAAGCTCAGTCTGGTTTCCAGTGACGCTCGTGTGTCTCTGGGGGTTCTGTGGCCCGTGGGCGCTCTGTCTTCCCAGGATGTCTTTTTTTATGTGGATGGCTCGCCCTGTGCCCTCTCTTCTCATCTCTTTCCCCTCCTTTGTCTAGTAGAACTCTGGTCTCCGTTCATTCATTTCTTGGTTTACATTTATCCCCTCATCTGCAGTCTCCCAGACCCAACGTGAGGGCAGGCACCTTGTTGAAGAGTCTACACACACCTTTGATAGTGCTGGACACACAGTAAATTCTTGTTGTTGTTTAAATCTAGACGTCTTACTTATACAGGTAATCATCTTGCTCAGTGGGAATTTGAGATGACTTATAGAAATATATGAAGGGCTCCCCGGTTGCTCAGTGGTTGTAGAATCTGCCTGCCAGTGCAGGAGACGCAGCCTCGATCCCTGGATTAGGAAGATCCCCTGGAGAAGGAAATGGCAACCCACTCCAGTTTTCTTGCCTGGGAACTTCCACGGATGGAGGAGACTGGAGGGCTACAGTCCCTGGGGTCGCAGAGAGTCAGCCACGACTCAGCAACTAAACAGAAACATAGAAACGCACAGAGTTCAGCAGGATGCTTTTGATGGGGACATTGCGGAGGCAGATTGGAAACACAGGTCTTTATCCCAAGTAGGGCTCTTCCACGAGCGTCCTCTCATGATCCAGCAAAGCCTCGGATCCCCTGAGGCCAGTGTCCACCTGAGCACCGCCCTCCCTGAATCCACCCTTGGTGGGAAGGCAGCTCACCCCGCGCCCCCTAACGCTTGACCAGAGCCCCATGGGCGTGCAGCTCTCGGCAGTGGCTGCTTTGAGATAGAATGTTCACTATCATTTAATCGGTTCGATTTCCAAGATGTTCCAAAAATGTTCAATAATTTTTTTTTTCTTCTTCAGCACTCTGTCTTCAATTAAGGAAAAAAAGAAACAAACAAACTAACAAGTGAACAGTGATAGCTGGCAGGCCAAACCTTCTCGCCTTTCATTTTGATGTAGTTACTTCAGTCACAAAGATCAAAGTACACTTTTCTAATTCAACTTTGCCCTGGTTTTAATTCCTCTTAGTATAGCAGGAAAAGTGGAGCACATTCAGAAAGGAGATAGCCACCTACTACCCCAACTTGGGTTCCCTGGTGGCTCAGACGGTAAAGCGTCTGCCTATAATGCGGGAGACCCAGGTTCCATCCCTGGGTCAGGAAGATCCCCTGGAGAACATGGCAACCCACTCCAGTATTCTTGCCTGGAAAATTCTATGGACGGAGGAGCCTGGTTGGCTACTGTCCATGGGGTCGCAAAAAGTTGGACAAGACTTAGTGACTTCACTTCATCCCAACTTGTAAAGTATAATTTTTTTGAACTTTTAGCTTCTGAGATTTTTACCAGTTGTAACAATAGAGACTTAAATTGTGCTTTGTTCATTGAAGTTATTATGCAGTAATTCTAATATCTGCATAACATTCTTTCCATAATGTACCATGATCACTCTATTAGTTAGCACTCAAATTGCTTCAAATTTTTCATCGTTATAGATACTGCAGTGAGCAACTGTGAGCATCCGGTTTTTCTTATAGTTTGGATTATTTCCTTAAGATATATTCCCAGAGATAAGGTTACGGGCCAAAGGGCTTTAATATTTTTATGATTCCTTATAGATAGTGCCAAGTAACTTTCCAAAGGGTTGGACAGGTTTTCAAAGCCACCATTAATACAGGAGGTAGTCAACCGCATAGCTACCTGCCAACTCTGGAATTGCATTAAATCTGTAAATTAACAATGGGGGAAAATACTACTAAATTCAGATTGGTGATGAAGTAGTCTGTCTATTGCTATATTGGTTGCTGTGCAGTTTTTGTTTCTTTGTGTGTGTATATATATGCATAAGTGGCATATATGTATCTACCTACAACCGGTTGTAGCAAACGAGACTCTGCTTTGGAGCACAAGTGTCCAGAGTGTCCCCCCAGGAGCTTGGCCACCCATCCTGGAGGAGGGGAGCAGGTACAGGTCTGTCCCCCACCTTGGGAATCCGGAACCTCTTGGCTGTGCGCACAGCAACCAAGCCAGCCCAGCAGGTGACACCCTGGAACTCAGCGCGGAGTGGGGAGGTTGATCGGGTCGGAGCCCAGTTACCTGGCAGGGCTTCCAGGTAACTCTCACTGAAGGGCTTCCCCAAATCACTCCCCAGAGGTTCCCTGAGATCTGGCATCGGTGGCTCCGGTACCCCCGTTTTGGAGTGTGGAGGACCTTGGAGTGTGGTGGCATTGCTGAGGCCCCAGAGGTCCCCACCTCTGGCCTGGCCCGTCCCTGTAAGTCCGAGCTTCGGAGACTGACTCCAGGAGGCCTGGGTGGTGAGTCACAGCCTGCCCTTGGGCACTGTGCACCACAGGCCTGTGTGGACAGGAGTCGGCCCTGCCCACCAGGCGTCTTCCGGCACCAGCAACCCTGCACCGGGCTTCTGATACAGAGCCTGGAGAGGTCCTCCTGGTGACCTCTGCTGGCCCTGCCGGCAGCCATTCTGGGCTCTGGCCTCCCCAGGAACTCCCACGCCATCCGCGGTCCTGCGGGCATCGCAGGTTCCCCAATATTATGAGATACACATTTGGGCGAATGGGCATCTTTGTTTGGAGCATGCCGGACCCTGGCAGTGCAGTGTCCAGGAGCCCCTGCCTGCCAGCTGGCCTCTCCTGGCCCGGCCCAGACTCGGGCACCTCCCAGGTGGCACAGTGCACTCTTGCTCATCCCTGGGAAGCCCTTCCCGGGGCCCACGGTCTCCTTCCCCGGCTCAGGGCTAACCAGATGCTCGCATCAGAGAGTCCCTGGGGCCACGCGTCCCTCCCATTTCCTTGCCTTCTGTGTGTTCCCTGACTCTCCTCCTGCTGTCTCCGCCAAGTACGCCCGCCCTGGCAACAAATAAAACACAGTAACTCAGCCGCAGAGGTGAGATTGCTAGGGGCTGACTGACTGGCAAACACGCGTCTCCTTTAGGTCACACCCGCCCGGGATCAGACGGGAGGGGGTGTCAGATTCGCAGCACCGGCTGGCTGTTGCAAGCTTTTGGCATGTCCTCAGGGAGGCGTCCCATAGACCCGACGAGGATCTTGGTCTCCCTGGTGTGTGTACCTGGCCCACGGGTGCTTGTGGACGGATGGAGGTGAACGTGCTTCAAACACTGCGCTGGGGAGACGAAATCGTTACCTAGACCTGAAGGGGACACTCTCTGACCACAGGCTTCTTCCCTCGCTTCATGCAGGGCCTCCAGGTGATGCAGGAAGCTTTGAGCAGGGAGTGATGCAAAATGTTTCTGCCCCCAAGAGCACTGGTTATGAAGCTTGGGGGCACCCTGAGGTTGGAGAAGCCACTGGTAGAAAAACACAAGCAACATGAAGCCAGAAAAATAAGAGAAATCATCTTACGATGATGAAGATAACAGCCAAAATGCTGGTGCTCATTTAGTTTTTACCATATAATGTGCTGTGTTGAAAATATATCACCTAACTTAATCCTGCCAACCGCTCTGTGAAATCATTACTCTCACTTCACAGACAAGCACCCCGGCCTCAGACGGGTAAGTGATCTGCCCAGGGTCAGCAGCTGGGCCGTTGTCCCTCTGAGTCCCATCCTGAGCGGCCAGAGGTAGCTGCCCTGGGTCTGGCTCTCACTGCTCAGCCCTGTGCCCTGGACAAGAAACCCCATTTACCACATCCCATGCGGCATGTGAGGTGCCTGAAAGGACGAGAGGAAGCCGGGGATCCGGTGCTGGCCACCGAGACCCCGTCCTTTATCCTCATCTGGGACCCTTCATTTTTGAACCTGTCTTTCCCTCCACCTCCTCAGCTGCTGGACCAGTAAGCCCACGAGAGTAGAGGCCAGACTTCGGGGCAAGGCGAGAGCTGCTGCCTCCAGGGAGGCACCCGGAGGAGGCTCAGGGCTGAATGGAGGCGACAGGGTGGGTGGGCCCGGGTACCTTCCAGGGCCTGTGGCGCTCTGGCTGGGGTAGGTCCTCGGGCCCCAGCCTGACTCTTGACCTCTCCTGTTTCCTTTGCCATTTTGCCCAGAAAATCAGGAGAAGAGCACTGCCAATTTCCACCTGTTGTCCTTGGCTAACCCTGTATCCTCAGGACAGATCCCACTCCCCTTCTATGAGCCTGGTGCCAAGCTCCACATATCACTTGATTTCTCACTGATGTCCCCAGCTTGGAGACCTCAGGCATCATATTTTTCCCATTTTACATGTGAGGAAAGATCATGTTCAGAAAGATAACTCGTTTTGCCTGAGTTATCCAGCTGTTAAATGTCAGAACTGGGATTTGAACCCAAATCTCCCTTACTTTCCTTGGATAAAAAGCTATGACCAACCTAGACAGTGTATTAAAAAGCAGAGACATTACTTTGCTGACAAAGGTCTGTCTAGTCAAAGCTATGGTTTTTCCAGTGGTCATGTACGGATGTGAGAGTTGGACCATAAAGAATGCTGAATGCCGAAGAATTGATGCTTTTGAACTGTGGTGTTGGAGAAGACTCTTGAGAGTCCCTTGGACAGCAAGGAGATCAAACCAGTCAATCCTAAGGGAAATCAATCTTGAATATTTATTGAAAGGACCGGTGCTGAAGCTGAAGCTCCGGTACTTTGGCCACCTGATGCGAAGAGCTGACTCATTAGAAAAGGCCCTGATGCTGGGAAAGATCAAAGGCTGGAGAAGAAGGGGATGACAGAGGATGGTTGGATGGCATCACTGACTCAATGGACATGAGTTTGAGCAAGCTCCAGGAGATGGTGAAGGACAGAGAAATTTGGTGTGCTGCAGTCCATGGGGTCACAAAGAGTCAGACACGACTGAGCGACTGAACAGCAACTCCCTGACTTCAAAGCTCACGTCCTTCACACTACCCCAGGCCGACATTTAGACCCGTTCAGGCTGAGGGGGACAGAGGAAGAAAAGGAGTACAGTTATACACGAATCCAACCTTTAAGGTTATTTTCAGTGGTCTGCCCTTGCCTTTTCGTTCAAGGCTGAAATTATCCAGCCACCAGAAATAGGACTTATCCTGAGTTATTTTTTTCTTTACCATTAAAAAAATTGAATTATAGTTAATTTACAGTTTTGTGTTAGTTTCAGGTATACAGCAAAGTGACTCAGTTATATGTTTACGTATCTATCCATTCTTTTTCAGATTATTTTCCATTATAGGGTATCACAAGATATATAGTTCCCTGTGCTATACAGTAGGTCCTTGTCGTTTATTTTATATATAGTAGTGCGTATCTGTTAATCTCAAGCCTATAATTTATCCACCCCCTCCTTCTCCTTTGGTAACCGTAAGTTTGTTTAATGTAATATTTGTGTTTGTCTGACTTACTGAGTTTGATCATCTAGGTCCATCCATGTTGCCACAAATGGCATAATTTCATTCTTTTTTTATGGTTGAGTATTATTCCATTGTGTATATGTATAGTAGTTGTTATTTAGTCATTAAGTGTGTGTGTCTATATATATATAGACATAAAAGCTTCCCTGGTGGCTTAGACGGTAAAGCATCTGCCCACAATGCGGGAGACCTGGGTTCAATTCCTGGGTCGGGAAGATCCCCTGGAGAAGGAAATGGCAGTCCACTCCAGCACTCTTGCCTGGAAAATCCCATGGATGGAGAAGCCTGATAGGCTACAGTTCATGGGGTCGCGAAGAGTCAGACACGACTGAGCGACTTCACTTTCACTATATATATAGTTGTTTAATCCTATATATTTAATATATTATTATATTATATCATATAAAATATAATTTAAATTATATTTTATACTTATATTATTAATAAATTATATTAATATATTTAATTATATATATGGTTGTTTAATCATTAAGTCATGTCGGACTCTTTGATGACCCCATGGACTGTAGCCCGCCAGACTCTTCTGTCCATGGAATTTCCCAGGCAAGAATACTGGAGTGGGTTGCCATTTTATTCTCCAGGGGATCTTCCTGGACCAGAGAGTGAACCGGTGTCTCCTGCATTAGTAGGATTCTTTACCACTGAGCCACCAGGAAAGCCACTATATACATATGTATATATATATACATATACACACATACATATCCGCACACACTATATCTTTATCCATTCGTCTCGGACACATCTCATTAAGTAATACCATGGAACCTGAGGGAGGCTCCTGATCCTTCTAAAGAAATGAAGTGGTGTGGTAGTCTGGGAGGCAGGGGAAGGTATCGGGAGCGCATGGATTTCACAGAAATCTCAGTCTCTGTGGAAACTTTCAGCAACAATGGAAGGACCTTAGATTTCCCAAATGTGCATTTGAGAGCCAAAGAGCCTTTGTTTGGAAGAACTCTAACACTTTCCCTCCCCAAACCACTGCTCTCAGCGGCGTCCTCAGCCTTGCGTTTCGTGGAGATTTTGTTATTGTTGCTGTCCTTAGGAAATCCATGCTACTGAAAAGGCTAACTGGAGCAGTACCGGTGTAGATGCGGAGGTCGGCAACCAGCCTTCAGCCCCTGCGCGGGGACCCAGCGGCAGCAGGGAGTAACCGGCTGTTCCAGCAGGCCGCGCTGTAGGACTCCGGGACCAGGTGTGCGCCCTGCAGTCGTGAAAGCAATCTCCGGGTTTGTTCAAGGACGGGGTCGTTGCCCGGGGGTTTATCCTGGGACCCAGCAGCGCAGACGTGTCATCCTTCTACAGACAAGGCACTCAGTACAGGCCCCGCGGGGACGGGTGCCCGCAGCCCTCCTGGGGCTGCCGTCCTGGGGCGGGAAGCGCAAGTGAATCCTTCCCTCCTCCGGTGCCCCGAGAATAATCGCTGGGACGCCAGAGATGCTGCGTGGGCAGAAACTGCGCTAACGGGGAAACGACAGAGGAGCCGAGTAATCCAAACAGCTCAGTGCGAGCGCAGCCCCGGAGATGCGGCGGTTCTTGATCAGAGGTTCCCGTCAGTGTCACCCTGGGAGCAGAATTAGCATCCCTGGTCCGAGCCCCTGCGCGCTGCGGGGCGGCCCGGGTGAGCTGCGGAGTCTGTGTCCTCAGCCTCCAGGGCGATGCCGCGAGAGCTCCTGGCAGCTCTGCAAAGGTACCCTCCGTGGTGTCATCCTTGGCCGTCGGTGCGGGAGACAGATCACAGCTAGTGAGCTTCCACTCTTCCGAGTCAGTTTCCTCATCTGTAAAATGGACCAAGGGGCAGAGAAGGGCTAGTTGCTCAAACCCAGAGACCAGACTTGAGCTACAAGGAGGGCCCAGAGCTCTTGGTGTTGCTCCCCCTAACCCCTGTCTCCATTCCCCCAAAGAAGTTCGGGGACCTAGTGGAGAGCCAAGCCTTCACCAGTAACAATCATAATATAATGATTTCAGCAGGATGAGCCTGGTCCTTTCTTCGAGGCGGGAAAGTATTAGGAAAAGGAGCCTCTTCCGTTTTAAAACTAGACACTTAATTTCCAGATACATAGGATTTTGTTTAAAGTACCTTTAATATTAATTTCTCACTGTGATACTAATTTCTCATTTAAATGCCTTCTTCTCTGCGATCACCCTCTATTTTTTTCAGCCTAACTTTATTGAAGCTTTGATGGCTAAACTGAAGATCTCTCTTGGTAAATGTCACATGGTGTTTGAAAATATATGGGTTAGTTTCAAATGTCTTTTGATATTGATTTTCAACATAATACCACAGTGATAAGAGAGCACTCTCTATGATTTCAATACCTCTAGACTGTAAAGTTTTTGCACC
The DNA here is from genome assembly GCF_014754425.2 of Oryx dammah. NCBI lineage: Eukaryota > Metazoa > Chordata > Mammalia > Artiodactyla > Bovidae > Oryx > Oryx dammah. The sequence continues at coordinate 36,975,093 of NW_024070191.1, forward strand.
TTGTTTCATGTCCCTGGTTATGTTCCAGTGTCTCCTAGTTTACAGTCTATGGGAACTTGAATAGAATCCGTATCTTACTGTTGTGTGAAAATTGTATGCATCTTAATTACATTGGATTGGTTGATAGTGCTTTTCTGGTCTAATATATTCTACTTCTCCGTATATGCATTCTATTAATTTTTGAGAGTTTGATATTGAAACTCCAACTAAAAAATTTTAACTTATCTACTTAAAAAATAATTGTAATATATACTGGAACTATATGTAGCCTAGTTTTGTATTTTCTAATACTCCTATAAATGTGTTATCATGCTTTCCTAATTTAAAAAAATAAAAAAAACAACAGACCAAAAAAAGGATAGCCTAAATAAGAAGTTAGAGGAAAAAAAATAAAGATTATTAATGCTATATCTTGGTGTCTCTTTGCCACTTTCATCTCCCAAAGGAGAAAACCAGATTGACAGAAGTGAATGATTGTTCTCAAGGTTGAACAGGTAACTTGTGACAGAGGGGGGCCTGGGAACCGGGCGCTGGGGCTCCACGCCCCCAACCCCGCAGGGCTGTATGGGCTCAGAGGAAAGGCTTGAGGGAAGGAGACCCCAGGGCCTGCAGCAGTCAGCTGTGGAGGGTGAGATCCCCGACATGCCCTTTCCTTCCGTCTTGTTTGAATCTGTTCCAGTTACAAGCAGCGCAGAAGTTAGGTTACCTGAAATCCTCTGCTTCAAATACTTCACTGGACGGTACTGCCTGTTGCAAACGGTCCTTTTAACACAGAGCTGAATGTGCAGAGAAGAAAGGGGAGCTTGGGTGCTGAAAACGAAACGGCTTTGCTTTTGCCTCACTGCCCTGGGGGCGCTGGCCTTAGTTGCGGGGGATGCTTCTGGCCCCACAGTGAGCAGAGATCTGGGCGAGGCCCCACACAGGCAGGCCTAGCAGGGCTGAACCCACTCAGGGAGAGGAACAGCTCCCCGAGAACTTGCCGCCCATGATTTATTCAAGTGGAAATTATAATTTATTCAGTAAAATTAGAAATTAATAGCAAAGTTATGTTTAAAAAAAATCCTCTACGTGTGGAAAGCTAGTAACCCATTACTAAGTAAATCTTGGTTAAGAGATAATAAAGAAAATGAATAGATGCTCATAATCAAGGATAGTGAAAACACATGTTAAAATGTGTGGACGAGCTAAAGAATTGCTTTTAGGTGAAATTATAACCTTCAATATGTTTAGTAGAAAATTTCAAAAGGTTAAAAATTACAAACTAATTATCCAACTTAAGAGTTTGTAAAAGGAGCAATGGAATAAATACAAAGAAACATCATTAAAAAAAATAAAAATAAGGACAGAAGTTAATGAGCTAGAAAAGGAAAAATACCAGCAGAGATGAACAGAAGCAGCAGCTGGTTTGTGAAAAAGATTAATAAGAAAGGTGTCTGAAGGGGACAAGGGAGAAGATGCAAGTATGCAAAACACGTAATGAAAGGGGAGCTAAACCACAGACACTTGAAAAATTTAAAAAGGTGATTACGAAAGAACACATACAAATGAATTTGAAAAACTACCTGAGTCAGATAAATTCCTAGAAATGTAAAACATGTAAAAATTGGCACGAGAAATTTAAAAATTAAATAGACCACTATGTACGCAAGGTTTTCCAACAGAAATTAGCCAACTGTCCCTTTCAAGGTGCATGGTCAAGCGCGCGCGCGCGCGCACACACACACACACACACACACACACACACACACACACACTGGAGGGCAGCCTCTGAAGCGGTTCCCAGTGGCCTGTCTCCGGAGATTGGGGCCCTTGAGTGTAGACCAGACCCAGCGGCTCTCTTTAAGGAATCAGATATGGCAGAGCGGTCGGGTGTCGCTAGGCGACTGCCCACATGGAGACAGCGACCCCCACCCTGCCCTCTCCTCCTCTCCTTCCCCATCCTGCTCTGGGGAAGCCAGGAGCCTTGTCAGGGGTTCCCTGAAGGAGACTCCCGAGCTGGGGACTGAGTCTCCCGCCAACAGGCCGTGTGGACCGGTGGCTCGTAAACAGTGTGCGGCTGGGCTGGGACGTGGATTTCCAGGCCTGCCAAGACCCACACGGGCAAAATGCAAAGCAGAGCCCTGAGCCACGAGGCAGTCCGTCACTACCTGGGCGACCTGGGTGAGAGGCAACTGAGCCGCAAAACTGTGAAGTAACTCATGCGTGTGGTTTGAAGACACTAGGTCCTGGGGTAGTCTGCCACATGGGGAGACAAAACACACACACACACAGCAAACACACCCGACTGGTTTTACAGGTAAATTCCACTAACGTTCAGTAAGCACTAGTTTCCTGTCTTGCAAAAGTTGTTTCAAAAAATAGAGAAGGAAATAATAATAAGACTCCAAAAAAGAAAAGATTAAACCATGCTGTTTCATGTAAAAGGAGTTCACTGCTGTTTATTACTACATTCCAAAACAATGTGTTTATCCAACTGCTTCTTACACACATCGGCATTGTTTTCACATTTTGATCCTGATGTACAGAGCTGCAATAACCATTCTTGTGCAAGTCGTTGTGCAGACGTGCGTTTTCATTCCTCCTGGATAAATTCCTAGGAGTTGAATTACTGATGGATGTGGTAGGTGTCTATTTAACTTCATAAGAAATTGCCAAAGCCATTAGTTTTCTAAAGGGGGGAAACCATTTTGCTTCAGCCAGTAAAGTGGCAGAGATTTGTGGTTCTTTAACTTCAAAAAACATTTGGTGGTGTTAGTTTTTTAAATTCTACCCACTACCATGGGTATGAAGTGGCACATACTTGTGGTTATACTCTGCGTTCCCTGGTGACTAATGATATTTAGCATCTTCTCACGTATTTGCCATCCATAGACCCTTCTATGTAAAGTTACGTCAAGTCCTTTTCCCCTGTTTTAAATTTGGGTTGTTTTCTTTATATTCTTGACTTTTGAGTATTCAGCTCCTTTGTATACATATAGTCTCCTTCAGTCTGTGATTTTCTTTTTCATTTTCTTAATGGAGAGCTAAATTTAAAAATGTTTGTAAGTTCAATTTATTTCATAAAGGTCAGTATTTATTTATTAGTTGTTTTTTTTACAGTAAGTTTTGAATACAATGGAATTTCTTTACTTTAGTCAAGGTTGAACCCAAAACATACAGCAATAATTACACTTAGTGGAAAAACTTTGGGAAAAAAAATCCCTTCAAGATAAAGTCCACAATCCCCAGTATAGTTCTGGCCAATACTGAAAGGAGAAAAGAGGAAGTATAAACCTGAAAGAAAAAAAGAGATAAACTTTGAATTATACAATCCATTTAGCCAGTGAAAAGCCACAGAATCAACATACAAATTAACAGAGCTGATAAGAGAGTTCAGCAAAAGCAAACACCAGTAGAAACCAGCAATAAGAACTAGATTCTTTACACCACTGATACAGAACTAGAAAGATATAATAAAAATGAAGTGTCATTCACATATTAACAAAGATCAGTAAAGAGTCCAGGAACTAATCAATTTATTCAAACAGGGTCCCAGCAGAAAACAGATGATACCGTCAAGTTTGATAATAGAGAACAAATTTACGAAATGATGGTTTATCAAGGTTGCAGTAGGGTGTAGGGAAACTGCAAGGCTTGGTGAAACATTTTGGAGCATGTCATATCAGCAGGCCTGTTACTCCTATGCCTATTGTTTTGAAGCCCTAATTTTCCTTTTTGTTGCTGACATGGTTTGTGGTTTATTCTCTTGTACGTTTTGTGGTTTAAGTTCAAGTGCCTTAGAAATTTATTTGTGAAACTTGTACAAGGCCAGGATTTGACAATGGTTTGTCCTTCAGAGCTTGTTTCTGATGGGCACTTGTCACAATGAGATGTCTTTAGACTAAATTTTGACTTTTCTTCTCCCTGAGCATAGCGGCTTCTGGCCCCAGACCCACCGTGAGCTGCTGTGGTTTGGAATTCTGAGAGCAGGAACGTTTTCTGTTTGTTTTCTCCTTCCCCTCAGAGCCCAGGCAAATACTCCTTCCCTTGCTGTAGCTGTGACCAGTACTGTGTATTGCGTTTTCCAGTTTACTGCCTGGGGGTGTGGCCCTCTGCGGTGAAGCTGCCCCGACCTGCCTTTCTGATCTGATGCCTCCCTTTGCAGAGATCAGCCTCCCGGCTCCTGATCGTCCAGGCGCATGTGAGGCCTCCTCTTCCTGGCTGCCCTTTCCCGCCTTCTGCTCCTTCCCATCCTCCTGAACCTCTTCAACGATCTGATCCTGGCGCTCCGACCTGGCCTCAGTCTGGCAACCAGTTTCCTTTCTTCTTTCAGGCAACAAGGATATCTAGCCCAACACCGGCAAAAGTTTTACGGACAGGATGCATCGTTTCCCCAAACTGGAAACCAGGAGGCATAGTGAGAGCGGGTGTGCCCACTTCCTCCTCTTGGCTCTCAGACCCATGCATTCTAGCTCACTGCTAAGGAACAGCATCTTACAATGGCCTTCAGCTCAAAACACCTGTCTCATCTAGGAGAGCAGCTCCCCACTCCCAGCCTGATGCCTTAGCTGCATGTTTAAGAGACACTCTCACATTCTTTCAAGCCAGCATCTTCTGTGTACAGTGATGAACGAAAAGTCCAGTGGATTCCATAGGCACATATACATTGCAACAACTCATTTGCCATAAAGTAGGCCCCTTAGTCTGAGGCAATGTCTAGTGGAGCCTATTACACTAAATTACGTTAAATCAGATACTCTCTGAGACCTCAGTGGCCTGGCCAAGACACTGATCTGTTCCAGTTTTGCTCTTACTTCTAAGGCTTAACTTCTTTTCTTAGAGAGTATGCCTTACTCCAGGAAAGAGAACTTGTAAGTGAAAAACACATCGCTGACACTGAGTAAATTAAAGAGGGAAAATCGTCCAATGTAACTATTTGCCAGCCAATGGCTGATTGTCACCTTGAGAGACGGAGCTGTACCGTGGGGACTGAAGGTGAGAGAGGCATACCAGACTGGCACAGCAGTAGGAGCTAGATCAGCCCTGGTGTGCTAGAGCGCCACCTTCTGGAAACAAACGAGCGGCCTCTGGCTTCTAACCTGTTGTATCTGAGAATCAAGGAAAAACAAAAGCTTTACCTAAAGAAGAAAAGGTGTTTGCAACGTCAAATGCACCAGCAGAGGGGCAATGCATCAAACACCAAGAAAAATCGCAGTAATACTGTGTAACAAAAAGAAAATGACAGTTTTCCAGAAACTAAACTTAAAGTCATGGGATATTGCAATGTAATGGATAGGGAATTCAAAATAGCTGTTATGAAGAAACTCAGTAAGCAATAAGGAAACTCAGAAAGGCAGGAATAAAACTTATTAATAGAAGAAAAACTTTACCTAAGAGAATGAAAACCTAAAAACGAACCAAACAGAAATACTGGACCGAAAGAACTCAATAAGCAAGATGAAGAATGCATTAGAAAGCTTTAGAAATAGAGCAGATCACATGGAAGATAGAATTACTGAATTTGAAAATAGAAAACTACAAGTGATACAGAGAGAAGAAGAAAGAGAATTAAGATCTAAAAAAAAAAAATTAGGAAATTCAATGACAGCTATCTGACACTTTCAGGAAGTGCAACATTATAATAATGGGTATCCCAAATGAGAAGAGAGAAGAGGACAAATAATTTATATAAAGAAATTGTAGCTGAGAACTTCCCAAACCTGGAGAAGGAACTGATATATATGTCCATAAATTTAAGAGAATAACTAATTATCTCAATGCAAAAAAATCTGTTCCAAGACACGTTATATTAATACTGTCAAAAGTCGAGGACAAAAAAAAAAGAAATTTAAAGGCAACAGGAGGAAAAGGATGGAAAACATTAGGTTATCAGCAGATTTCTCAGCAGAAACCCTGCAGGCCAGAAGCGAGTGGAAGGACATTCTCAAAATACTGAAAGATAAAAGTTATCACCCACGAACACTATATCCAGTGAAGCTGTCATTCAGATATAAAGATTTCCCAGGTAAACAAAAGCTGAAGGAATTCATCAACACTCACCTTCCTTATAAGAAATGTTGAAAGGTCTACTACCAGAAACAAAACAATCAAAATACATAAACCTTTGAGAAAGATGATAAATAGAATCATAAAACTGCAACTCTACATTAGAATAGGTTTTTAAGCACCTAATTTTTATAGCATAAAAATTAAAGGCAAAAAAGTAGGAAAAATAACTATAGCTATTTCAATTTGGTAACAAACACAACATAAAAATAACTTGAGGAAACAAAAATGTAAAATGGGAAGAGAAAAAGGGTGAACCTGTATAGGCAAATGAAGATAAGATACCTTTAGCCATAAAAAGGACTATTTGGGGACTTCCTTAGTGGTCCAGTGTTTAAGAATCTGCCTCCCGATGCAGGGGACGTGGGTTCAATCCCTGGCTGGGGAACTAAGGTCCTACATGCAGTGGGACAACTAAGCCCATGCCCCACAGCTACTGAGCCTGCAGCTAAGACCTGATTCAGCAAAATAAATAAATAGATATTTCTTTAAAAGGACTATTTTATCTATGGTATATTTTATACAAACCTCATGTTAACCAAACAAAACCACATAAAACAAGAGCAGAGACAAAAACTATACAAAAGAGGAAACCGAGAAAAATAATATAGGAAGCCACCAAACCAACTGGAAAACAAAAGATTAAACGGGAGTACTAAATCCTCATTTATGAGTAATCACCCTAAATGCAAGTGTTGGTTGCTCAGTCGTGTCTGACCCTTTGTGACCCTATGGACTGTGTCTTCGCGACCCAGGGACTGTATCCTGCCAGGCTCCTCTGCTCATGGGATTCTCCAGGCAAGAATACTGGAGTGGGGTGCCGTTCCCTTCTCCAGGGGATCTCCCTCCAGGGACTGAAGCTGGGTCTCCTGCATTGCAGGCAGATTCTTTACCATCTGAGCCACCAGGGAAGGCTGGATTTAATTTATCAATCAAAAGATACAGAGTAGCTGGCTAGATATATGCTGCCTCCAGGAGACTGATCTCAGCTCTCAGGACAAACACAGGCTCACAGTGGACGGATGGAAGATGACAATGAGACAGGGCAGCCAAAACGAAGGCGCTGCAGCAGCACCTACTGTCACAGCAGACAAAATAGACTCCAGCCAAAAAGAGTCAACAAGTGACAAAGACAGACAGTGCACAGTGATGAAGGGAACAACTCATCACGAAAACAAACACTGATATATGTGCATGAAACAGGAACAGTCTCAAAAATGACAGAGTGATCTCGGTTCATTTTCAAGGCAAACCATTCAACATCACAGCAATCCAAGTCTATGCTCCAACCGCTAATGCTGAAGAAGCTGAAGTTGAATGGTTCTATGAAGACCTCCAAGACCTTCTAGAACTAACACCAAAAAAAAAAAAAAAAAAAAGATGTCCTTTTCATCATAGGGGATTGGATTGCAAAAGTAGGAAGTCAAGAGATACTTGGAGTAACAGGCAAGTTTGGCCTTGGAGTACAAAATGAAGCAGGACAAAGGCTAACAGAGTTTTGCCAAGAGAACACCCTGGTCATAGCAAACACCCGCCTTCAACAACACAAGAGATGACTCTACACATTGACATCACTAGATGGTAAAAACCAAAATCAGATTGATTATATTCTTTGCAGCCAAAGATGGAGAAGCTCTATACAGTCAGCAGAAATAAGACCTGGATATGACTGTGGCTCACATTATGAACTCCTTATTGCAAAATTCAGGCTTAAATTGAACAAAGTAGGGAAGACCAGGTATGACCTAAATCAAGTCCCTTATAATTATACAGTAGAGATGATGAAATGATTCAAGGGATTAGATCTGGTAGACAGAAAGCCTGAAGAACTATGGATGGAAGTTCATAACATTGTACAGGAGGTGACCAAAACCATCCCCAAGAAAAAGAAATTCAAGAAGGCAAAGTGGTTGTCTGAGGAGGCTTTACAAATAGCTGAGAAAAGAAGAGAAGCAAAAGGCAGAGGAGAAAGAACTGAATTCTGTTCTTTCTGAATGCAGAGTTCCAGAGAATAGCAAGGAGAGACAAGAAAGCCTTCAAATTGGAGATATCAAGGGAACATTTCATGCAAAGCTGAGTGCAATAAAGGACAGAAACGGCAAGGAACTAACAGAAGCGGAAGATATTAAGACGAGATGGCAAGAATACATAGAACTATACAAAAAAAGATCTTAATGATCTGGACAACCACGATGGTGTGATCACTCACCTAGAGCCATACATCCTGGAGTGTGAAGTCAAGCGGGCCTTAGGAAGCATTACTACCAACAAAGCTAGTGGAGTTGATGGAATTTCAGCTAAGCTATTTAAAATCCTGAAAGATGATGCTGTTGAAGTGCTACCAGCAAATTTGGAAAACTCAGCAATGGTCACCAGACTGGAAAAGGTCAGTTTTCATTCCAATCCCAAAGAAAGGCAATGCCAAAGAATGCTCAAACTACTGCACAGTTACACTCATCTCACATGGTAGCAAGGTAATGCTCAAAATTCTTCAAGCTAGGCTTCAACATTACATGAACTGAGAACTTCCAGTTGTACAAGCTGGATTTAGAAAAGGCAAAAGACCCAGAAATCAATTGGCAACATCCATGGGCTTCCCTTGTGGCTCAGCTGATAAAGAAGCCACTTCCAATGTGGGACACTTGGGTTTGATCCCTGGGTTGGGAAGATCCTCTGGAAAAGAGAAAGGCTACCCACTCCAGTATTCTGGCCCGGAGAGTTCCATGGACTGTATAGTCCGTGGGGTTGCAGAGGGTCAGACACGACTGAGTGACTTCCACTTTCCATTACTGGATCATAGAAACAGCAAGAGAATTCCCGAAAAACATCTTCGGCTTCATTGACTGCACTAAAGTCTTTGTATGGATCACAACAAACTGTGAAAAATTCTTGAAGAAATAGGAATACCAGAGCACCTTACCTGTCTCCTGAGAAACCTGTATGCAGGACAAGAAGCAACAGTCCAGAATCAGAACCTCATAAAAGAGTTCCATCAGAATGGAACAACAGACTGGTTCAGAATTGGGAAAGGCATATGTCAAGGCTGTGTATTGTCACCCTGCTTATTTAACTTATATGCAGAGTACATCATGTGAAATGCCAGGCTGGATGATTCACAAGCTGGAGTCCAGATTGCCGGAACCAAGATATCAGTAACCTCAGATATGCAGATGACAACACCCTATTGGCAGAAAGTAAAGAGGAACTAAAAAGCCTCTTAATGAAGGTGAAAGAGGAGAGTGAAAAACCTGGCTTAAAACCCAACATTAAAAAAAACTAAGATCATGGCATCTGGGCCCATCACTTCATGGCAAATAGATGGGGAAAAAATGCAAACAGTGACAGACTTTATTTTCTTGGGCTCCAAAATCACTGCAGCCATGAAATTAAAAATGATTGCTCCTTGGAATAAAAGCTATGACAAACCTAGACAGCACATTAAAAAGCAGAGTCACTACTTTGCCGACAAAAGTCCGTATAGTCAAAGCTATAGCTTTTCCAGTAGTCATGTACAAATGTGACAGCTGGACAAAAAACAAGGCTGAGCACCGAAGAACTGATGCTTTTAAACTGTGATGTTGGGGAAGACTCTTGAGAGTCCCTTGGACTGCAAGGAGATCCAACCAGTCCATCCTAAAGGAAATCAGTCCTGAATATTCATTGGAAGGACTGATGCTGAAGCTGACGCTCCAATACTTGGCCACCTGATGCGAAGAGCCAACTCATTGGAAAAGACCCTGATGCTGGGACAAGAAACCTGAATGGGACCCACCAGACCAGAGAAATGGATGAAGTCCCTGGGACGTCAATAGGGGTGTGGCACTGTAAGGACAAGGGGGTGGAAATTGGAAAGCTGGCTCCCAGGTCAGAGAGCCTGAGGCTGGAGTTTAAAGTTTATGGAGGGAGTCATGGAGGATGTGGCACCCTAGTTTAGGAGGCTAGTTACTGCGGTGAGGCTCAGAGTGAGGCTCAGAGTGCCCTGCTCCGCACCTCAGGGGCTTCTGACAGAAATCCACAACACCAGGCACCAGTCACCTTCTCATTCTTAGGGAGCGACCTTGCCTCACACGTCAGAGAAAGAATAGATGAGGAGGAAACACCCATTTTGCTATCATCAAACCCATAACCTAACTTATGACTTAGCCTGCTCACTCTGCTTTCTCCTCTGTTACAAGGAATGCCCTTTCTCCTCTCCAAGGCCAGCCTCTCCTCGGGGATCCTGTGTTCCCTCCTCTCTCCCTCTCCCAGGACTGTGCCTCTACATGGATTGTTCCCCTCTTACATCAACAGTGTCAATTTACTGGGTTATTCTGATACACACACACACGCACACACACGCACATCTTAATATCAACCACTATTTTTGAAGAAGAAGTTTTCCTCTATACCCATCCCCCTCCAGCACCATATCCCCCAACCCCCTCCACAAGAAACCTCCTAAAAGAGTTGTGATCCTCACTTTCCACTCTTCGACCCCTGTTCCCACCTCCATGCACACCACCGGAGTCTCCATTCCCACCTCACCTCTAACTCCGCAGGGAGGACCACCAAGGACCACCAAGGACGTCCACCGCTCCAAAGCCCATGACCAGTTCTCTGATCTATTTCCCTGCTCCTCTCCACACCCACCGTCTGGTGCAGAAGCTCCTGGGGAACAGGAACTTTGTCCTGCCCGCTGCTGTGACCTGGAGCCTGGACAGGGCAGACTCCCAGCAGGTGACAAAGGTGTGTTCACCGCTGGCTTTCCTGCATCGCTCCCTCCCCAAACAGACACGAGAAATCATGGCACAGGGTAGACCAAGTCGTTTTTCCTCCCTCCATGCCTTTATCCTTCTTCCCAGCCTAGAAAAATCCCTGTTTTTCTGGACTCCAATCGAAATCTAGACACCAGAAGGTTCTGAGTTCAGACAACAGTAGCGTTAATGGAGTCATCTTTGCTGAGTAGTATTTATCCCATGTCCTTGGCTTTTATCAATGAATTGAAGGAGAAATTGCCATATAAAATCTCCTGTTACATTTGGTAAGCTAGCATTACAGGGGGCATTTTTTATATTATGGCTCTCAGGGGCATTCATAAAACTCTTACTCGAAACCTTTATTTTAGCACATAGCTTGAAGAAACGCTGATTTTCCCCACGATGAACTGCTTTGCTTTCCCCTTTATGACAAACATTATGCAATTGCCCACGACTCTGTCTTCTGTTTGACTACCAAAGAGCTCGGAGCACAGTCAGATATCAAAGAATGCAAAGTATGGTGGAATTAAACTGTTTCTTGGGGACTAAACTTATCTTTCCTCTGGTTTTGATTTCTGTATGATACTTACAGTTTCCTTGGTCCTGATCTACCATTTCTGCTTTATCACTGCATTAATGTATTCAATGTTGGCGTCGGCTGGCCCAACCCCTTTCTGGAAGGGGGCGGGACAGACAGAAAGAATAGAGTGGTGCTGTCACTTCCCCTGGCTCCAAGCTGATTACCTGTGTCCTTTATGCTCCCAGAAGACTTCGTTCTCATCAAGCACAGCCTTCTTCACATTATCAAATACTGTAGTTAAAGGATGTGGTGGTGGTTCAATTATGGGGTGCACCAAACTATGTGATCTTGGAAAACCACCTCTGTGGTTTAGCGGTGGAATGAGGATATTGTTGACACTGTGCACTCAGATTGGGTCCTGAACCCGAGTGCACTGGTCTCAAGTCTGGCCAAAACCCAGACTGGGACTTGAATTGACAGTATTGGAACTGAGATTACAGCTGGTCTCAGGACTTAACGAAGCTCAGGTTCTTGATGTCTTATTTCAGAGAGAGTTCAATGAGAGACAAAGTGATAGGTGAGAAGTGGATTTCTTTAGAGAGAAACACACTCCACAGACCGTGTGAGCTGTCGGAGACGTGAGAATGGCCCCAGGGTATGGGGTTGTCAGCTTTTATAGGAGTGGGTAATTTCACAGGTTAATAAATGGGAGGAGTATTTCATAGTTTTGAGGAAGGGGTGGGAATTTCCAGGAATTGGGCCACTGCCTGTTTTTCTACCTTTATGGTTGGCCTTGGAACTGTCACGGCACCTCTGGGTGTGTTATTTAGTGTGCTGATGTGCTATAATGAGGCTTCCCAGGGGGGCACTGTAAATAATCTGCCGGCCAGTGCAGGAGATCTAGGAGACTCAGGTTCGATCCCTGGGTCGGGAAGATCTCCTGGAGGAGGAAATGACATCCCACTCCAGTATTCTTGCCTGGAAAATTCCATGGAGAGAGGAGCCTGGGATGCTACAGTCCATGGGGTCACAAAGAGTCAAACACGATTGAGCACAAACACACTGGATGTATGAGTGTATATCGAGACTCAAGGTCTAGTGGAAGTCAACTCATTCAATGTGTCCACCATCTTGGAATTATTTGGTTCTCATCAATTTATGTAATGTCCTTGCACTATATTATTCTTTTAAAGGACTGTTCCCTGCCCCCTTCCCTCCTGTTTCACTGATGATACCTACCTGGTAGGTGTACTGTAAGAATTAAAGGAATGGATATGAAATGCTTAGAATGGTGTCTGGACAATATGAAGCACTCAGTAAAGGTACTGATTATTTTTACTGCGATTATGTTATAGTTACTTATGTGTTTGACTCTTCTGATGTGTCCTAGGTCCCTTTAGGGTAGGGACTTTGTCTTATTTATTTGTAATACACACTGTAGTGCCTGGGGCATTCAATAAATATTTGTAGAAATGATTTAGACTGAAATTAGACTCTGATTCAGGATTGCAGAGGATTAGGAGATGAATTTAGAGAGCCACTATGGGAATAGATTTTGGAAGCCTTTAAAAACCAAGTCACACTGAAATCATGCAACGCAGGATGGGACTTGAACCCATATGGCCACGACTCATACCTGCCCTTCTCCAGGTCAAACCTCAGATTGGGACTCGAACCCCTAATCTTTTAATTAGATTCACTTACTTGGTGTCTGGACTTACTGAGGCTCAGGATCTTTGTATCTCAGCACAGAAGGAATTCAGCGAGAGGCACAGAGATAGGCAAGAAATAGATTATTAATACATTTATTAATATAGGATGCTTGTGAGATAGGCAAGTGGGCAGGTGGGGGGCTCAGCCCTGAGACTAAAGTGGGCACAGTTTTACAATCAAAGGAAAGTGGAGAGAAAAAAAGACCACCTTCTTTAAGGAGACACAAGGCTTATATCACTAGTTCCTCCTTCATACCTCACAGGAGAGTGACCCTCTGAAGTCAAACTAGGATTATGATAGCACTTACTCAAATCAGTGGAAGGGTGGTGGTATTTTTCTTCCACCTAATGATCTGGGGCATATCTCATGCTTCTATTTATGGTTTTATAGTTAACCAAGCCAGTTTCCTTCCATGATATTCTGATAGCCTTCTTGAACGATCACTAACTCACAGTGGTCTCCCAAAGTTTCTTGGGTTTCCCTATCTATAATCCCCTACTGGGAGTTCTACAGTTGCCTGTATGCGTGCTAGTTGTTCAGTCGTGTCTGACTCTTTGCGGCCCCCTGGACTGTAGCCCACCAGGCTGCTCTGTCCGTGGACTTCTCCAGGCAAGAATACTGGAGTGGCTTGCCTTACCCTTCTCCAGGGGATCTTTCCGATGTAGGGATAGAACCCAGGTCTCCTGCACTGCAGGCAGAGTCTTTACCTCTGTGCCACCAGGAAAGCCCAGACGCCTGTATAACTGTCCTATTCTATCCCCAACAACATTTCCATTTAACGTTTCAGGAAGCAAGATCCACTGATGGTCTTTGAAACCCTGGTAGGAAAACGCAGTTTGCTAATGAAGACCAATCTAACACCGAGTGTGCATATCTGGTCACTCATGGGGTGGGACTGACCACCAGGAAAAAGAGCTCCAGTCCTTCTTGTCCACGAGATCCCCGTGGTGTTTCCGGGGTTCACTTTGGTGTTGCGCTGAACTTATCAGGAAGGCCTTGGCTCTACTGAACTAAAGTGATGCTAATTCTTTTCCCAGTGACACCACAGAGCTGCCTCTGGAGACTGGAAGGCGTCAGTCAGGGACCAGGCGTCAGTCACAGTGGACAGGCCTGTGAACGAGTGCTCCCTCAAATGGACTGCAAGCTGATGAAATCAGACTCAAATCATCTCCTGGGGCAATGCCGAGGGAGAGGAGAGGCCGCTCGGGGAGGAAGGCTAAAGTCAAGTCACCCAGCCACCGCGAGGGCCGTAGGTCCGGGAGTCGGGGAGGCCTTCTCTTCATTCGCTGTGATGCTTCTGCCTTGGAACTGGTTCCTTGGAGCTACTGCTGGGCCTCTGGGATCTGATTCCTGTGGGCGAGGTGGTGGGGCCGGGGGTTGATGCGGAGCGGGGAACACGGACGGGGTGTGCGGAGACGTGCCGAAGGGTGCCGGACTAACCGGCTAACGTCCGGCTCTGGAGGGCTGGTGATGGAGGAAGAAGGGAAAACCTGAGGCAGAATGAGAAGAGGGGGTCAGCGCCTCCTCCC